>NC_071505.1:329572772-329875803 GCF_027887155.1 Malaclemys terrapin pileata
TTGAACAAACCATGTTAACACGAGTCTCTGTCCCAGGTTGCTCCCAGCTGCAATGTAGACATACCCTGAAAAAAGCCTTCTGATGCCACCAAGATTTGATTCCAACAGGAGATTTGCCTAAACATCTCCAACCCATGACGGTTTCAGAACATCTCTTCTAAGAGGCAGTTTTTAAAATCAAATTGCAAAAGTGTTTGTGCTCCTGGTACACAAATTGTAGACTCTAGCTAATTGTTTTGGGAAGGAAGGAACTAATTAGGAGAATTATCAAGGAAGAGATTAAACTGAATGTAATTCACTATCTTCAAGAGGAATGTGTTAAAATGGCACTTCTCCTGCTGTCAGCAACTCTAGGGTTACCATTCGTCCGGATTTACCCGGACATGTCCTCCTTTTTGTGCTAAAAATAGCGTCCGGGGGGAATTTGTAAAGCACTCAAAATGTCCGGGATTTCCCCCCTCCCCCGGCAGAGCAGAGCGAGCGGCTGGGAGGGCTGCAGGAAAGTCCCGGGCTGGACTCCGGAGCAGCTGTAGAGGAGCTCCTCCCCCCCTCCCTCCGTCCCTGCATTCTGAGCCGGCAGCTCCTCCTCCCCGGCAGCCCCGCGCCCCGCTCCAGCAGCACTGTGCAGGGCCAGGGACCGGGTTTTGTTGTGCTGGGGAGCGCAGCCACGTGTCCGGCTCGCACAGAGCCCAACACCCTGTTCTGAGCAGCAGGGTAAGGAGGCCAGGGGGCAGGAGAAGGGGCAGGGAGGTTCTGGAGGGGGCAGTCAAGAAACGGGGGGGTCGGGAGTTCAGGGGGGGGGCTTTTTGGGGGGAGTGGAGAAAGTTTTGGGCAGTCAGGGTACAGGTAGGGGGTAGGGTCCTGGGGGGGTCTTAGGAGGGGGCAGTTAGGGGACAAGGCACAGGGAGGCTTAGGTAGGGGGTGGGGTTCTGGAGGGCAGTTAGGAGCAGGGGTCCCAGGAGGGGGCAGTCAGGGGACAAGGAGCGGGGGGGTGGGGGGCTGGGAGTTCTGGGGGGGAGCTGTCAGGGGGCAGGAGTGGGGAGAGGGATCGGAGCAGTCAGGGGACAGGGAGCAGAGGGGTTTAGATGGGTTGGGAGTTCTGGGGGGGGCTGTCAGGGGGCAGGAGTGGGGAGAGGGATCGGAGCAGTCAGGGGACAGGGAGCAGAGGGGTTTAGATGGATTGGGAGTTCTGGGGGGGGCTGTCAGGGGGTGGGGAGTGGTTGGATGGGGCGTGGGAGTCCCAGGGGTCTGTCTGGGGGTGGGGGTGTGGATAAGGGTTGGGGCAGTCAGGGGACAAGAGGCAGGGAAGCTTAGATAGGGGGTGGAGTCCTGGGGGGCAGTTAGGGGCAGGGGTCCCAGGAGGGGGCAGTCAGGGGACAAGGAACGGGGGGAGGGTTGGGGGTTCTGGGGGGGCGGGAAGTGGGAGGGGCTAGGGCGGGGCTCCTCCCGTCCTCTTTTTTGCTTGCTGAAATATGGTAACCCTAAGCAACTCACTGTAGTTAATTGGGGTGAACTGGTGTTTGCAACAAACTCACAATTGTGTGACTTCTTGGTCATTTCATGCTGATTCCTTACTGTAATCAAGAGGGTGGAGGAGGGGGTCACACTTTGGTGTGGCCAAGATCATTGTACACACCAGAGGGCCCTTACATTCTTCCATTTCCTCAAGCTTTCTGTGTGCCACACTCTCATGCAGGGCCGGTGCAACCATTTAGGCAAACTAGGTGGCTGCCTAGGGCACCTAATGGTTGGGGGCGCCTAAAAGCCCGCTCAGGCGAGGAGGTGCAGTGGAGGTGAGCTGGGGCGGGGGGCGCGCAGGGAGGGCTGCCCGCAGTAATGGGAGGGGGGGCACACAAGGGAACCGCTCCCCGCCCCAGATCACCTCCACTCTGCCTCCTCCACTGAGCACTCAGCCCTCGCTCTAAGTCTCCTCCGATCAGCCTGGGAGGGGAGGAAAATTAGAGCGGCGCCGGTGTGCTCAGCAGAGGAGGCAGAGCGGAGGTGAGCTGGGGCGGGCTCCCCAGGCAGGGTTAGCTACCGCGGGGGGGAGTCTCCCCGGAAAGGGCTAGCTGCTGCGGAGGGGGGATAGCTGCTGCAGGGGGGGGGGCTCCCTTGGCGGACGGGGGGTGACTGCTGCTGGGGGCGGGGCTGGGTTAGCTGCTGCGGGGGGGGGGCAGGGTTAGCTGGGTGGGAGGGTGGTGCAAGGTGGAAGTTTCGCCAAGGGCATGAAACTTCCTTGCACCGGCCCTGCTCTCATGCCCCTCTATTTCAGGGACTCCCTGCAACCCTCTCCTCCACTCATGTCCCCTATTCACCTATCCCCCTATTCCAGGAGCTGTGTGCTCACCATTCCCAGGACTCTGTGTGTCCTGCATTGTCCCCTGCCCCCTCATACTAAGGTTTCCCTTCTCCCTCCTCCCAGGGGCTGAGTGTGCCCCCCTTCCTATCTCCACCCTATGCCAGAGTCTGCCATTCTCTCCCCCATGTCAGGGCTCTGTGTGTGCCATATTCCTCTCTGACCCTCCATTTCCCCTTAGCAATCTTATTTCTTTTCTTTCAGTCTGGAGATAAATCATTCAGGGTGTCAGCATGTTAAACTGTATTGGGAGGATGGACATAGCTCAGATGAGATATTTTGTTATGCTGGAAGGAGTTCACTGCTACCATTAAGTTCTTTGATCTATAGACAATTACAAAGGTGTCTGAAGCTGCTAGTTCTGCTAACCAGACGCAAAAGGCTCAGCTTACATCACAACCTGAGCAAACATCTACCCTTCTATGTCTAACAATGCAGACTTGCATTTCAAAGCTCTATTCATTTACATATCTTCCTAACCAGTCTCCAAAGTTCGGCCATGGGTTAGGTCAGTCTGGGAGGTAATTAACTCTTTCTGGCCCTGTCATCTTTCAATGAGATATTATATTACACTCATAACATCACAAGGGGAAGCACCGGATGTTAAGAAGAGGGCTCAGAGAAAGGCAGTAAGATCCGGGAGGGAACAAACCTTGACTGTTGGCTATAGGGTCCTGGATCTGGAACCCAAAGTAGAAGGCCTGCCTGAGTTCCCCTGCCAGCCACTGAGGGAGTAGCACTATGAGGCAGTGAATGGGAAGACTGCCTGAGGTAGCTAGTGTGGGGAGAGATTTTGAAAGACTTTGTTACCCTGGAAGAAGAAAATGCGTAAAGTGACCTGGCCGGAAGGCTGAGTCACAAAAAGGCAGCAGCAGCTCGTGGAGTGAGAGAGGGGCTGCAGACCCAGAGAGATAAGCCGAGAGACAGTGTGCAACTATGGGAAGGGGTGCTGACTTTGTGAGCTATTGCCCAGAGTGGCCAGGAGGAGGTGCCAGCCTAGCAATGAGTGGAGCCCCTTGTCACACCGCATTTCAAGTATTTGAGGGGGGGACCTAATCGTGTTCTTCAGTCTCCTCTTTTCCAAATTAAACATACCCAGTCCCTTCAGCCTATGCTCACGTGGCTTGCATTCCATCCCTTTGATCATCTTTGTAGTTTGCCTCTTCATCCTTTCCAGTTTCGCTACATCCTTTCTATACAGTGGTGATCAAAATTGGACACAGTACTCCAGCTGAGTCCTAATCAGCGCCGAGCAGGGTGGTACTATCACCTCCCGTGACTTGCATGCTATGCCTCTGTTAATGCAACCCAAACTTGCATTTGCTTTTTTCACAACATTACCACATTGTTGACTCACACTGAGGTTGTGATCAACTACAACTCCCAGATCCTTCTCAGTAGTGCTGCTGCCAAGCCAGTGATCCCCCATTCTGTATTTGTGCATTTGGTTTTTCTTCCCTAAGGGTAGAACCTTAGATTTGTCTTTGTTGAATTTCATTTTGTTGTCTATAGCCCAGTTCTCCAATTGATCAAGTTCCCTTTGAATTTTAGTTCTATCCTTCAAAGTCTGGCTAGAGAATCTTGCCCACATGCTCAGGGTTCAGCTGATCGCCATATTTGGGGTCGGGAAGGAATTTTCCTCCGGGGTGGATTGGCAGAGGCCCTGGAGGTTTTTCGCCTTCCTCCGCAGCATGGGGCAGGGGTTGCTTGCTGGAGGATTCTGAGCAACTAGAAGTCTTTAAATAATGATTTGGGAGTTCTACAGCTAAGTCAAGGGAGAGAATTCTTCCACGAGTGGATGGGTCAGGTTTTGTGGCCCGCATCATGCGGGAGGTTAGACTAGATGATCATAATGGTCCCTTCTGACCTTAGAGTCTATGAGTAAAGTGTTGGCAACCCCCTCCCTCAGCTTTGTGTCCTCTGCAATTGATCAGTATGCTCTCTATTGCTACGTCCAGGTCATTAATAAAGATGTTAAACAACACCAGACCCAGAACAGATTTCTGTTGAACCCCACTTGAGATATCCCTCCAATCTGACATCATTCCATTAATAGTTACCCTTTGTTTGTGGTTGTTTAACCAATTATGTGTCCACTTAATGGTGGTTCTACCAAGCCTACATTTCTCCAGCTTACTTATGAGAATGTAATGTGGGACTGTCAAAAGCCTTGCTGAAGTCCAGGTATATTATGTTCACTGCTATTTCCCCCATCCACCAAACCAGTTACCTTACCAAAGAAGGGAATCAAGCTGGCTTGGCATGGTTTGTTCTTCGTAAATTCATGCTGGCTGCTAGGTCCTGCAGAAACTGGCTCATCTGGATGTTTTTGGTGAAGCTCTTGACTGTTTGGACTACAGAGGCCATGTCCCAAACTAAAGGAGCACATAGGTAGGAAGTAGCCCAGTGTGGCAGACTTAGTCTCTCTGTGGGGGGGAAGCTGCCAGTGTTATTTCCCACAGGGCCCTGGACTGGACCATGCTGAAGAGGGAGGGTCCAGGTCCTCTTACCATACCCTACTTAAGGGCACAGGCCCAGACATAGTGGGGGAGGCCAAAACATTCCTGGCACTGCTACCGCACTGGGCACCATTCCTATTCACCTCACGACCACCCCCAGGACACAGAGACAAGGGATTGAAGTCCAGTGCACTAACCACTAGGCCAGCTGGTTCTCTGAGCACCCTATCACAATATCCAACTTCCCCCTTTCAGTTTTCCAATTTTCAACAGAATCAACAGAGTTTTTCCCATCGATGCCTAGAATATTCCCTGAAGTTTTGGAATTGATCTGATATGGCGCTGTGGCAGGTAACAATATCCCCGGTTTGTGGATGGGAAAACCGAGATGCAAAGAGGTTAACTTGCCATAGGTCACAAAGCAAATCAGCAGAAGAGCTGAGAACAGCCTTGTGTTCTCTTGAGTCCAGGTCTAGTGCCCAAGACAACAGACTACACTGTCTCTTCTATTGCAGCTCCTGGCTGAGTCACTCATACTACTGTATAAGAACATACAGTTGCTATAATGGATCAGATCTGCTGATTCATCTAGTCCAGTATCCAATCTCCAATAGTGGGGAGTAACAGCTGCTTCAGAGGAAGGTGAAATAAACTCTGAAACACTGTTATGGGAAAACCTGCCCTCAGGAACGTTTACTTCTAACCCAATCTCTCACCAATGGGGTTTATGCCCTGAAGTATGAGAGTTTATATTCCTTCCAAATCTTTCCTAATCCTTCTGCCAAGTGCTAATGGCAACAACAAGGGCTTGGTTCCATGACTAAGGGAAAAACATAAATAAAAGAATGGCTTGATCTCCCACCCAGGGTCATGCTCTTATTTCTGGCTCTGGGAAATAAAATAAAACTTCCCTGATCACCTTTGCAGGTGTGTTTCCCCCTCATCTATAGGCACTCCCATCTTTTGGGAACAGGGAACAGAGAAATCAGGGGAGAAGAGAACACAGTCTGAAGAAACATGAAAAAAACCCCACCAAAACATGTAAATGAATAGTCATATAAGGAGGAGATACTCACATAAGTGTCCACCTGCTGGGTATCTAGAAGTCTGCCTCACCACAAATCCTACTCTGTCTCCTCAGTGGTAGCCAAAGTTATCTGGGGGTGGCTCTCCTCTGATGGGCTATTCCAGTCTGAAAGAACTGCTCAGCCAGGTCAAAATGAAAGGGGCAGTCACTTGATGCTATTCAATGATTTCAGTTCATTTCCACCATCTCAGTTGGCCAGAGTGCAGTGAAGGCAGGTTTCTGCCACTCCAGTCAGCCCTGAGTATGCTTCTCCACCAGTCCACTCAGGCCTCATTCCCATATAGGACACAAGATCTTTAGATGAGGGAACCTAATATAAAATAGGACAGTTGCTTCCAGAGTTGGAGCTCCTGACCTCTAGGAGAAAAAATTCTCACCTCTCTTGTTGTAAGGCCCAAGCTTTGTTACACAACCAACATCCATTTCTAGTAATGTCATGGTGACCCTTCATGCAAGGCATATCCTGCACAGTTCTTATGCCTTTTCCTTAAACCGTAATGATAATTATATTATCACCTTTGCACATCAAAACTTAAATAACAACTAAAACAAAACACAGTAGATGGAATTATGGGTAAATAAGATGTAAATGAAACTGCTCAGAGCTGACTTCTTTCCAAAAAAAAGGCAGCAAAGAGCTCCAGCCTCTAGATCTTCTGGCCATGGAGATTACGTCTGTTTACACACATGCGCACACACACACAAACACACACACTACTATAACTCTCATACTATTATCCTAACTATATTTAAAATGCTTTGTGCAATCGTTACTTTTAAATAAATTGATGAAATGAGAGCATCTCCCAGCACAGTGTTTTTCTTCGATAAGTGGAAGTTGGAATAGGCACATTTCTGTTTCCACTGAGATCTGTGACAATTAAAAAGATTGTATAGTTTTGTGTGTCACTGCACAAACACACAGATGGTCTATAGTTACTAAAAACAACATGTCAAGAAAATTCATATTTTTATTAATAAATGCTTATAATCTTCAGTTTTGCTTTGTATTTAAGTAATTTATGATAAGTATCTTCCTGCCACAGATTTTTTGAACACAAGTCACAGCTTCACAATTGTTCCCAATTTCATGTTTAAAACTAAGAACTCTAATCACAGTAGGATAATGAATTGGGTCTTATACATAAATCAGATTACATAGACAGCAGGAGGTTATTGGTGGTTTTGTTGTTGGTGGTTTTGTTTTGTTTTGTTTTTTAAAACAGAGCAGTGTTGAGTTGCTTTGACTTAAGCACATACAAGATCAAATATTTTCCCCCTCCACTCACATTCCTCACATTGTTATATAACATTGTCTTTTCATATTTTCACTCCTGTGATCCTGTTGCTATGGAAATCTTCCTCCATAATGTCTGCAAACAGGACTTACAAGTGTTGAGGACCTGTGAACCTGCAGCATTCCAATGTATCTTATGATCAATTTAGTATAGTCCCAAAGGAATGCAAGTTAAAACATAGTTTATAAAGAGATCTCTGCTGCTCAGCAGCTAAAATGGCTAACTGTTTTTAATGACTACTAAAATGCAGCTGCCTTTGGGATGGAACTCAGCAATCAATCTGGATACATTTACACTACAGTCGAACGTTTGATTGCAGCTCAGGAAGACATACCCACGCTAGCTTTAATTTAGCTAACATGGCTAAAAATAAAATGAAGGCAGAACCTGGCACACGCTAGCAATGCAAGTACAGGCCCTGGGTTGCAGGCTGCTTTGTACAGCCGGTGCCACACAGCCACATCATCACTGCTAGTCTTAGCCACATTAACTAGATTAAAGCTAGTGTGGGTAAGCCTACATGAGCAGCAATCATACCCCCAATTGCAGTGTAGAGATAACTTCTGTGACATCTGTTCTTTACAAAAAGATTATTCTTTTGGAAGAAAAGTTAAAAATAAAATGTCAGTATTTTGCCCCGGATTCAGGGAAATGTTACTCCAGAATTTGGTCCAGCTAATTGCAACAATATTGTGTGCATTCAGCCACCATTAATTAATAAACCAGAACACCACATGTGAAGAGTTAATTTGAACAAGCGGGGCTTCTGCAGGCAAGGTCAAATGCTAGCTGCAGGCTTGCAATTTCAGAATGGGAGGAGGGGAGAAAAGTGTCAACAACTTCAGACTGGAAGAAAATAAGTGGATGGAGACTTTGAGTTTGGGCGCCTTTGATATAGAAGCTTATTATGACTAAGATTATTAGAAATGTTTTGTTGATAAGTAGTTTACTGAAGTTTGGAGAAGTGATGATCTAGTTGGGGTCACTGTGAGCTATGCATTTTGTAAAAATTAGTTATAAAAAGACTAGATAATAAAGTGTAATTTGGAGCAGTTCTCTGAAACTATCCTGAGAGACTTTTTCCAGACACCGTACCCCCTGGTGGGGAAGTGACCAGCCATCTCTGACCTGCTGCTAATTACTCGAAACCATCTCAGCTTCTAGGTAACTATTTCAGATGTTCTAAATCTATTGCTTATGTTCCTTATATCTAATAAATAGTAGTTTTAGATAAGAGCACACTTACTAGTATTAATCTTTCATCAGCCAGAAGTGCTAGGTTCCCCTTGATTTATTCCTGACACTGCCTGGAGTGAAACAGTTAAGTTATCACTGCTTTGGGTTCTGGAAGAAACACTGGGTAACAAGTAGTCAGAATGCAATCACTATTATAGCACTGTTGTATTTAGTTAGATGGAATAAATGGGCCAAAAGGTGTTAACATAACCCACTCACAGTCCAACATTAAACAAGGTCCAGGGGTTGGTATACAGAGACCTCAGCTTGCTTAGTACCGTGGCGCACACACCATTAAAATTCCTATTAACATTTTAGTAAAGACACAGAAAAGAAGGACAAACAGTTCAAACATTTGAAATGTAAATAAGGCTTTCATTTTAACATTTCTTGTTCCCTTCCCCTTTAGCTGGAGAGAGTTTTAAAAGGAGAAACCCCCTTGTTTGACAGTCTCTTAGATGGTATCAAAGCTGTTGTTATTGCTGCAGCTGTTAAAGTCCTTTCATTACAGGTGGTGTTTGGGACTCAGCTGGAGCCAGTAGGGCGATGATGTCATCTGACTCTCTCTTTCTGTCCCGGTCTGATCTGGACATTTCTCAAGATCAGGATGATGAAGGCCCTGGGATCCCCGGAAACAGAGGGTGTGGCAGTCATGATGGTGAAGCTTGCTTCAGGAGTCTCAATCTGTTCTGTCGAGGGTTTTTTTGTTTTGTTTTCTCATACTTCCCACACAAAATCTCTTTCTTTTAAGGACCCAAAAAGGGCGTAATGGCTGGAATAGCCCATTACCTCATTATTTTGTCTACCAATTAGATCCAACATCCAACATACAAATTCTGGCTAATTAACATCTGGCTTCACATCTCCTGTTTTTAACAAGCATAATTTCAACAAAATCATATTAACTTGGCCTTTTTGATTACACTAATTTAGTTATTCTGTCTCCCTTTCATAACTTTTCCCATCAACATGTGTTATTATAATATCTTATGAACAGCTGCACGCTTTTCACAGGTGAACTCACAATTTGGATAAATTTGTAGGTCCAGTTATCACAACATAATCTCTCTCTTTTGAATCAGTTTCACCTAGGATTGGACATTTGTCCATAAAATCACAATTACAAAAAAAACTCCTAATTTTAGTTTAAATATATAAAGGAAAGGGAGGGGTGGAAGTACTTGGTTATATTTTAAGGTTTGTAAATTACTTATTTGTAAATTGGTATTTACAAATATTACTTGATCAAATATTACAAAAAAAATTACAGCTAGTAAGGCTTTTGACATTTTCATAAGCAAACTAGGGAAAAGTGGTCTAGATGAAATTATTATTAGGTGGGTGCACAACTACTTGAAAGACCATACTCAAAGAGTACTTGTTATCAATGGTTCACTGACAAACTGGGAGGGCATATTCAGTGGCATCCCACAGGGGTCACACTTGGGTCTGGTACTATTAAATATTCATTATTGACTTCAATAATGAAGTGGAGAGTATGTTTTTTTTAAATTGCAGATGACACCAAGCTGGGAAGGGTTGCAAGCGCTTTGAAGGACAGGATTAGAATTCAACATGACCTTGACAAATTGGAGAATTGGACTGAATTCAAGAACATGAAATTCAATAAAGACAAGTGCAAACAACTTTATTTAGGTAGGAAATATTGTGCTTAAGTACTGCAATAGGCTACTAAGGGAGGCTGTAGAATCCTCATCATTGGAAATTTTTAAGAATAGGTTGACAAACAGCTGTCAAAGATGGTCTATGTCAGGGGTCAGCAACCTTTCAGAAGTGGTGTGCCGAGTCTTCATTTATTCACTCTAATTTAAGGTTTGCGTGCCAGTAATACATTTTAACATTTTTAGAAGGTCTCTTTCTATAAGTCTATAATATATAACTAAACTATTGTTGTATGTAAAGTAAATAAGGTTTTTAAAATGTTTAAGAAGCTTCATTTAAAATTAAATTAGAATACAGAGCCCCCTGGACCGGTGGCCAGGATCCAGGCAGTGTGAGTGCCACTGAAAATCAGCTTGTGTGCCGCCTTCGGCACCTGTGCCATAGGTTGCCTACCCCTGGTCTAGGTCTACTTGGTCCTGCCTCAGCACTGGAGATGGACTAGATGACCTCTTGAGGTCCCTTCCAGCCCAACATTTCTATCATTCTATTATTATAAACCCAGGAAATTCAGACTTAAAGTTAAACCTAAAAGTCCAAATATGTTGGTTAGAACTGGAGTTTTTTTAATGTATATTTGGCAAAAAAAAAAAAAAAAAATCTAAATTTTACCATGAAAAAACTGAAAAACTAGAGTGAGGGAAAAGAGAGAAGGTTTTTTTCATTTTTTAAAATAATTTTCTTGTCTTTTCATTTAAAAAAATCATACAATTTTGAAAGTACAGTTTCAAGGTTTTCGTTTATTTTTAAAAGGACCAGATTTTTTTTTTTAAGTTTCACATGAAACATTTTGGTCAGCTGTAATGCTGAGATGTGGAAATGCACAACTGAAGGCACTGAAGCAAATTCATGGCTGCCCTGCAATGACACCGAACAACTTCCATACAATTATAACTAAGGCATTTTAATGTTTGTGGTCCCTCCCAGCTTAAAAGAGGGCAATTCTTTGTGCACCATCAAATATCTTCAACCTATCCTAAAAGACGATCCCTCACTCTCACAGATCTTGGGAGACAGACCAGTCCTCGCTTACAGACAGCCCCCCGCAACCTGAAGCAAATACTCACCAGCAACCACACACCACATAACAAAAACACTAACCCAGGAACCTATCTTTGCAACAAAGCCCGATGCCAACTCTGTCCACGTATCTATTCAAGTGACACCATCATAGGACCTAGTCACATCAGCCAAGCCATCAGGGGCTTGTTCACCTGCACATCTACAAAATGTGATATATGCCATCATGTGCCAGCAATTCCCCTCTGCCTTGTACATGGCCAAACCGGACAGTCTCTATGCAAAAGAATAAATGGACACAAATCTGACATCAGGAATCATAACATTCAAAAAACAGCAGGAGAACACTTCAACCTCTCTGGTCACTCAGTAACAGACTTAAAGGTGGCAATTTTGCAACAGAAAAGCTTCAAAAACAGACTCCAACGAGAAACTGCTGAACTAGAATTAATTTGCAAACTAGATACCATTAACTTGGGCTTGAATAGAGACTGGGAGTGGCTGGGTCATTACACAAATTGAATCTGTTTCCTCATGTTAAGTATCCTTCTTGTCAACTGTATGGAATAGGACATCTTGATTATCACTACAAAAGTTTTTTTTCTCCTGCTGATAATAGCTCATCTTAATTAATTAGCCTCTTAGAGTTGGTGTGGCAACTTCCACCTTTTCGTGTTTTCTGTATGTATATATATCTTCTTACTATATGTTCCACTCTATGCAGCTGATGAAGTGGGCTGTAGCCCACGAAAGCTTATGCTCAAATAAATTTGTTAGTCTCTAAGGTGCCACAAGTACTCCAATTCTCTGTAAGTCTCTCTGAAGGAGAACACAGTTTTTCAATCTCTACTGAAGGACAAAACTTTCATTATGAAGAACCGAAATAATTACCATTAATCCTGAAAAATATTTAAAAAACCAAACACACAAAAAACTATCTCTCCCTACCAATTGTTATGCGATGGGCAATGCCTGAGCTGAGATCATTTGGAATAAAAGAAGTCTGGCACAGGTTGGTAAATTTCTTAAAGGACTCTTTTAAAAAAAATTGATCCACAAACTAATGGGTTTATTTGTAATGTCTCATAGAAACGTTTTGAATGCCCAAACAGTAAGTGCTATAAGTCTGTGGAGAAGGAAGTGTTTTCTTTATATGTATCAGAGTTTGAATCCCTACCTTAAGTGCAAAACTCAATTCAGTCTTAACTATGGAGCCAGGAGTGGTGCCTTCATAATATTGTATGTATAGCAATTGTTGTACCTACTAGTGAAGTGCATGTAGGGGTGTATTTAAACATATGCTAAATATAATGAATTTCACCAGGACAGTGAAGGTCCATATCCCTACTCCTATGAAAAATGCAGTGGGATCTTTAGTAATCACAAGCATTTGAAATCTAGCTACTAGATCTCATCTGAAAGATAATACCTCTAGCAGCACACTACTCCTATTGCCATGCTGGGTATTGGTTCAGTATTGACTTGTAGATAGCACTTTTCTCTCACACCACATCCAGCAGCACTTACCCTGGGGTTTCCCTGGAGGTCTCTCATGCAAGAAATATAGCGATACCTTACCATACATGATGAATTTAGTCAAGTTAGTGATGTTCCTCACTCATCCCAATCAGGAGTCTGATCTATATTCTTTCCCTCTTTGCTTCTGATAATAGTTTCTGAAGAAGGAATGTTCATTGTGTCAATAGGTTCTTGTTGCCTAGGAACAGTTTTCAATTTGCCACTCTGTAAGTATTTAGGTCACTAGTGAATTAATCTTTTTTAAATTATAGCTATGTAGTCAATCACTGATTCTGAACTACCCCAGTGAGAATTGGCAGTACAGTACTTAGTTCTTCATGGACTGAAAACTTAAATTGATGTTCCACTTCCAAAGAAATTCTGGGGGTTGTGTAGGAGAAGCTGGTGCTTGTTCATAATTAGAAAATGTTAGTGCTTTGTAAAAATTAACTCTGGTTATCTACTCATTAAGATTAAATTTGCCATTATTGTCTAAAAACTTGTCTACACATGAAAATTAATCCAGAATAAAGTAGGGTGTGCATTTTAAATGGATTAACTACTCCTACATGGATTATATTAATTCATAGAATGACACTCATTTCAGAATAAGAATGTCCACACATGGGGTTAATCAGGAATAGTTAATCAGGAACAGCTATTCTGGAATAACTCCCCATGTAGACAAGCCCTCTGAAGTCATCGGAAAAACTTCCAATAACTTCAATGGTCCAGGATCATTACCAAGGTTGATAATGTGTTACAGTACAGAAAATATTAAGTTCTCTTCCTTTGAAGCATTACTGATCTTAAGAAGATGTAAGAGTATTTCAGAGTCTTTCAAGTTTATACAGATGGCAGAAATGCCCATTTCTCCATGAGGGCTGCTAATACCCATCATTCCTGGAACACTTCAAAGGGGCAAAGGCTTTTTTTTTTTTAATCTTTTAATTTGCAGGAAAGTGACAAATAGTACTCACTGTAAACCCAAAATTGCCATTAACCACATTAAAAATAAGGCACAAGTATACCATTCCTGTTTTCTAAATAGCAGGTATCCAATGCCCTTTAATAAATGTAGAAGACTCCCATGGCTCCGCTACCCATTACTTAGCCAGGTTGTACAGTAATGAGATAATTGTGCCTTGTTCTATAATATATTACCTGAAATTTTGGTTTTAACGTAAGACCTATTTTGCCATTTTCCTGGTAATTAAAAAATTCTGTTTACTTCTCACCCTTTAGAGTATTCCAGCAGCAGCCCTTACAGGGTGATAGTCCCAGTCAGAAGATGCCCACATTCATTTAATATTTCTTTATACACCTCTACCCCGATATAACACAACCTGATATAACACAAATTTGGATATAATGCAGTAAAGCAGTGCTCCGGGGGGGGCGGGCTGTGCACTCCGGAGGATCAAAGCAAGTTCGCTATAACACGGTAAGATTTTTTGGCTCCCGAGGACAGCATTATATTGGGGTAGAAGTGTATATCAATCCCTCCAGCTCCCTCCTGATATCTCTTACTTATCTCTGAAGTCCCTCCATTTTGTCAATATCTTTCTGGTGCCCAAAACAGAATACGGTATTCCACGTGTGGTCAAACCAAGGTCTATAGAGAAGAACTATAGCTGCCTTGCTCGGCAGTGTGGCACCTGTATATGCAGAACAAACTAGCAATTAATTATGCACAGAAAGGGTCATTCAAAAGGAATAACATGATGAGTGCTATGGGCGAGTATGGAGACAACATTGACAGTGTTCATTCCATTCATACCAAAAATATGCTACCTGCTAAGGTCTTGAATTCCTCAGATTCCACTGAAGTCTTCCAATTCTTAATGAAGCAGTACATAATAACTCATTTGGGAAAAGATACAGGCCAGATCGTCTGCTAGTGTGAATTGGTGTGGCTTCAGTATGGTTACCAGATAGCAAGTGTGAAAAATCGAGACGGGGGTGGGAGGTAATAGGCGCCTATACAAGACAAAGCCCAGAATGTCAGGACTGTCCCTATAAAATTGGGACATCTGGTCACCCTAGGCTTCAGTGAAGTCAATGACAGTATGCTAATTTACATCATCTGGGGATTTCACCTATTATATTACTGCCATGATATCTAAGTTTATGAGAGCAAACAGAGAGCCAGAGGATAGCCCAGAGGAAAAGGTTTCAGCCTAGACAGATTTGGAATATGTAAAGACAAATGGTACAACATAAAAAGACTCATTTGCATTGTAAACTTTAGATGTACAAATTGAAATGAAAGATTATATGTATTTGTCAAGCCACATTTAAGTACTAAGACTCAATCTGGGGCACTGTCATATAATCATAAAAATGTACGGCTGGAAGGGTTCTTGAAAGGTCATGTAATCCATCCCCCTGCACTGAGGCAGGACCAAATAAACCTAGACCATCCCTGACAGGTGTTTGTCTAACCTGTTCAAAAAACCCTCAAATGATGGGGGCTCCATAGCCTCCCTTAGTAACCTGTTCTAGTATTTAACTATCCTTATCATTTGAAAGTTTTTCCTAATCCCTAACATAAATCTCCCTTGCTATAGATTTAGCCAATTACCTGTCATACCCTCAGTGAAAAATAATTGATCATCATCCTCTTTATAACAGCACTTAACATAGTTGAAGACTTTATCAGGTTCACCCTTGGTCTTCTTTTCTCAAGACTAAACATGCCCAGTTTTTTAGACCTATTTTAGTTTTTGTTGCCATCCTCTGGACTCTGTCCAATTTGTCCACATCTTTCTTAAACTGGACACAATACTCCAGCTGAGGCCTCACCAATGCCAAATAGAGTGGAGCAATTATCTCCCGTGTTTTACATATGACATTCATGTTAATACACAGTTAACATGGCCTTTTTTGCATCACATTTGGAATTTGCGCTTGCCTATATTGAATTTCATCTTGTTGATTTCAGACCAATTTTCCAATTTATCAAATGTATTTTGAATTCTGATCTTGTCCTCCAAAGTGCTTGCATCCCATCCAGCTTGGTGTCATCTGCAAACTTTATAAGCATTACTCTCCTCTCCATTATCCAAATCATCAATGAAAATGTTAAAAAGTACTGGCCCTGTGGCACTCTCCTAGATACATTCTCCCAGTTTGACAGTGAACCATTGCTAATTATTATTTGAGTATCAAGTATCAGGGGGTAGCTGTGTTAGTCTGTAACAACCCCCTAACCTGAAGCAAATACTCACCAGCAACTACACACCACACCACAGAAACACCAACCCAGGAACCAATCCTTGTAGCAAACCTCGTTGCCTACTCTGTCCCCATATCTACTCTGGCAACACCATCAGAGGACCCAACCACATCAGCCACACCATCAAGGGCTCATTCACCTGCACATCCACTAATGTTATATATGCCATCATGTGCCAGCAATGCCCCTCTGCCATGTACATTGGCCAAACCGGACAGTCCCTCCGCAAAAGAATAAATGGACACAAATCGGACATCAGGAATGGTAACATTCATAAGCCAGTAAGTGAACACTTCAATCTCCCTGGTCATTCTATTATAGATTTAAAAGTCACTATCATTGAACAAAAAAACTTCAGAAACAGACTTCAAAGAGAAACAGCAGAATTAAAATTCATTTGCAAATTTAACACCATTAATCTGGGCTTGAATAGGGACTGGGAGTGGCTGGCTCATTACAGAAGCAGCTTTTCCTCTCCTGGAATTGACACCCCCTCATCTATTATTGGGAGTGGACTACATCCACCCTGATTGAATTGGCCCGGTCAACACTGGTTCTCCACTTGCGAAGTAACTCCCTGCTCTCCATGAGTCAGTATATAATGCCTGCATCTGTAACTGTCACTCTATGCATCTGAAGAAGTGAGGTTTTTACCCACGAAAGCTTATGCCCAAATAAATCTGTTAGTCTTTAAGGTGCCACCAGACTCCTTGTTATTATTGGAGCATGTTTTTTCAACCAGTTGTGCACCCAATTTCTAGTAATTTAGTCCAGACCACATTTCCTTAGTTTGCTTATGAAAATGTCACAGGGAACTGTGAAAAGCCTTACTAACCTTAGGCTATATCACATTTGATGCTTGTTTTGGGGGATCAATTACAACATTCTTGGAAAGTTTTTAACCTAAATTACTGAGATGTGGTATCAACCTTAACTCCAGCTGAATGTAGTTTATTCCTAGACAAAACAGTGGTGTGTTTCTATTGGAACTGTAAGACTCTTATATTATCAGGTGGAATGAATCAGCTGAGCAGCCATAGGACAGCTGAAGCTGGGGAGGTTCTATGGCATTTGAAAGGATGGTTGGTGCAGCAGATCGAGGGACGTGATCATTCCCCTCTATTTGGCATTGGTGAGGCCTCATCTGGAGTACTGTGTCCAGTTTTGGGCCACACACTACAAGAAGGATGTGGAAAAATTGGAAAGAGTCCAGCGGAGGGCAACAAAAATGATTAGGGGGCTGGAGCACATGACTTATGAGGAGAGGCTGAGGGAACTGGGATTGTTTAGTCTGCAAAAGAGAAGAATGAGGGGGGATTTGATAGCTGCTTTCAACTACCTGAAAGGGGGTTCCAAAGAGGATGGATCTAGATTATTCTCAATGATACCTGATGACAGAACAAGAAGTAATGGTCTCAAGTTGCAGTGGGGGAGGTTTAGATTGGATATTAGGAAAAACTTTTTCAGTAGGGGGGTGGTGACACACTGTCATGGGTTACCTAGGGAGGTGGTGGAATCTCCTTCCTTAGAGATTTTTAAGGTCAGGCTTGACAAAGCCCCGTCTGGGATGATTTAGTTGGGGATTGGTCCTGCTTTGAGCAGGGGGTTGGACTAGATGACCTCCTGAGGTCCCTTCCAACCCTGATATTCTATGATTCTATGTGGGGAGTGGATCAGATAGACAGGGTTCCTGAGGAACCTGGAAGCCACATTGCCATGAAGAAAATCCTACAGCCCACTCCTCTTGGGCAAATTCAGTATTGCTCCAACCCTGATGGAAATGTTGGGAAGTGGGGGAGGTGAGAATTGTGTGTGAGAGAAGAAATCATGTTTTTCCCCCTCCAATCAAGAAGCATTTGTTTTTCAAGAGGTGATGGGGCAGAAATCCAGGAGGAAAACCTCTTTTCTAAAGTCATGTTAAGCTAAGAAGAGGGAAGTTGGGGTTTGAAAGTTATTAATGGGGAATTGTTTTAAATATGATTCTTGAAGGAGGAAGGAGTTCAAAAGAAGAAGAGAGGATTTCCACGTCTTTGGGTCTGATCCAAAGTCTCCTGAAGTTAATGCCTAAAAGCTTCAACAGACTTTGAGTCAGATCCTTAGAGATGTCTGAGCTTTTCCCAAGTCAAGTAGAGGTGACTGGAGAAACTTAGAACAGGGAAACTCAATTCCAGAGGACCAGGCCTGATCCTTTGAAAAGAGGATTAATCCCTCAACCCCAGTGATTTTCTTCTATTGCGTTGCTGGGCTTTCTGAATCAAAGCCCACCTAGAGCTGGTGGTTTGTCACAAGAGAGTTTGAGGAAAGTCACAATAGAAATGTCTGTGATCTTAACCTAGCTCAGCCCTGCAGCATCCCTTTATGTTTAAGTTACAGGTGTTCCCCATGTCCCAAAAGGTGAAATCCCTTGAATACACCTAAAAAGCTCCTTGTGCAGCCATGTTGGCTTATCAAATATTGGGACTTTAGAGGGAGTAGAACTGGAATTTGTTACTAGCTGAAATTCAGACAAGTGTCGATGAAGTGCAGAGGTGTGAAAAAGAAATGGATCATGCAAAGCACAGGGTTTGTTGTCAGTGGGCTGTGGGGTAGTAAATATACCTCTCATCTTCTTGTTACCTTAGTTCTGTTTTGTTCATGTTCTTCCTTATTATAGAGAAACTCAGAAGCTGGTTAAACTTCACCCCTATGGAAATGGTTTCCAACACCTTCCATCACTGCATACCAAGAATTTTGTGGAGGCTGAAACTGCAGCTGAAATTAGTGTCTCATGCCCAGCAGTATTTGACTGATAGAACAGATTCTCTCCTTCTGGGTAAGGGATTAATCTTCCCAAAACATTTTATTCTGCCTGTTAAAAATACAGGGAACATAACATATGCTGACTTTTTGGAAATAATTAGCAGATGATGGAACCTAAGGGGTGTGAAGTTAAAGGCCCTGGCAGATCATCCATACCATTGTAAGTGACAGTGGTTGAATGTGGCTTATCATTAAAGATTTCCATAGATAAATAGCCTGTAGCTCAAGTTTTATTTAATTCATCTTCCACACTTCATGAAGCTGTTTGAATTGAGAGAGTTGTGGACAATCAGTTTTTCCACCGTGCCTGTGACATTGGTTATCACAGGAGTAATCAGGACTTCCCCTTCCTATATCATATGTAATAAAAAGTCTGATAAATAGAAGTACAGGTAAGAAGCTGCACTTTATATGCTGGCCCCAGTTGCCCAACTGAGTCAGGGTGACAGAATGGTCAGTCACATAACAGTGGTCAGTATCCAGGGGCTATTGCTATATCATATAAGCAACTATCAAACTGTTTTGTTAACATTTTGATTCAGTCTAATCATGGGAATTAAAACATTCTCTGCTCTGAAGAATTTGCCTAAAGCTGATGGACCCCAGGACAAGATTCAGAGGGGGAGAAGGAGGGTAGCTGAAATGGACAGTAGGCCTAAGGGAGTGGCACCAACTATCCCTTTTGTTTTCCACAGCCCAGCAGCTGGCTGAGCCACTCTGAGGGGGTCTCTCCATTCTGAAAGGGCAGCTGATCTCAGAGAGCTCTCCAACATCAGAAGGGGAGAGGATCTTCTTTCTCAAGGGATGCTTCCTCCCATTCCCAACCAGCTCTAGGATGGAGGCTTCTTCTCCCAACATCTGCTTTCTGGAGCACAGTTAACATGATAACTTTGCCTTCACCCAGAAAAACAAATAAACCAAAAACAGATAAATGTGTTACTATGCCAGAGTACTATAGCTAAGTTGCAGTTGGTCCAGGGTTGTCAAATGTTGTCAACCTGCCTGCCTCTTCACTACAGTTACCAGAAACGGGTCTGTTATTCCTTTAAACTGTATTTTCTTATGATGTTTAGCAAAAGTTATTTGGCTATGCCAATCATATTACACTGGCATCTCTAGTGTATATGTGGCTTGTTCTTCTTTTCAGTGAAAAGGAGCATAACAACTTGCCCTACTGCTCCTTTTCTTGGATTCCTCGCTCTTGAGAAGGCTCTTTTGCTGAAGAAACTGTACATGTTTACTGAGTTTCTTAACCAAGATAACATAATAAACATTTACTATTCCTAAAGCTGCCCCAGAGGAGGAAGACAACAGTCATTCAGTCACTCATACAATGCAATCATTCCCTTTTATCAGCTAAATAAATAGAGTACTGAGTGCAAACAGATTTGCCTGAAGATTTTCCTTTCTTTTTAAAAAGCCATAGGCGGAGAGCTCTGCACAGAAAGTGAACGAGTATCTGGGCTTTGCACAGGAATTTTCCCTGGGTGCTAAAGGTAACAAAATTCTGTCCCCACAGTTGCACCACACCTGAGGAACTGTCCTGCTCCTATTGCTACAGCGTCAGAGCTACAATGCACTTTGCTCTTTTGTACTCGCTGTCTGAGTGGGGTTTTGCTTTGGAAGAACTTCAAAGCCTCTCTACATAGTGGCCCAGACAGAGCCTCCATGGAAGAATCCCTCTGCATGTCTTTCCCATTTCTGGGAGTTTCCTATGCTGTTTTAGAGGCCTTGCATAGCCATTTTGCAAGCCACAAGATCTAGCACAACAGGGTCTCAATATCTTGGTTGGGGCCTCTAGGCACTGCAGTTATACAAATAAATACTAATCCAAAATGTTGTCAGTGTCAATGAAAGCTTCATGTCCATCTAAATGCACAGAATGTAGCCCAAATTATGTTTACTTTGTTTCAGTTTTACGGGTAGCAATAAGCTAATGAAAGATTATTTGCAAATTGGAAGAATAAATAATGTGGACTCTAGGTATCTAGAAGAAAACAGTTACAATTTCATTTCTGTAACCATCTGTTGAAGTTTACAAATAATATGTATTTATTCTAGGAACCTTTGGTTATCCAGACTGGAAAATAAATCTTTCTTGGCTATATGTAGATATTAATAATAACTAATGATGACACCATGTGTCAAATAACAGGTTGTGGAGCATAACTGGATTTAAGGTGACTGACAGATTAGAAAAGGCTAAAAAAAGACTTAATAGCACAGTCTTACAGGTCTAAAATATGTTCACTTGTCTAATCTTTTAGAGCAAAATGCGTCAGTTCAAAATTCTTAGCCACAAACCCCGTTATTGAGCGTACATCACTTTTCACTCCAGCCTGTTGTCAAACTTCTTCCATACCGGTAGAACTTTCACAAAGCCAGAAAATTGCATGGTTCTTTACTAAGTAATGTTATGTGGCTCAACAGCTCCTGAGGGAGGGAAATATTGGACAAACTGAGGGTACATCAGTAGTTTCTGGAAGTGACCAGAGATACTTTATGAGCAAGCTTCCATGAAACACGTAAAGCCATTTTTCTTCCCTTGGCAGCTTTTATCCATGCAGGGACATTTGACTGGCACACTGTGATATGAAAATAACCAACTGAAAAAGACACTATATGTTTAGTCCTCTGGACCAGCTCCTTTCTTTTATTGTCCTAGCTTTTTCAATACCTCTCAAGTATGTCTCCATTAGCCTCTTTTCCCACTCACCCTTTTAGTGTCTGATATTTGTTTTTCATACACAAGCTTTCAGGATGGAGGAATTTCAGTTGACGTTAAGGAAAAACTCAAACAAAGAAAAAATGCAAATTCCCATGAGTGAGCACACACAGTGGGCCTGAGTAGTCCCTGGGCCAGTGCTGAGCCCAGCACAGGGGAGGAGAAGGGACACAATGTATCACTCCAGTCCTGGATCTGTTAAGGGCTTGTGTCCCTCCATCAACACCCATCCAATGCAGGTTAGAGCTGCCCTGCGATGTACCTTAACTTGTTTCCTATATAAATATAATGATAACTATTGTCATGCTATCTGGAGTGGTTCACGACCATGAGTGCCAATCTCAGGGCACACTGTCAAAAAGCAGAGCAGATACCCCAAACTGGTGATATGTTCTTTAATTAGATTTCATCAACCCAGTAACAAATGTGAACTTCTGAAGCACTGTAACAGTCTTATCATGGACTGGTTATTTCAGTCTAGCTTGCCACACAAGCAAGCTGGACTTAGTGATAAACGGTCACTTACATCAAAAATCAGAAAATATTCAAGTTGCTCCCAGTCCCAAGAGACCAATCACTTATCCCAGATCATAGACTTTTAGGTCAGAAGGGACCATCGTGATCATCTAGTCTGACCTCTGGCACTTTGCAGGCCACAGAACCTCACCCAGTCCTGAAATAGACCCCTAACCTCTGGCTCAGTTATTGAAGTCCTCAAATCAAGGATTAAAAACTGCAAGTTACAGAGAATTCACCATTTACACTAGTTTAAACCTGCAAGTGACCTGTGCTCCAGGCTGCAGAGGAAGGCAAAAAAAGCCCAGGGTCTCTGCCAATCTGACCCAGGGCAAAATTCCTTCCCAACCCCAAATATGGTGATCAGTTAGACCCTGAGGATGTGGGCAAGACCCACTAGCCAGACACCTGGGAAAGAATTCTCTGTAGTAACTCAGAGCCCTCCCCATCTAGTGTCCCATCTCCAGCAGATGGGGATTTATACCTTAGATCTCACACCAAAGACAATACTGGTAGCCAATCCTATAGTAAACTAACTAAGAATTTATTAACTAGGAAAAAGAAATGAGAGAGTTATTTACAGGTTAAAGCAGGCAACATATAAGCACAAATGAGTTACAGTCTATGGTTCCAACAAGGGACAGAGATGTAATAATCTGTCCACTGAATGTCTTTTAGGGCTAACCCAAGTTGGCCCAGGAGCTCTCTACTTTTGTTTCTTAGCTTCAGCCCTCGTGAGAGTCCAAACAGCAAAGAGATCCAGGCCTGGTCTGCATTACACGCTTAGGTTGACATAAGCTGCTCTGCATCGACCTAGCTGTGGAAGTGTCTTTACTTAAATTTGGCTCCCGCTGACATAAGTGCCTTTCGACGCCGATTTAGTGACATCATCTCCCCAAGTGGCATAGAGTCACCGTTGATGTAATTAGATCAACACAGTGTCAGTGCAGACCCTGTGTTACTTATGGTAACTGTTAATGGCTTTCAGGAGTCATCCCACAATGCCCCACACTGACAATACAATCAATACAAGCGTTGCTGGTAATGACATGCACAAGGAGCCAAGTGTGCACACGCACAAGCAATTTAATAACTGCGACAGCTGAATGCCAACATTAGGTCAACATGATTTTGTAGCGTAGACATGGCCTCAGTTACTCCTGGACAGGGAAGTTAGGAATGTACTCAGCAGGCCCACTGTCCTTTGAAGGCAAATATGTAGCATCAATGAGGCATCTTATATGCGGGACAAGCACCTAATCTTAATTAATGCTTCTTTTCCTGTTTGGTAAGTTACACAATTACAGAGGTTTACAGTGCAAACACTCAATATAACTTTATACCATAGGCTATAGAGATTATAAGCGAGATCAATACATGCAGCTGCCTACAAACATTTCATAAAGTCTAAACACTAAATGGAGTCTTATCATCTTAACATCCAAGAGCTATTTTGAACATGCTAACACATAGGTGAGCCGGACTGGTTTCCAGCTATGCATTTGCAAGTGTTCGGTGAGGTCTGGGGCCCCGGCATGAGCTGGCATCTGGTTTGCCAGCATCACACCGATAAGCCATTGTGGCAGCTGCAATAGCTGGACATTGGAGTGCCCCAGCCATACCACTTGCTTCCCTTGGCCTGCCCAAATATGCTTCAAGCATGCCTCCTGCACCGGGAGTTCCTAAGGGAGAGGAGGAGGGTGGCTTACAGCCAACTCTTGGCTCTGCCTGTAAGGTTCTGTGCCCTGTACACCAGAGGTATGTGGAGGGAGGAACTCATGGCTTCTTTGTGCCCATTGTATCCTGGTGTAGAAATTACCTATTACTTGTGATTGTCTACCAAGGGATGGTTGAACCATTTGGTCTGTTCCGTATTACATACAAAGGGCTTGTCTACACAGCAAGTCACCGCATGGCAAATCGAGGTGTGAACCTACAGCACACCAGCTTGCCGCACAGTAACATTCCCTGGGGACACTGCCACTGTGCAGTGAAAGTTAACAAGCCAAACCACATTCCAGTCCTTTCAGGACTCTGTATCAATGTCCATACAGGACATTCCTGCACAGCAAGCTGATGCACTGTAGATTCACACTGTGGCTTGCCATGCTGTAACTTGCTGTTCAGACAAGCCCAAAGCCTGTTGTACTGCTATTTCTTACTCCCTTTATTAAGCATTGCAAAAAACCTATGGCAACCTGAGAACTTTAACGTGGCACTATGTTGCACATACAACTACATGGTAGCAGTGGAGTTAGGACTCAGATCTTCCTGCCCCAAAAGCACAGGTCCTTGGCATTTAAGCTAAAAAGAGAATCTCCTTCATCTATTAGCATTGGAGGGTCTATGAATCATACAGTGATGATGTTCTGGTTCCCTCTAGTAGAATGTAGTGGAACACATCCACTAGCCAGTCTATGACAATCTCTTCTAAAAGGGTTTTTTGGTTTCCTTTTTTCTCCTGTCCCCATGCCAACTACCTTGAATCAGGCTTTTGCATTCCTAAATATTTCACCATGTAATCCCCCAAATACTTACTAAGCCTCTCTTCTTGTTTGACTAACCTCCATTTGATGTGTATGTAGGATTTTCCTGATAAAGGCAAGATGCCGGTATTAGCCATTTTCCAGGTCCCCAGAGAGAGAGAGAGTTGACAATCTTTGCTAAAATTAGGATTAGGATTAGAATAATTCATAATGAACAATATTGTCAGTTTTGCCTCTTTGTATTACAAACTCTCTTCAAGAGGAATGCAGCTTCAGGTTTTCAAACCATTCTCCTCTCAAACCATTTGCACAGTGGAGTAATTCCATTGGCTGGAACCCAATTATGCTGGTGTAAATGTTTCCTGGTATAAATGCGGAAAATCACGCCTGTTATTTTGACTGCCAGAAGGATTCCATAGTGATGCATTAGAAACATCGTAAGAATGATTCAATAATAGCAAAGTAGTTTACTATATAGGTTAGGGTGACCAGATGTCCCGATTTTATAGGGACAGTCCCGATATTTGGGGCTTTGTGTTATATAGGCGCCTATTACCTCCCCACCCCCTGTCCCGATTTTTCATACTTACTGTCTGGTCACCCTAATATAGGTTGAGTTAAAAAATGCCTGCTTTCCTTGGCTTATGTCAAGAGCTACATATATGCAAAATATTATCACAGTCACATAAAATCCCTTGCAGCAGTTCCAGCAATTACTTTGGTGGAAAAGTATGGTATTTTTAGCTTCTTTTAATGCAATTTAGCAGCTAAAATCAAAAAGGTGAGTTGCCATCAAGAGACCAGACAGCTCTTTATAATCCACTAGTAAATGCTCTATAGTCCATGGCTAAACAGCCACTGCATTAAGGGAAATAAGATTTGCTTTGTTTGTGTGCATTATTTCCATAATGAAACCCAGTAAAGCAGTCAATGTGAGTTATTAACTTGGTGATAGGGACAAATGTTCCTTAAATTAAAATAATTATTCCTGCTGTGGTACATAAGATTTTAAAGGATGTTATATCAATTACTACAGAACTATATATTTTATAGCAATGCTGTCGTCCCCCAAGTGCTCCAAAATCATGAAACGAGCTTGAAAATCTTTTTTAAAAAACAAAAAACAACACGTGTGGGGTTCTTTTTATTTGCCTTCTGGTTTTTGAATATTTTGGGTGCACTCATGTCACATTTTCAAGCTTTTCCCCATAACCATGAGGGTCAGAACTGTATTAATAAAACGGAAATTGGGATTCTCACAAAATCTCCTGGATCCAGGAACTGGGGGTACGTCTACACTTACTTCCTGGTCCGGATGTAAGCGATCAATCTTCTGGGATTGATTTATTGCGTCTTGTCTAGACGCGATCAATCGATCCCGGATTGATCCCGGAAGTGCTCGCCGTCGACGCCGGTACTCCAGCTCGGCGAGAGGAGTACGCGGCATCGACGGGGGAGCCTGCCTGCCGCGTCTGGACCCACAGTAAGTTCGGGCTAAGGTACTTTGAATTCAGCTACGTTATTAACGTAGCTGAATTTGCGTACCTTAGTCCGAAGTGGAGGGTTAGTGTGGACCAGGCCTGAGGCTTGGAAAAAAGCACCAAATACCACAAAACACAATCAAATCACAAGAGATGGCTGCAAGTGTAACGCCGACAGACCCCGGACGGCGGCGGGCGGCATCGAATCTGGGACCTCTGGAGCTTAGTGCGTGAGCCTCTACTGCATGAGCTAAATGCCGTAAAGCTCTTTGCTAAGGCTGTAGAGCAGACTCATTCATCGCTAAGTGGTCTCGGTGACACTAGAAGGAACAGAACACCACATTCAGGAGGTGTGTGGGTTGCACAATATCAGTGGTACAGACATTTATAAGACAACGAACGCTGTAGTTGATGGACACAACATACGTAATTAAGAAGCAAAGCAACGTTTCACACGTATCGGGAACAAATACGTCTATTCTTCTTTCTTTGCAGACAGATCAGTTAGTGAGTGAGCTATGCAGCAAGTGTCTGCATAGAACAGTGAGTGTCATCTTAAAAAAGAACCAAGAGGTTTCAAACAAGAATCTTTGTAACAAATATTAAGCAATGAGGTTAACACGGAAGTGCTGAGTGAGGTTTAATTCAGTAAAAATAATCATTTGATGATTAATAATTAGTAATGTGCAATAATATTGCTGTAGCTCCATACATTTTCCTGGCCGTGTACAGAAACAGCACAAACATATAGGGCCAGGTTGTCCCAGCAGAGGTATACATGTAGCTCTTACCTGCATGTGGTCCTTCCACTAAAGTATCTGTGGTACAATCTGACTGATAATGTTTCAAGAGTACTTTGAGATCTTTGAATTAAAAAGAAGAGTTCCTATCCTTGGCTCTAGGTGCCCAGGACAATATTTAGACACACAGCCAGATATCCTGACTCCTCTGACAACCATGAGAGTGTTGCCATTGACTTCAGTGGAGCCAGGAATTCACTCACTGTTGTAATTGATAGCTCCTTCAACCAGTGACAGCCAGGCAAAATACCCAACTAAACAAACGCTGGAATCCATACACAAACACCTGGCCACCTTTCAGCACCCTGCTCATTCACCAGATATCAAGAGAACAGAAGGGCTTTGCAGCAGATTTGGGTTATTTCAGACCAGCAAGTTCCAAAGCTGAGAGCCCCTCACAGAGCTCTGCTAGCAGCTCTCCCACTTCCATATGGGGCTGGGTTCTAGCTTGAGCACCTCTGCTGTCGGCAGCTGCAGCAGGGCAGTATAGCAAGAGAAGCTGCCTCAAGGAGGTCAAAACAAACACATTAAAGTCCAGGAAACCAAGAGGCAATCATTGCAGATCATAGAATGTAATGTGCTCACAGCAACATCTACCGTTATCACGGCTGCCACATTGGATCAGTTTCAGTTCTTCGGTGGCTCTCAGATGTAGCTCCATATAGAGCTGATTACCGTATAATCTCACAGTGAGTACATCTAGATTGCAATAACTGGGGATGATTGCCGTTCAAGTAGCAGTGAAGCTGTGGCAGCGTGCATTTCAGCACGGACTGTACAAGCCCTTTAGGAACCCTGCTCCTGTATGCAGGATAGCTAGATGAAAGCTAGTTTGGGTACGTCTGCAAAAGCTGCATTCACAGCCTGTGTTTGCAATTTAGACATACCCATGATATAAGCATGTATGACAGAAGTGAGGTTCCCATCTGAAAGAAATGGCTACAACTGCCTGAACGGACTGAGAATTATTCATAGAAATCACTCCTTTAGTAATCTTGAACAACCAATACTTCTGTGAAAGTTGTAAATTGCTCATGGGCAATTCACAAGCAGAAAAGGAGGCAAAACTCTCCCCATAGAGTCTTTTCTATGAATTATTCTATCAAATCAAATGACAAAGGATAATAAATAAACAAACTGCATTTCCCCCCACCCCCAGTGACCCAGGAGTGATCTACTCTGCTGGAACCTCCTGCATGGCACAGCTGTCCCATGGCCTTCAAGTTACATATGCTCTGAACAAAGCCAGATTTAGTGCAGTTCAAATGTAACAGGACCAAGAGTCTGATCCTGCCAAACTCCCACATTCTGCAGTGCCCTAGGATCGTACGCTAAAAAGGCTACATGTCATAGACAAGTTCAGTAGTCTTCCCATAAGTAAGTATTTAATACTAGAAGTGAAGAAAGTGACGATGTATCACAAACCTGTTGTAGACAGCAAGTTAAAAAAATACAGATAAATCACTGAGCACAGCATCTTTCTGCCAAATGGGAAGTTGGATTTATGGCATCAGCAGACCTGGAAGGATGATAAGGAATTATCTCTATGTGATGGGGAGGATGTGTCAGAGTAACAATGTGGTATCAGGAAGAAGGTCAAGCTTATGAGTGTCTCAGATCTGACAAAAAATGTCAATGCCATTTACTTGCTAATAAAAATAGACTGTTCTCTCTTAATTGAATAATGTGGCTAGTTTAGTTTGGTTGTTCAGTTTAATTACTGAGGTTTCTCCCAGTCCTCTAATGTGAATAGCTGCTTAAAGACAGCTACATTCCTCCAGCCTCCCCACAGACATGTGGTAAATCTCGGTAACTTTGTATGTAGTTTTGCCCCAAAAGCACAAGTAACTGAGCCCAAGTACTTTGACAATCATAATTGTCAGGTAGCACATTCCACTTCTCCTCCTTTTCATCCATGCTTCTGTTGGCCAGACAGTGATATGAACTAACTAGACTTGCACAGTAAGGGCCCAAGTCAGGAAAGCACTTGAGAAGTCAACCTTAAACATGTGCTTACGTCCTATTGATTTCAATGGTTTGAAATATCAGTCTAAAAATTAAGTTCGTTTAGATGAACAATGACTAAAGAGGTATATTAAATATTTACAAGTATATTAAGGAAGTAAACACCAAGGAGCAAAAAAATATTTCATGATTATACAAATTAGTTTTGTGCTTAGCAAATTACAATACAGCAGAGGCATGTTTCCATCATCAATATCTAGTATCACCATTAGGGCTTTCAGGTAAAATACTCCAAAGCACTTAAGTGACTTAGGAATCTACGTTCCATTGACTTTCAATAAGATGTAGGCTCCTTAGTGCCTACGTCACTTCTGAAAATGAGACTTTCTCATATCTAGGCATTTTAAAAAATGTCCTTCATGGCCTAACATTTATTTCATATCCCTCAAAATCCTGATAATTCTTTGCAGTTTTCTTATAGTCCATTGAATTTCTTAATTGTCTCATCTTCCGTCCCAATCTTTACAGACTTCTGCATTATGTCAACAAAAGAATCTCCTAGAGTTTGGATTTAAACTAATAAGCATTTTATTTAATTCTTTAGAGAGAGAAACGAAAACATTAGGATGCCAGCACCATGAGTTTCTCAAGGATGATGAGACACAAAGTTGGGAATGTTGGACTTTCTATTGCCAGTTTATACAATGTCCTGTGGCTCTATTGTGCAAGTCTCTCTCAAATGACAAACGCCTAGACATTAAGAGAAAATGGAATTGCCACAAATGAAGAGTTAATTCCCTTGTACAGACTGAATCTTCTGGGATCTGTTGTAGATGATAATAGCATTGTATAATCAATTCGCCAAAAGGGATCATGCTTTAAAAGGCAATGAGAGAGACACAGAGAGAGAGAAAGAGAGAGAGAGAGAAAGTTTTGTTTCACATTTACCTCTTCCACCAAACTTTGCAGGAGTCCCATTGATAGACATATGGTACAGTGTGTTCTGTCAGTGAAATGACAGCTACTCTTTCACCCTTGGGCAGTAAACGGAAAAGCTACTGGTTTATAATCAGAATTCTAAAAATAATGAATGTTTCTTTAAAACTGCAGTATAGTGTGACTCATGCATCAATCTAATCTAAACTTAACTCCAAACATGTGATTCATCACAGTCAAGAAGTTAAGTATGAATACAAAATTCTGTGAATTTTGGCTTTAAATTTTATTATTATTTGTGAATCTGCTAGGAATTTTTTGTTAAGTATCACAAGCGAGTCTAGATATTATTTGTGGAGTATCCAGTGCTGCTCTTAATAGTTATTTGACACCTAAGCTTTGAAACTGGTCACCCAGGATATGAGAGTGTGTCAAATATAAGCAATGTTTGTTGAATAACATGCAAACTAGTTTTAAAGCGTTATGAATCGGAAGATTGCCCAGTGGTTAAAGCACCAGATGGGGACGAAGGAGACCCAGATTCAAAGCACAGTTCTGCCACAGACTGACTGTATGAGCTTGGGCAAGTCACTAATTCCATCCATGCCTCAGTTCCACATTGCTAAAATGGGGCTAACAGTGTTTCCTGTTTCCCACTGTTTGTCTGCCCTTCAGGGCAGAGACTGTCTCTTACAATGTGTCTGTACAGAGCCTAGCACAATGGGTCAGTATTTGTGATGGTATTTGTGTTGGCTGAACCCATAGACAAGGATGAAACCATTGTTAGCGCTATGGCAGCTAACTGATAAAGTATCTGCATTCACAGCTAAGCCCTGGTTCAGGGCTCTGCTGGGCTTGGGAGAATGCTGGCAGTGGCATCCTACTCAGAAACCTCTGCTAAGGTGGGTGGGAGAAGAAGTCTTTCTCCTGTGGAATGGACCCTAGTGCACCAGAACACTGGGATTGGTGGTCCAGGGAAAGGAGAGGTTCCATCAGGTCCCAGAGGAGTTGTGATGACTCCTAAGTAGCCCAGCAGATGTTCTGGTTGACACCGAAAATAGGGTTGGGGCCCCAAGTTGAGGCATGCCTAGGGCTCCAGATTGTTTTACATCCGGCCCTGCAGGCAGTTGGGACCATCGATCATTTCAGCTGTGCTGGCATAAAAACTTCTGTACTCATTAGCATAGTCATTTGACCAATAGGATTCTCTCTTTCCTGTTTCAGATGTGACAGCTGAAATCAACTATACAAACAGTGGATCTGCAACAGATGGGAACATTTAATACTTTGAAAGAAAGTCATGCCATTTTTTATGCATCTGTGAAGCTATGACAGCAAACACGACATAGAAATATACACAATAAATACAACAAAGCACTCCAGATGAGATCATTTGTTCCTTTTGTTGTTGACACACCCATTCCATAACTGCATAATCATAACATATAGGGGCAGTAAGCAGAACATATCTTATTACTACACCAACAGGCCCATATTACTACTGTGGAGTGTTAATTTTAGCTATATTATGCAGCCTCACATAATTAAGCAATTAATATACAGGCATAACCAGCCTTTCATATGCCCTATCTCACCTCTTACAACTTTTCTAGTGCTGTGTGGCCATGCCAATTTTTGCTTTGCATAGATTTGGGGAAAATCTTTTGGCAGAATTCTTAGCATTACCATCCAAATGCAAGAGTCCATGAAATTAGATTAATTGCAAAGCACTTTAAAGGAAAAAACAAAGTAGATATATTAAAAAGGCTGTTTTGATTTGGGCTGCTGAGCTCAATGCAGCAGTAAAAGGAAGGTTCAAAGATTCTCCCGTAGAGGCATAGAAGGTAGCCCCAGCTAGTAAATAAAGGGCTGAGCACTTCCAACGGAATGATCAATGTCTATGGAATGTGGGGTGCTCAGTACACCAGAGGCCTGGTTTACACTTAAAATGTAGCTGTGGTGCTTAGGGGTATGAAAAATCCATACTCCTGTGTGCTGTGGTTATGCCAACCTAACCATTGGTGTAGACACAGCTAGGTCAGTAGAAGAATGCTTCTGTTAACTTAGCTACTGTTACTGAGGGAAGTGGTGTTCCTACAGCAATGGAAAAACCCTTTCCATTGCTGTATGCTGTGTCTACACTATAGGGTTATGCCAGTATAGCGACAGCATCATAGCTATGCCAATATAGTTCCTGTAGCATGGATATGACCACAGGAATTGCTCCAAAGTCTCCAAATTCAGCGGTGACTTTTACTTAACTTGGAATGTTGTAAATTTAAGGTAAAGAGTGATGAGAAAGACTCAGAAAGTAGGCTGCATTCAAGCGCCAAATTACGCCTATCTAGTAGCAAGAGTAAGGCTTATGCACAGCTAAGCTCCTCATTAGCATGATGATGATCACACTTCCTTGTCTCCTCAGACACACCCACTGCCTCACCGTCTCACTTTTTTTTTTTTTTTTTTTTGCAAGGCACATGATTAAAAAGTTGGGACAGGCAGGTAGAGGAGCCAAAAGTACTAACACCCAGTGGAGAGGATTTGGCATAATGCTTAATATTTATATTACAGTACCATCCAAGGTCTAAACCCCCTTGTGAAGTCATTGTACAGAGACTCAGTAAGTGAGAGTGCCTCTGAGAGCTCACAATCTACATAGCTAAGACAGACAGACAAAGAACATAAGGGGAAAGAAGCAAGGAGGGGCTAAATTCACACAGCAGAGCCAGGAATAGAATCCAAAAGTCCAGTTTACTAGACCGTGCTGCCTTTCGGCCGTACTCATCTTATCTGTGCCCAAGCATAGACTCCACTTGTGCTAGGGCAGGAGTGGAGCACCCTAGTGCACCCTGCTTTGAGGATCCACAGGATCAAACCCTCATTAATTAATGTATGTAAAAGGCCGAGAATCATCAGTAGCATTGGTTTGAGCTTGTATGGACATTACAAAGAGTTGCCAAGCAGCCTGCCATCACTTTATACTTTGGTATGTGTCACAGGGTAGCTGGTCCCTGTGGATAGACTGAGACCAGCTCCCCTAGACCAGAGCAGGTGAGCCCAATCCAGCCAAATGAAGAGGTCTGGGATAAACCTGAGCCTATCAAGGGCTGCTAGTGGGCAGCTGGGAGAGATTGGACAGACTGCGCTGTGGGGAGGAAAGGCCCACAGTGGAGAGGAGCTGGCTCCTGTGGTGGGTCCCTAGAGTGAGGGGCCAGGAAGTATCCTGGGGCTGTTGCTCCAAGAAGGGAGCAGAGCTGCTGAGACTGGGAAGTTGCCACAAGCTGGAGTGCAAGAGACCTCTGGGAGGAGTAGCTCTGAAGCCTGGGGCCAAGCGTGGAGTTAAGGAAATAAACCTCCGTGAAAAAGCCTGGGCACGGCAGCGCATGCTTTGGAGCTGGGGAGAAGCTCGGCTCATCGACAGTACGTCATCAAATAAAAAATACAGGCAAGGCCTGAAGAATGGCTCAAAGACATCTTTCATTTGTGTTATCAGTCTAAAGCACCAGAGGCTTTCAGGAAGGTTACTCGCTATGGAGATGAGATGACAGAGAAAGAAGAGGTGAAAAAGAAAACAACAAAAGGCTGAGGTGAATGATTAAAGAAAAGAGACAGTCAGGTGCTCTCTCATTCCACAGTGTTTATTCTTTGGAAAGTGCAGTTTATCCATCTGAAGATGCAACTGAGGGTATGTCTACACTACGAAATTAGTTCAAATTTATAGAAGCCGGTTTTATTGAAATCGATTGTATACAGCCGATGGTGTGTGTCCACACAATAAAATGCTCTAGGTGCTCTAGTCGGCGGACCGCGTCCACAGTACGAGGCTAGCGTCGACTTCCGGAGCATTGCACTATGGGTAGCTATCCCACAGCTATCCCACAGTTCCCGCAGTCTCTGCCACCCCTTGGAATTCTGGGTTGAGATCCCAATGCCCGGATGATGCAAAACAGTGTCGCGGGCGGTTCTGGGTACATGTCATCAGGCCCCTCCCCCGTCACAGCAACGGCAGACAATAGATTCGCGCCTTTTTACCTGGGTTACCTGGGTTACCTGTGCAGACAACATGGAGCCCGCTCAGCTCAGCTGAGCTCACCGTCACCATATGTCCTCTGGGTGCCGGCAGACGTGGGACTGCATTGCTACACAGCAGCAGCTGCTAACTGCCTTTTGGCGGTAGACGGTGCAGTAGACTGGTAGCCTTCATCGGCGATCTGGGTGCTGGCAGCCGTGGGGCTTGCCTTTTGGCAGTAAATGGTGTATTACGACTGTTAGCCATCCTATGACAAGTCGGGTCATCGTACGTTAGCAGAGTCTTCCCTGAGCAGCCGATTGTGCAATAGGCCTGAAGACCATTGTCATACACGGCCCCGTATTTGCTGCCAAGCACCCAGAAAGATGCCGAGGGCTATCAGTCACGCTGCACCATCGTCTTAAGATGTAAAAAAATAGATTTGCTCTGTATTCATTTGCTTCCCCCTCCCTCCGTCAAATCAACGGCCTGCTAAACCCAGGGTTTTCAGTTTAATCTTTGGGGGGGACCAGTCTGTGACAGTTGTTTGTGTCTCTCCCTGATGCACAGCCACCATTCTTTATTTTAATTCCCTGTGCCTGTACGCCATGTCGTCACTCGGCCCCCCTCCCTCCTTCCCCTAGTCCGTCAGATACTACGTTTGCGCCACAGCTCAGAGAGCCGAGAAGCGGTTCGCGCCTTTTCTTTGAATTCTGGGTTGAGATCCCAATGCCCGGATGATGCAAAACAGTGTCGCGGGCGGTTCTGGGTACATGTCGTCAGGCCCCTCCCCCCTCGTCACAGCAATGGCAGACAATAGATTCGCGCCTTTTTACCTGGGTTACCTGTGCAGACAACATACCACGGCAAGCATGGAGCCCACTCAGCTCAGCTGAGCTCACCGTCACCATATGTCCTCTGGGTGCCGGCAGACGTGGGACTGCATTGCTACACAGCAGCAGCTGCTAACTGCCTTTTGGCGGTAGACGGTGTAGCATGAGTGATAGCCGTGGGGCTGGCAGCCGTAGGGCTGCATTGCACCAGCCCCTTGCAGGCGATGGTATATTATGACTGATACCCGTCATTGTCATACTGGTATGGCTGTCAATCATGGCCACCTGGGCAGACATGCTACTGTTTTGATGATGCTGGTTACCAGTCGTAATATACTATTTTCTGCCAATTGCCCAATATTGTCTGCTAAGCACCCAGAAGAGGCCGAGGGCGATGCTGGGTGCTAGCGGACGTGGGGCTGGCAGACGTGGGGCTGCATTGCTACACAGCAGCAGCCCCTTGCCTTTTGGCAGATGATGGTATATTATGATTGGTACCCATCGTCGTCATACTGGTATGGCTGTCACTCATGCTGCACTGTCGGCTGCTACCTTAAGATGTAAAAAATAGATTTGTTCTGTGTTCATTTGCTTCCCCTTCCTCCGTGAAATCAACAGCCTGCTAAGCCCAGGGTTTCCAGTTTAATCTTTGGGGGGACCATTCTGTGTGACAGTTGTTTGTGTTTCTCCCTGTTCCTGTACCTGTACGCCATGTCGTCACTCGGCCCTCCCTCCCTCCCTCCCTCCCGCCCTCCTTCTCCTGGTCCATCAGATACTACTTTCGCGCCTTTTTTCTGACCAGGCGCCATAGCTAGCACTGGGATCATGGAGCCCGCTCAGATCACCGCGGCAATTATGAGCACTATGAACACCACGCGCATTGTCCTGGAGTATATGCAGAGCCAGAACATGCCAAGGCGAAACCCGGACCAGGCGAGGAGGCGATTGCAGCGCGGCGACGAGAGTGATGAGGAAATTGACATGGACATAGACCTCTCACAAGGCACAGGCCCCAGCAATGTGGAAATCATGGTGTCACTGGGGCAGGTTGATGCCGTGGAACGCCGATTCTGGGCCCGGGAAACAAGCACAGACTGGTGGGATCGCATCGTGCTGCAGGTATGGGACGATTCCCAGTGGCTGCGAAACTTTCGCATGCGTAAGGCCACTTTCATGGAACTTTGTGACTTGCTTTCCCCTGCCCTGAAACGCCAGGATACCAAGATGAGAGCAGCCCTCACAGTTGAGAAGCGAGTGGCGATAGCCCTGTGGAAGCTTGCAACGCCAGACAGCTACCGGTCAGTCGGGAATCAATTTGGAGTGGGCAAATCTACGGTGGGGGCTGCTGTGATCCAATTTGCCAGGGCAATGAAAGACCTGGTGATAGCAAGGGTAGTGACTCTGGGCAACGTGCAGTCAATAGTGGATGGTTTTGCTGAAATGGGATTCCCAAACTGTGGCGGGGCCATAGACGGAACCCATATCCCTATCTTGTCACCGGAGCACCAAGCCACCGACTACGTAAACCGCAAGGGGTACTTTTCAATGCTGCTGCAAGCCCTGGTGGATCACAAGGGACGTTTCACCAACATCAATGTGGGATGGCCGGGAAAGGTACATGATGCTCGCGTCTTCAGGAACTCTGCTCTGTTTCGAAAGCTGGAGGAAGGGACTTTCTTCCCGGACCAGAAAGTGACCATTGGGGATGTTGAAATGCCTATCGTGATCCTTGGGGACCCAGCCTACCCCTTAATGCCATGGCTCATGAAGCCGTACACAGGCAGCCTGGACAGGAGTCAGGACCTGTTCAACTACAGGCTGAGCAAGTGCCGAATGGTGGTGGAATGTGCATTTGGACGTTTAAAAGCGCGCTGGCGCAGCTTACTGACTCGCTCAGACCTCAGCGAAAAGAATATCCCCATTGTTATTGCTGCTTGCTGTGCGCTCCACAATATCTGTGAGAGTAAGGGGGAGACATTTATGGCGGGGTGGGAGGTTGAGGCAACTCGCCTGGCCGCTGATTACGCGCAGCCAGACACCAGGGCGGTTAGAGGAGCACAGCAGGGCGCGGTGCGCATCAGAGAAGCTTTGAAAACGAGTTTTGTGACTGGCCAGGCTACTGTGTGAAACTTCTGTTTGTTTCTCCTTGATGAACCCTCCAACCCCCCCCCCCCGACCCGGTTCACTCTACTTCCCTGTAAACCAACCACCCCACCCCACCCTCCCCTCCCCTCCCGCTTGCAGAGGCAATAAAGTCATTGTTTTTTCACATTCATGCATTCTTTATTAGTTCCTTACAGAGGTAGGGGGATAATTGCCAAGGTAGCCTGGGATGGGTGGGGGAGGAGGGATGGAAAAGGACACACTGCATTTTAAAACTTTAACTCTTATTGAAGGCCAGCCTTCTGATGCTTGGGCGATCATCTGGGGTGGAGTGACTGGGTGGACGGAGGCCCCCCCACCGTGTTCTTGGGCGTCTTGGTGAGGAGGCTATGGAACTTGGGGAGGAGGGCTGTTGGTTACACAGGGGCTGTATTGGCGGTCTCTGCTCCTGCTGCCTTTCCTGCAACTCAACCATACGCTCGAGCATATCAATTTGATGCTCCAGCAGACGGAGCATTGCCTCTTGCCGTCTGTCTGCAAGCTGACACCACCTATCGTCTTCAGCCCGCCACTTGCTCTGTTCTTCCCGCGATTCAGCCTGCCACCTCTCCTCTCGTTCATATTGGGCTTTTCTCATCTCTGACATTGACTGCCTCCACGCATTCTGCTGTGCTCTATCAGCCTGGGCGGACATCTGCAGCTCCGTGAACATCTCGTCCCTCGTCTTACGTTTTCTCTTTCTAATGTTCACGAGCCTCTGCGAAGGAGAAACATTTGCAGCTGGCGGAGGAGAAGGGAGAGGTGGTTAAAAAAGACACATTTTAGGGAACAATGGGTACACTCTTTCATTACAAGGTCGCATATTTCGGCTTGCAGGCAGCCATCGTAGGCCACAGTGTTTTGGCTTTTTTAACCTTCTTAACATGCGGGAAAGGTTGCAAACAGCAGCACATTTCCCATATCAAGGATGAATTGGGTTGTCCATTTAAAATGGGGTTTCAATGTAAAAGGAGGGGGCTGCGGTTTCCCGGTTAACATGCGGCACAAACACAAGTAAACCACCCCCCCCCCACACACACACACACGATTCTCTGGGATGATCACTTCACCCCTCCCCCCACCGCGTGGTTAACAGCGGGGAACATTTCTGGTCAGAAGAGCAGGAACGGGCGCCTCTGAATGTCCCCCTTAATAAAATCACCCCATTTCAACCAGGAGAGCTTTCTGGAGATGTCCCTGGAGGATTTCCGCTCCATCCCCATACACGTTAACAGACTTGCTTGCTTTTTTTTTGTAATGTTTACAAATATTTACAAAGTTACACTCACCAGAGGTCTCCTGTGTGCCCTGAGGGTCTTGGGTGAGTTCGGGGGTTACTGGTTCCAGGTCCAGGGTCACAAACATATCCTGGCTGTTGGGGAAACCGGTTTCTCCGCTTCCTTGCTGCTGTGAGCTACCTACAGTACCTCCATCGTCATCTTCCTCGTTCCCCGAACCGTCTTCCCTGTGTGTTTCTCCAGTGAGAGAGTCATAGCACACGGTTGGGGTAGTGGTGGCTGCACCCCCTAGGATCGCATGCAGCTCCGCGTAGTAGCGGCAAGTTTGCGGCTCTGCCCCGGACCTTCCGTTTGCTTCTCTGGCTTTGTGGTAAGCTTGCCGTAGCTCCTTAATTTTCACGCGGCACTGCTGTGTGTCCCTGTTATGGCCTCGGTCCTTCATGGCCTTGGAGATCTTTTCTAATACTTTTCCATTTCTTTTACTGCTACGGAGTTCAGCTATCACTGCTTCATCTCCCCATATGGCGAGCAGATCTCGTACCTCCCGTTCGGTCCATGCTGGAGCTCTTTTGCGATCCTGGGAGGACTCCATCACGGTTACCTGTGCTGATGAGCTCTGCGTGGTCACCTGTGCTCTCCACGCTGGGCAAACAGGAAATGAAATTCAAACCTTCGCGGGTCTTTTCCTGTCTACCTGGTCAGTGCATCTGAGTTGAGAGCGCTGCCCAGAGCGGTCACAATGAAGCACTGTGGGATAGCTCCCGGAGGCCAATAACATCGAATTCCGTCCACACTACCCCAATTCCGACCCGCAAAGGCCGGTTTTATCGCTAATCCCCTCGTCGGAGGTGGTGTAAAGAAACCGGTTTAAAGGGCCCTTTAAGTCGAAAGAAAGGGCCTCGTTGTGTGGACGTGTCCAGGCTTAATTCGGTTTAACGCTGCTAAAGTCGACCTAAACCCGTAGTGTAGACCAGGCCTGAGAGTCCTTGATAAACAGAACAATGAATGCAGCCTGTCATTAAGTCTATAAAAGTCATTATAGTAGATGAACAATAAATGTCAATGCAGTTTACTTATCTTGGATAAAAAGTTAACACCGTTGCTTATATCCTAGTGACGTGGCCAGAGATAATTTGGGTTTTCTGGCTGCAGGAGGTTGTAGCATTAGACACGGTAACTGGATTTTAAAAATATTGGAAAGTGTTATGAGTCTGACCAGGATAAAAATGGGCTAGTGAAATCCTCATGTTTCAGGGCCATAGATGAAAACTACAGAAGTGTCTCCCACATAGAGCATTGTATCACTGATGTTGTTTGTGTCTGGGGCTGGGTTCACCTTCCTCTGATAAATTAAGAATTAGCTTCTGATCTTGGAAAACCTGCCGATTTTGCATTCTACAGAGGGGTGGACTGGGGAGAAGCCTAAATATTAAGATGGGTGAACTTGAATGCCTGGTATTCAATGAGGATATTGATATAATAGACATCACAAAAACTTGATGGAATGATGATAATCAATGGGACACTGTAATATCGGTACAAAATATATAGGAATGACAGAGTAGCTCATGCTGATGGGGAAGTGGCACTATATGTGAAAGAAAGCATAGAGTCAAATATAGTAAAAACCTTAAATGAATCAAACCATATAATAGAATCTCTATGGATAAAAACTTCATTTTTTGATAAGAGTATAGTGGTAGGGAGACGCTAAGAACCACCTGACCAGGATGGTGACATTGATTGTGAAATGCTCAGGGAGATTAGAGAGCCTACAAAAAACAGGAAGCCTAATAATAATGGGGGATTTCAACTCTCCCCGTATTGACTGGGTACATGTCACCTCAGGACAGGATGCAGCAATAAAAATTTTAGGCCCCACTAATGACTGCTTCTTGCAGCAGCTAGTCCTGGAAACCCACAAGGGATACTTAATTCTTGATTTAGTCCTAATTGGCGCCCAGGATCTGGTCCAAGAGGTAAATGTAGCCGAACCATTCAGTAATAGCGACCATAACGTAATTAAATTTATCTTTGTTGTGGGGTTGGAAATTCCAAATAAACCCATCACAATAGCGTTTAACTTCAAAATGGGGAACTACACAAAAATGAGGAGGCTAGTTAAATGGAAATTAAAAGGAATAGTCACCAGAGCGAAATGCCTCCAAGCTGCATGGAAACTATTGAAAAACTTCATAATAAAGGCTCAAGCTAAATATATAACTCAAATTAAAAAAAAAAATAAACAGTAAGAGGACCAAAAAAATTCCACCATGGCTAAACAAAAGAGTAAAAGAGGTGGTTGGGGCAAAAAATTGCTTTTAAAAATTGGAAGTTAAATCTTACTGAGGAAAATAGAAAGGAATATAAACTCTGACAAGTCTAGTGTAAAAGTATAATTAGGCAGGCCAAAAAAGAATTTGAAGAGCATCTAGTAAAAGACACAAAAACTAACAGCAACATTTTTTTAAGTACATTAGAAGCAGGAAGCCTGCCAAACAATCAGTGAGGCCACCGGACAATAGAGGTGCTAATGGAGCACTCAAGGAAGGCAAGGCTGTTGCAGAGAAGCTAAATAAATTCTTTGCATTGGTCTTCACTGCAGAGGATGGGAAGCAGATTCCCACGCCTGACCCATTCTTTTTAGGTGACAAATCTGAGGATTTGTCCCAGATTGAGGTGTCAGTAGAGGAGGTTTTGGAACAAATTGATAAATTAAACAATAATAATTCATCAGGACCAAATGATATTCATTCAAGAGTTCTGAAAGAACCCAAATATGAAATTTCAGAACTACTAACTGCGATATGTATGTAACCTAATGTTTAAATCAAACTCTGTACCAGATGACTGGATGATAGCTAATGTATGGCCAATTTTAAAAAAGGCTCCAGAGGCAATCCTGACTATTAGAGGTTGGTAAGCCTAACTTCAGTACCAGACAAATTGGTTGAAACTATAGGAAAGAACAGAATTATCAGACACATGGATGAACAAGATCTGTTGGGGAAGAGTCAACACAGCTTTTGTAAAGGGAAATCATGCCTCACCAATCTATTAGAATTCTTGGACGGTGTCAACAAGCATGTGGACTAGGGAGATACAATTAATATAGTGTAGTTGGACTTTCAGAAACTTTGACACCAAAGGCTCTTAAGCAAAGTAAGCAGCATTGCCCTGGTTAAAAGATAGGAAATAATGGGTAGGAATAAATGGTCAGTTTAAACACTGAAAAGAGGTAAATACAGGGTCCTACAAGACTCTGTACTGGAATCTGTCCTGTTCAATGTATTCATAAATGAGCTGCAAAAGGGGGAAAACAGTGAGGTGGCAAAGTTTGCAAATGATACAAAATTTGCAGATGATAAAAACTACTCAAGATACTTAAGTCCAAAGCAGATTGTGAAGATCTACAAAGGGATCTCACAAAACTGGGTGACTGGGCAACAAAATGGCAGATGAAATTCAATGTTGATAAATGCAAAGTAATGCACATTGGAAAACTTAATCCCAACTATACATATAAAATGATGGGGTCTAAATTAGCTGTTACCACTCAAGAGAGAGATTTTGGCGTCATTGTGGCTAGTTCTCTGAAAACATCCACTCAATATGCAGCAGCAGTCAAAAAAGCAAACAGAATGTTGGGAATCATTAAGAAAAGGATAGATAATAAGACAGAAAATATCATATTACTTCTATATAAATCCATGGTACACCCACATCTTGAATACTGTGTGCAAATGTGGTCATCCCAACTCAAAAAAGATATATTGGAATTGGAAAAGGTTCAGAAAAGGGCAACAAATATGATCAGAGGTATGGAACAGCTTCCGTCTGAGGAGAAATTAATAAGATTGGGACTTTTCAGTTTAGAAAAGAGATGACTAAGGGGGAATATGATAGTGGTCTATAAAATCATGACTGGTGTGGAGAAAGTAAATAAGGAAGTGTTATTTACTCCTTTTCATAACACAAGAACTAGGAAAAAGAACAGGAGTACTTGTGGCACCTTAGAGACCAACAAATTTATTTGAGCATAAGCTTTCGTGGGCTACAGGCCACTTCTTCACATCAAGAAGTGGGCTGTAGCCCACGAAAGCTTATGCTCAAATAAATTTGTTAACCTCTACGGTGCCACAAGTACTCCTGTTCTTTTTGCGGATACAGACTAACACGGCTGCTACTCTGAAACAAGAACTAGGGCCACCAAATGAAATTAATAGGCAGCAGGTTTAAAACAAACAAAAGGAAGTATTTTTTCACACAATGCACTGTCAATCTGTGGAACTCCTTGCCAGAGGATGTTGTGAAGGCCAAGCCTATAACAGGGTTCAAAAGAGAACTAGATAAATTCATGGAGGATAGGTCCCTCAATGGCTATTAGCCAGGATGGGCAGGAATGGTGTCCCTAGCCTCTGTTTGCCAGAAACTGGGAATGGGCGATAGGGGATGGATCACTTGATGATTACCTGTTCTGTTCATTCTCTCTGGGGCACCTGGCATTGGCCACTATCAGGAGACAGGATATTGGGCTAGATAGACCTTTGGTCTGACCGAGTATGGCCATTCTTATGTACTCAAGATAGTTAAGTCCAAAGCTGACTGTGAAGAGTTACAAATGTATCTCACAAAACTGGGTGACTGAACAATAACATGGCAGATGAAATTCAATGTTGATGTGTGCAAAGTAATGCACACTGGAAAACATAATCCCAACTATACATACAAAAAGTTGGGGTCTAAGTTAGCTGTTACCACTCAAGAAAGAGATTTTGGAGTCATAGGTGCTGCCGCACCCACTGGCGTGAAGTGGTTTCCATCATATACAGGTTTATAGTTTGGTTCAATGGCTCTCAGCACCCCTGCTTGGAGTCATCGTGGACAGTTCTCTGAAAACATTTCCTCAGTTCAGTGGCAGTCAAAAAGCCAGAATGTTAGGAACCATTAGGAAAGGGATAGATACTAAAACAGAAAATATCATAATGCCACTATCTAAATCCATGGTATGCCCACACTTTGAATACTGCATGCAGCCCTGGTCACCCTATCTCAAAAAAGATATATCAGAACTGGAAAATGTACAGAAAAGGGCAACAAAAATGATTGGGGGTACGGAATAGCTTCCATACAAAGCACTGTTTTCTTAGTAAAGAAATGACTAAGGGGGATATGATAGAAGTCTCTAAAATCAGGAATGGTGTGGAGAAAGTAAATAAGGAAATGTTATTTACCCCTTCACATAACATAAAACTAGGGTAACCCAATGAAATAGGCAGCAGGCTTAAAACAAACATACTTCTTCACACGATGCACAGTCAACTTGAGGAACTAATTGCCAGGGGATGTTGTGAAAGCAAAAATTATAACTGGGTTCAAGAGAGAATTAGATAAGTTCATGGAGGACAGGTCCATCAGTGGCTGTTAGCCAAGATGATCTGAAACACAACCCCAGGCTTTGGATGCCCCTAAACCTCTGACTGCCAGAAGCTGGACAGGACATCAGGGGGTGAATCACTCAATAATTGCCCTGTTCTGTTTATTCCCTCTGAATCATCTAGCACTGATCACTGTCAGAAGACAGGATACTTGGCTAGATGGATCATTGCTCTGACCCACTATGGCCGTTCTTATGTTCTTATGAGAAGAATCCTACACCCTGATGGAAATAGTCATGTGGGTTTTTTCTATGTGGAAGAAATTTTAGTACTCAGTTCTGACTCAGCCAAACACCATAAGCTGCAATGAGACTTTAGACTGAATAAGGACTGATGTTTTTGTCCCATATTTAAAAAATGAAAGGGACTTTGCATTCCTATGTATTTATCAAGCAAGGTTTCAGCTCCCTGAACATAATTTATAAATATCCTTCCTTGGAATGAAATTAAGTGCATTGATTTGCTTGCAGACCTGCAGTTAACAAGATTTGCTTCATTACAAATGATTAGCAAGAAGTCCAATTGTTGTTCAATAAGTGAAAAAATCTAATTTATCACTTCAATGAGACTCCTTTGCAGGCTGCCAGGCAGTGGGAAATTTTTAAATCAGAAAAAGAAGGAGAGGAAAAAACAAATACCCAAATGCATTTACAGCACATAACCCCTGGGTGAAACTTTTGATGTCTTCTCTTTAAGAAGGGGAGGGGGGAGAATCTATTCTAATTGCTATGCCATAATGAAGAACAGCTTGCCTTCATGTTCTGTGTCTTTGATGGTTACTAGCTTGTTCAGGTTGTAGGCACCAGCAAAAAGTGTTTGTCTAATTTATGGAAAACATAACAAGGAAAAACTTCAGTCTTCTATAGCAAAAGTTCGTCCAAGTGATCAGAATATCAAAAGAAATCTCTGAACAACTAAAATTCATCTTCTGTGTTCACATGTCTAATCCCAAAGAGACCATCTACTCATTCTTCCCATCATGTGATATTTCAGGATGCTGTCCTGAAAAAATAAGAGTGCCCTGTTCTTTTTACTATTATTATTTTAAGGAATAAAAAGATGTGGAAGGAAGACAGGTTTTGTTGAGCTATGCTAGAACAGGGACGGCAGACTGCAGGTGTCAGGGAGTCAGCATTACTCTGCCCTTCCCATATTACTAAATAGAAGAGGGGGATCCCGGATGGATGAGAGAAGGGCCCCAGGATAGAAAATATCTAGAGCCACTATGCTAAACAAACTGCTGATTTAACTTGGTGGCAGAATACATACTTCCCCAAATGACAAGTCATCCCTCAGAGGGCTTGTCTACAGTAGAAAGTTTTACTGCTTCAACTATACTAGTATAGTTGAAGTGGTACCAGTCCCACAGCATGGACACAATTATGCTGGTATAAACATTTTTCTACCAGTATAACTTATTCTGGTTTGGGAAGCAGAATGATAAATATAAATATAAATGTATGCTTGTTAGGGCTTTTGCTGGTGTAACTATTTTGATTTAAAAATGACCCCTATCCAAAAGAATTGGGGCCACAGCTCATAACTTACTTAGAGGTAAAATATAGAGCAGTTTCAGGAAATATGATGGTCTCTGGCTCAAGCACCTTGCCAACATGGCTGTTCCCTTAGAGACCCATGGCACAGCCCAACATTAGGGTGCCACACTTCTGAATAAAAGTATAATTATAATATGACTTTGGACACCAGGACCCAAATGCAGCCCTAGCATGAATGGGCACACCTCACTGACTTCAATCCATCACAGGATCTCAAGACACTTTACAAAACTAAGTATCATTATCCCCATTTTACAGATGGGAATCTGCATACTAAAAGGTTAAGGGCCTGCTTTTCAGAGGCACTGATTTTACATACAACAGTCCTGAGGATTAACTCTGTGCAATACTTCCTGAAAATTCCTGAAAAGATAGAACTCCAACCTGTGCTGCAGCAAAGAGTGGAGCTAAGCTGGAGGAAGAAAAGGAGTATAACAGAGCTACAGATGCAATCCCCCCACCTCCTGTCCATTACATACTGCAGCAAGAAGAGAGCCTCAGACATAAGCCGTTGTATTAGAGGCCTGGTATGAGGCAGAAGCTGTTCACAGAATTTGAATAAAAAGTGCTAGTTACAGAGCACACATGCAAACACATTCCAATATCAAGTGGTACCAAAAGATTCCGATATCAAGGATGGTACAAAAACATTCCCCAAGGATAACAGGAACACACTGAGTGCATGTCACAGGATGACAGTATGCAATAAAGATGTTTTAATCGAACCAAAATGTACAAGGTGACGTCAGGGGGTAGTACTAACTTGTTTGTATCAGGATATAAAGATGTGTCTCAGAGGGAGTATCTTTGGCCGGCCTAAGGGGCAGTGGAAAGTCCCACCACTGACTGAGCTGTGTCCATTGTCACAGGCATACATGTCTTAGTAGCCTCGTAGAGTCTACCAGGTGCTATGACCGTGCTTTGTCAACAATAAACCTGGCCAGGTTCCTTTGTCCCTTAACGGATCATGTGGTCATTGGGCATTTCACTTGAGGTGTTCCACGCTAGCTGTCTGTGAAGGGCTGGGGAGGCACACAAAGGGCACACACATGCAGCCAAACATCTGTCAACATCTTGCCACATATACCACAGCCTAATTTTATAACCGCTCATGTTTCTGTCACATACTTATGCCTGTGACTTCTATAGTAAAGGCTACACTTCTTTTCCCTTTTTCCCTTCACCTTTTTGGCTTTCAAAGATATAAGGAACTGTAGTTTAAGGAAAGAGAAGCAGGGAAACATGATGCCTTTAAATCTGACTATCCTAATGTCTCAGAAGGATCAAGAAGACAACTCCCATTCTCTACCATTACAGGCATTTGTTCTGCACCTATCACTATAGAATCTAGAGACCTGTTATCCCCAAGATCATAGACATACAAACTAGGAGTTATTAGTTAGCAGTGTATTTCATTTTTATTTTTCTCTGTAAAAGATCAAACACCTAGTTCAGTTGTTACAGTCGGCTTTCAGGGCTGCAGAAGTCAGTCATGGCCAGAAACATTTCAGGCACCCAGCTACTATTACAATGAGGGCCATATATGTGCCAGGATAGAAAAGAGAAATACAGTTGGTGCTATCTACTTCCCTTCATTCTCACCTCCTTTCTCCCATCCTGCGTGGCTACTGCATAAAGTTGAACGTTCACCTTACAAAAATAAAGTAAAAGTGAAATTATGTGCTAATTAAATTAGGCCAATTTAGCTTGAATAGAAGCCACAGTTAAAAACAACCCCTTGGAAGAGCTGCTGAGCCCCAGAGCTGAGGAGGAGGAGAAAAAACACAGCTTGGGTTGAGAACTGCCCATGGCTAAACTACAGAGGAAAAACCTCATTTCCGCCTATCCCAGCCATTAAACTTCACTGGCATCTGGGCTGTTGGAATGTTTTACTCTCACTTGAAAACCTTTCTCCTAAGAGTAAGGTTTTGAAATGAGGCTATAACTACACGAGCAGCCCAGTCTTCTGCAAAGCTGTGGTAGTGGGTAGTGGTGGAAGTTCTTTGATGTTTATAGTCTCTTGAGAAGAACTGTCAGTGAAACCTTAGAGAGAACAAATCGCATTTCCCCTTCTGCCTGCCTGTGGCACTCGCTTCAGAGGCAGCTGGCCTGCTTAAAGTTTAATTTTTAATTAAGTTCTGTTCAGGAGCATTGAAAGTTAGTCTCCAATTTGACTTTATATGGAAATGTTAAACTTCAAATAGCAACCCAGCCGCCCACAAGGGCTGATGAGCAGAGCAGGCAGGCAGATGCTAAAAAGAGACAAATGGCACTTTTTGTCTTTGCCATGTGTATATAGGCATTGAACGGAAAGAAGGAAAGAACAGGGGTGGAAAATGAAGAGGAGAAAACAAGTGAGAAGAGAAGAGGGAAAGGGAGATAGGGGACAGATAGGGGAGGAAATGGAAAATAGAAAATACTGGGAATGACTAGAAGTCAAGCTCAATGTAAGGGTGGCAGAAACTGGCCTTCAATTTTTTAATTCCCTTTTTGTTTTGCAGCTAACTGTCCTTTATGCTAACAGCACTTTGTACCGTCCTGGCAGCGTAAAGAGGGTGTCAATGTCACTTACATTTGTAATTGTAATGAGGTGTTAGTTAGTGTACATGAGAATTCATTCAGGGTAAGTCTACACTGCAGTCGGAGGTGTGATTCCAGCACATGTAGACATATCTGCGCTAGCTTCAATCTAGCTAGCTCAGGTATTGGTAGCAGTGAAACTGCGGCAGCATGGATGTCAGCGCAGCGTAGCCACAGCTAAGTAAGGACTCTGGGTCTCAGGCAGGTTTGTACAGCCTGGGCTGCCACAGCTTCACTGATATTGGTACCCGAGCACTTGGTTAAAGCTAGATGGGATACGCCTACATGTGCTGCAATCACAACTCCACTTGCAGCGTAGATGAGCCCTATGTGAGTGCTCAATGGGGGCAGTGCCCCAGAAGATGCCCCGGTAAAAGAACTGTGACTCAGTCACAAACCCTTCTCTGTTCCCCCTTCCTGCAGCCCTTTACTGGTGTACTTCCCCCTCTTGCCAGCTCAGCTGCACTGCCTGGTGCATTGAGGGGGGCTGGGTGAGGAGAGAGCCAACTCCCCCTCTCTGCCCCTCCGTTGCACATGCTGCTGGACATGTGGCCCACTTGCTCTATGGGAGGAACAAAGACGTGGGATGGGCGAGGCAGTCTGATGCTCCTGTGTGCCTGGGTTTGCTTGCCTCAGCTGTAGCCCAAACCAAGTTTTTATTGCTACCTTCCTCCCTACCCACCTCCCACCCACTTGGAAAGCGCTTTGAGAGCCCACACTAAGGAAGAAGGAGTGGTGGGGCAGAACTGGGCCAAGAAGGCCCCATCACTCAGCAACTGCTAACTAAGGAGGACCTGTTTAAAAGGGAGCTCTGGCAGTCCAGCATGAAGGAGAGAATGGCTGCAAGAAGGCAGACAGGCTGCAGTTGCTGAGATAGAAACACTCTACAGGGGAAAGACAGGGCCTGGGAGTAAGACTTAGCCAGGATCCCCCTGCCCCAGGACTAAGGGGGCAGGGGGAACTGGACTTTGAGGGTGAGCAGTGTAAGCGGTAGGCTGGGGCCATGCCCCAAACTGAAGGGAAACAGGGAAGATAGGAAGTGGCCCAGGAGAGACTGATCTGGAGTGCACCCAGAAGGGAATGAGCCATCTCTCACTCCTTGGGCCCTGGGCTGGGACTTAGTGGAGAGGGAAGGCCCAGGTCCCCCTATTCTTCCCTCTTCCCCCCCTCCCTGGCCACCTGAGAGATCCCAGAGGGCTCTGGGGTGGTGATAAACTGTGGCTTGGCCCCTGGGCCCCTGAACTGCCCAGAAAATCTGCCTCAAGGCTCACAGAGACTGTTTGGCCACAGTCTGACCACTAGGCCTGCTGGCCCCTGAGCGGAGCCTGCTACAAGATCATGTGACAGAAGTCTGGCTACTTATTAACTACTGGGTAGATTTGAAGGTGTTGATTTTGACCAGCATAGCCCTAAATGGCTGGCTGCTACTTATGTGAAAATCTCCTCCCGAGGTGTGTCACAGCTGCATTCAGCAGGGGCACCTGAATGACAGCCCTACTTATATAGGAGAGAGGGGACAGCTGGTAGGGTGTTCCCCAGGATAGAGGGGAACTGACTGGCCTTCAGGGCATGCTGTAAGGCCCATTTGTTTTCCCAAACCATGAGGGAATGGGAAGGCTCAGGTGCTGAGGGGATATTGCTTGTGGCTGTGGATAAGCTGATGGATGGTTGAAGGAGCGAGTTACAGGTCTGTTTCATGCTCATGTATTAAAAAATCAAGGGATAAATCTCTCCTTTTTAATGGGCATCTGTATAACTCTCATAGACTCATAGACTCATAGACATTAAGGTCAGAAGGGACCATTATGATCATCTGGTCTGACCCCCTGCATGCTGCAGGCCGCAAGACCCTTCCCTGGACTCTACCGTTGAAGTCCCCAATCCTGTGTTTTAGTGACTTCAATCGGCTGAGACCCTCCTGCTAGTGATCCCTGCCCCATGCTGCGGAGGAAGGCGAAAAACCTCCAGAGGCCCAGCCAATCTACCCTGGAGGAAAATTCCTTCCCGACCCCAAATATGGCGATCAGTAATACCCCGAGCATATAGGCAAGAGTCTCTAGCCTGACCCTTGTTGGCCATTATGCTGTTCATGTACCATTGCTTGGTTTTCATTGGCTACTATGTTTTATCATTAAACCATTCCCTCCATAAACTTATCCAACTTAATCTTAAAACCACACAGGTCCGTCGCCCCCACCGTTTCCCGCGGAAGGCCGTTCCAATATTTCACCCCTCTGATGGTCAGAAACCTTCGTCTAATTTCAAGCCTAAACTTCCCCCCGGCCAGTTTGTATCCATTCGTTCTCGTGTCCACATTAGTACTAAACTGGAATAATTCCTCTCCCTCCCTTGTATTAACCCCTCTGATATATTTAAAGATAGCAATCATATCCCCCCTCAGCCTTCGCTTTGTCAGACTAAACAACCCAAGCTCCTCTAATCTCTTTTCATACGACAGGTTTTCCATTCCTCTGATCATCTTAGTCGCCCTTCTCTGCACCCGTTCCAGTTTGAGTTCATCCTTTTTAAACATAGGAGACCAGAACTGCACACAGTACTCCAAATGAGGTCTCACCAGCGCCTTATACAACGGAAGCAGGACCTCCCTATCTCTACTAGATATACCTCGCCTAATACATCCCAAGACCGCATTGGCTTTTTTCACCGCCACGTCACATTGCCGACTCATAGTCATCCTGCGGTCCACAAGGACCCCTAGGTCCTTCTCCTCTTCCGTTACTTCTAACCAATGCGTCCCCATCTTGTAACTAAAATTGTTATTATTCGTCCCCAAGTGCATCACCTTACACTTTTTACTATTAAATTTCATCCTATTTCTGATACTCCAATTCACAAGCTCATTCAAGTCTCCCTGCAGAGTATCCCTATCCTCCTCCGAATTTGCAACTCCTCCCACCTTCGTATCATCCGCAAACTTTATCAGCCCACTCTTGCAATCGGTCCCGAGGTCAGTTATAAATAGATTAAATAAGATGGGTCCCAAAACCGAACCTTGAGGCACTCCACTAGTAACCTCCCTCCAACCCGACAATTCACCCTTTAATACGACCCGCTGCATTCTCCCCATCAACCAATTCCCTATCCACCTCTGGATTTTCATATCGATCCCCATGTTTTTCATTTTAACCAATAGTTCCTCATGGGGTACTGTATCAAACGCTTTACTGAAATCCAGGTATATTAGGTCCACCGCATTTCCCTTATCTAATAAGTCCGTTACTTTCTCAAAGAAGGAGATCAGATTCGTTTGGCACGATCTGCCCTTCGTAAAACCATGCTGTAATTTATCGCATTTGCCATTAACTTCAAGGTCCTCAACTAGTTTCTCTTTCAGAATCTTCTCCAGCACCTTGCACACTACTGATGTTAAACTAACAGGCCTATAGTTACCCGGGTCACTTTTTTTCCCTTTCTTGAAAATAGGAACCACATTGGCTATTCTCCAGTCTAACGGGACTACCCCCGAGTTTACAGATTCATTAAATATAGTCGCTAATGGGCCTGCTATTTCCCGCGCCAATTCCTTCAATATTCTCGGATGAAGATCGTCCGGTCCACCCGACTTAGTCCCATTAAGGCGTTCTAGTTTTGTTTCTACCTCGGATGCGGTAATCCCCCATCCCGTATGCCCCTCTGTAACGGTGCTAGTATCCCTAATACCTTCATTGGCCTCATTAAACACCGATGCAAAATATTCATTGAGATATTGCGCCATGCCTAGATTATCTTTAATCTCCTCTCCGGCTATAGTCTTCAGCGGTCCCACTTCTTCTTTCTTTGCTTTCTTCCTATTTATATGGCTGTAAAACCTCTTACTATTACTTTTAATTCCCCTCGCTAAGTCCAACTCTTCCCGGCCTTTGGCCTTTCTCACTCTATCTCTACATTCTCTGACTTCACTAAGGTAAGTTTCCTTACTGATCCCTCCCCTCTTCCACTCTTTGTACGCTTTCTGTTTTTTCCTAATCGCCCCTTTCAGCCGGTCGCTCATCCAGCTCGGTCTAAGTCTCTTGCTTAGTAATCTTTTTCCCTTTTTGGGGATACAGGCCTCTGACAGCTCTTGCATCTTTAACTTAAAGTAATCCCAGGCTTCTTCTGCCTTTAGGTCCCTTAATACATTTGCCCAATCCACTTCCCTTACCAGTCCCCTTAATTTGTTAAAATTGGCCTTTTTAAAATTATAAACCCTAGTCTTTGACTTAATTCTGGTACTCTTTCCATTTAGTTTAAAGCGAATTAGCTCATGATCACTGGAGCCCAAGTTGTCCCCTACTACCACTTCCTCAACAAGGTCCTCACTACTTACCAGAATCAAATCTAAAATGGCCTCCCCCCTCGTCGGCTCAGCTACCACTTGATAAAGGAATTGATCCGCAAGCACATCTAGGAACGTCTGAGCCCTATTATTGCTACTAGCGTTTGTTCCCCAATCTATATCCGGGAAGTTAAAGTCCCCCATAATTACACAGTTTCTATTAGTATTTACCTCCCTTAATACATTAAACAATTCCTTATCCATATCCTGGGTCGATCCCGGCGGTCTATAGCACACCCCAAGCACTATCCCCGGAGAGGCTCTAGTAGTACTTTTACCCAGCTTGAGTATCGCCCAGACGGACTCTGTGTTATCTATTCCATTCACTATTATTTCTTTACAGCTTATTTCACTATTGACATACAATGCCACCCCCCCACCTTTACCTTTATCCCGGTCTTTCCTAAACAGCGCATACCCCTCCATACCTGCGTTCCAGTCGTGACCGCCATTCCACCACGTTTCAGTTATTCCTACGATATCCGGTTTCAATTCTCGGACCAAGAGCTCCAATTCCTCCATTTTATTACCTAGGCTTCTCACATTGGTGTACAAACAGCCTAATGTATGTCGTTTAGCCTGTCTCCCATTACTAGCACTGTATGTTGCGGGCCTCTTTGTGTTCGTCCCCCCTGTCCCTCCTATGTCCAATCTCATCTCCCCGGCTATGTCTCCTCTTATTACACTCAGCTTTTCAATACTGGAAACTGGCGTGGAGATTATCTGTGCATCTCCCAACCATCTCCCCAAACTTCCTAGTTTAAAGCTCTTTTGATAAGATGAGCCAGCCTCCCTCCCAGAAGTCTATTTCCTTCCCTACTCAGTAACTCTAAAGAAATCAATAAAATAAAGATTTAATCTCAACATAATACTAATATATGTAACCTGATTAAAGGATGTCCTGGGGTCATAGGGGCTCTTCTCGGATATTTGAATTTGTCACCATGCCGCAGAGGCAGATGCCAATAGCCAAGCAATGCAGACCGTGAGGCGGCTTAGGGAATTTTTTTCCAAAAGTTCCTAAGTGACTTAGGAGCCTAAATCTCATTCCCATAGTCTTTCAATGAGACTAGGTCTCCTAGGTGCCTGTGTTACTCTTGAATATGGGATTTCTGGGATTTAGGTGCCTAAAGATCCAGAGAGGGGCCTACTGGCATTTTCAAAGGCAGTCACAGAGTGTATAGTGCAGTGGGTCTCAAACTTTTTTACTGGCGACCCCTTTCACATCGCAAGCCTCTGAGTGCGACTCCCCTAATAAATTAAATACACTCTTTAATATATTTAACACCACTATAAATGCTGGAGGCAAACGGGGTTTGGGGTGGAGGTTGACAGCTCGCAACCCCCATGTAAAGACCTTGCTATCCCCTGAGGGGTCCCGACCCCAGTTTGAGAACCCCTGGTATAGTGTTTATGGAGAATTCATGATGTGATCCATGTCAGCCTTTTCTTTTAGAGTATATAACATAGCAGCCGGCTCACAGTAGTCCATTCCAGGTTTTGGGTTTCTACTGGAGAGTTCAGTTAGTTATGCTTCGGGGAACTGCATGCTGTGTCCTGTGTGCTGCTGGATTAAACAATGGAATCTTAATTTGAAACTACATGCAGCATCTGTGTGATTCTTTCCAGAAGCGCCTACTCAGGACACTGATTGCAGTGTAGGTAGACATACTTAAGCTAACTTTAAACTCGCTAGCTCCAATTCTGGAGCAGGGAAGCCATGGCCCCATGCTGCTCAGCACAGGCTAGCCCCACAGGTAATGACCCAGAATTCTGAGCAGGCTTGTATAGCTTGCGCTGTAGTGCACCATGGCCTGGCTTTACTGCTCCATTATCTGAACTAGCTAGATTAAAGCTATCTTGGGTATTTCTACACGAGCTGCAATCCAACTTTGCAGTGTAGACATACCCTCAGAGAGGGGCAGGGCCGGCTCCAGGCACCAGCTTGTCAAGCAGGTGCTTGGGGCGGCCACTCTGGAGAGGGGCGGCACGTCCAGCTATTCGGCGGACAGTCCCTCACTCCCACTCGGAGCGAAGGACCTCCCGCCGAATTGCCGCCGGAGATCACTATCGCAATCGCGGCTTTTTTTTTTTTGGCTGCTTAGGGCGGCCAAAACCCTGGAGCCGGCCCTGGTGGTGGAGATGCCTATCTCCCATTAACTTTGAAAGGGAGTTAAACACTTAATCTTCACGCACTTTTATAAATCCTGCTAGGCGCCTATCTGCATCCTTGGGCACCTACATATCTTTGTAAATCTGGCCCTTACGCTTTTTTGAAACTTTTACCCAATATGCTTAGCTGAAGGACTGGAACAGTGAGAAAATGGAGAGTGAGGGTTCAGCTAACAATGACAAATGGAACCGAGGAGTATTCTCTGGAGAGCAGTGAGTGAGGAGGGCGTGGGAGGAGAAAGAAGAATGGAATGACAGATGACATGCCCTCAAGCCTTCTCTGAAGACCGTGGAAGAAATTAGCAACAGTGGAATTCTGACGTAGAAGTCAGAGGAAAGTGATAGCCACAAGTCATCCAAGCCACTCAAAATCAATATCTGTCAAGGCATGCCAAGAAAAAACAAAAATATTGCAATGGGGTCAGGCTTCTGGAGCATTCAGTGGTGCCTAGCAGAAAAGCAAAATCTCTGGGAGCTGGCTGGAGCCGCAAGAGTCAGCAGTTTGAAGAAGTAGGAAGAGATCTGTTCATTTAGGTCAGATTGGCAGTGACTTCTTTTTTTTTTTTTACCTTCTGCAGCATGTGGGTGCAGGTCACTTGCCAGGATTATCTGGGCATATCTCATTTAGTCATTTCCCTCCCCTTGCAGGGGCCTTGAGCACTGGTGCACCTTGGTCCCTCTTATTCTCTACTTGTGGCACATAATAGTCTAGTCTCTCATGGGTCTCATTTACTTTGGTCTCATTTCCGTTGTTGGGTTTAGTGTGAGGATGGTGTTTGTGGCCTGTGATATTGTCAATGCTCCTTCCCCACTCTGAACTTTAGGGTACAGATGTGGGGGCCTGCATAAAAACTTCTAAGCTTAACTACCAGCTTAGATTTGGTCCGCTGCCACCACTCCCAATGTGCTAATTCCCTTCCTTGGGTAGCCTTGAGAGACTCTTCACCAATTCCCTGGTGAATACAGATCCAAACCCCTTGGATCTTAAAACAAGGAGAAATTAACCATCCCCCCTCCTTTCTCCCACCAACTCCTGGTGGATCAAGATCCAACCCCCTTAGATCTAAAAACAAGGAAAAATCAATCAGGTTCTTAAAAAGAAGGCTTTTAATTAAAGAAAAAGGTAAAAATCATCTCTGTAAAATCAGGATGGAAAATAACGTTACAGGGTAATCAAACTTAAAGAGCCCAGAGGAACCGCCTAGCCTTAGGTTCAAAGTTACAGCAAACAGAGGTAAACACCCTAGTAAAAGGTACATTTACAAGTTGAGAAAACAAAGATTAAAACTAACACACCTTGCCTGGCTGTTTACTTACAAGTTTGAAATAGGAGAGACTTGTTCAGAAAGATTTGGAGAGTATGGATTGATGTCTGATTCCCCCTCAGTCCCAAGAGCAAACAACCACCAAAACAAAGAGCACAAACAAAAGCCTTCCCCCCACCAAGATTTGAAAGTATCTTGTCCCCTTATTGGTCCTTTGGGTCAGGTGTCAGCCAGGTTACCTGGCTCAGGTTACCTGAGCTTCTTAACCCTTTACAGGTAAAAGGATTTTGGAGTCTCTGACCAGGAGGGATTTTATAGTATTGTATACAGGAGGGCTGTTGCCCTTCCCTTTATAGTTATGACAGATATACACAGGAGGTCAGATTAGCTGAGTGCACCCTTCTGGCCTTAAAATCTATTACTCTCTCTCTTTTGCCTCAGTGTCCTTTGGGCAACATAGTGTCCTTTCTCTTGACCTCAGAGCAACAATGGAACTAACCCTTTTAAGTCCTTCAGTTTCATGTTGCCTTCTGCACATGACATTCGTTTTACTCCAAATTCTTTGGGACAAAATATTTCTCTGTGTTCATTCTATTGCATCCTTTGCAAAACAATCATGAAAATCTACCAGCCCATGCCCAAAAATCTGCTCACCTTCATTTTACCATGATGATAAATGATCATGAAAAATTAATATTTTACTTGACTTGCCTTAGACAAATAGCATTTTATAATGCTCTTTTGACTTGATTGAAGCTACACCAGGGATGTATTTGACCCATTATTATTATATTTTTTGATACCATATAAAGGTTAAGGTCCCAATATAATCATTTTATAAATTTAAGCTATGTTTCTTCATGCTGACATATTTAAGGAATTAATATGAATAAGAATTCTCTTCATATGAGTTGTGATTCCACAGGATAGACTCCCCTCTTCCCCATTCAAATATCTGTACTACAATCTACACAATTTTTACATGGAGGAATAAATCTAAGACTAATCTTCAATTTATCTTTTGACAGTAAGTATCTCTAGGGTGGGATATTACAGTGCAAGTCCAGAAATCTGTACTGTAGTTCAACTAATTTAATTCAGGGATTTATGGGTGAATGTATTGTGGAAAAGCTAGAAATGCCAAAGCACTGGTCTGTTTATTTCTTAACAAAATTCCGAGTATTAAAACATTGTTAAGAATTGTATTACTAATTGAATCAAAATTTAATTAGCTTATTTGAACCTTTAGTAACTCTTTTCATACCTTATCACAGTTCTCTTCCTTTTTAATTTACCAGAATTGTGTTAACAGAATTCCAATTATTTTTAATCGTCATCAGAGTAATTTACTCCATATCTTTTAGGCTGGTTTACATGGGCAGATTATCTCTAAAGGTTCACCAATTCTAGGGAGTTTTAGAAATATTCTTTATGTTAAAAGGTCAATAACTATAAATGACATAGTGCTGTTTGTAGGTTTGCGTGCACCAAATTTGTTGATGTCTGCACCATTTTCACCTAGGTCAGCATCACCTCCCCTTAAGAAATTCATTCTTATAAAGTTTCTAGATGATTTATGATAATCACATCCAAACAATTGACTAAACAAAGCCTCTACATTTCTCCCAATTTTTTTAGGAAAAAGAGGCTGAAGGCCTAATTAAGTACATTTGCACCAAATTTGCTATTGCTCACATCCCCCTGTGCATTGTGTGTCAAACACCCTTCCCTACTTCCTCCTGTACAAAGCTATAGAAAATGGCGTGTGAGAGTGTGACGGGGTGTATTCAACCTTTGTGGTTCCCTGGTGGGGGCCCCACAATCCTACTATGTCCCATCCCAAGAAGCACCAAGCGCAGAGGAAAAGAACAGTGAAGATGAGTTCTCCAAGCTTGCCTAAAGAGGACTCTCTGAAAGCAGCCATTTTGGTAATCACAAAGATCTGGTTCCCCAAGGGCTAGAGGCACTAGCAACAGCCAATCAGGGTTCTGCTGGCCCACATAAAAGGAACTGCCTGGCCTTAGTGGGTCAGTTCCTGGCTGGGTCCAGAGGAGTGAAGAAGGGTGCCCCTCTCTGGCCAGAGGAACCTGACAATTAGACAGAGGCTATGGCTGGCTGAATTTCATAGCAGGGATTGCAGAGAGAGAGAGAGAGAGAGAGAGAGAGACCTGATGACATTGGCCCCGAGATAGGCCTGGAGATAAAATGGCTTGGTAGGAAGAGGCCCATGGAAATAGCAGTGAAGGATTAGAGTAAGCAGTATGTGACTGTGGTGCATAGGGTCCCTCGATTGGAACCTAGAGTAGTGGGTGGGCCCAGTTTCCCCTACCAGCTACAGGTAAAATGGCATAAACCCCAAAAAGGGGATAGGCCTTATTTGAGAGCCCAAACAAAGGGCTGATTTTAAAGGCCTGAGAGCCAGGCCTGAAGACCCTAACAAGGGCAAATAGTCTGTTTATTTATTGGACCCTTTAATACCCCAGAAGGGGTTCATCCAGACTTTGTGATTTGGCTGGAGGACTAAGCCATTGAAGACCTGCCAAGGTTGGTAGGCACCCTGCAAGGAATAGCAGCGTTGAGGAAAAAAGACTGCAGAACCACATCCTGCCACTTGGAGGGGCTCAAGAGCTGAATGCCCTTTTACGGTGGGGAACTCCCCAAGGATTGGAAGTGGAAGACAGTTAAGACTAAAGCAGACTGTGAAGAACTTCAAAAAGATCTCACAAAACTAAGTGATTGGACAACAAAATGGCAAATGAAATTTAATGTGGATAAATGTAAAGTAATGCACATTGAAAAAAATAACCCCAACTATACATACAATATGATGGGGGCTAATTTAGCTACAACTAATCAAGAAAGAGATCTTGGAGTCATCGTGGATAGTTCTCTGAAGACATCCATGAAGTGTGCAGCGGCAGTCAAAAAAGCAAACAGGATGTTAGGAATCATTCAAAAAAGGATAGAGAATAAGATGGAGAATATCTTATTGCCCTTATATAAATCCGTAGTATGCCCACATCTTGAATGCCACATGTGGTCTCCTCATCTCAAAAAAAAGATATACTGGCATTAGAAAAGGTTCAGAGAAGGGCAACTAAACTGATTAGGGGTTTGGAATGGGTCCCATATGAGGAGAGATTAAAGAGGCTAGGACTTTTCAGCTTGGAAAAGAGGAGACTAAGGTGGGATATGATAGAGGTATATAAAATCATGAGTGGTGTGGAGAAAGTGAATAAAGAAAAGTTATTACTTGTTCCCATAATATAAGAAATAGGGGCCACCAAATGAAATTAATGGGCAGCAGGTTTAAAACAAATAAAAGGAAGTTCTTCTTCACACAGCGCACAGTCAACCTGTGGAACTCCTTGCCTGAGGCGGTTGTGAAGGCTAGGACTATAACAGGGTTTAAAAGAGAACTAGATAAATTCATGGAGGTTAAGTCCATTAATGGCTATTAGCCAGGGTGGGTAAGGAATGGTGTCCCTACCCTCTGTTTGTCAGAGGGTGGAGATGGATGGCAGGAAAGTGATCACTTGATCATTACCTGTTAGGTTCACTCCCTCTGGGACATCTGATATTGGTCACTGTGGGTAGACAGGATACTGGTCTGGTTGGACCTTTGGTCTGACCCAGTATGGCCATTCTTATGTTCTTATGAAGAGAATTCACCTTTCCCCTGTGGCAGTCAGTAGGATGGATCTACAGATGGCATTTATATCCCTGTGACCTGCAACCACTGTAGACCCTATAAGTTGGGGATAGAAGTAATGGCAGCCACTGGAGTATGTAGACACTGACCCCACCATGAAAAACAGGGTATTAAATTTTTTGTAACCAGGGCTGGCTCCAGGCACCAGCGCAGCAAGCAGGCGCTTGAGGCGGCCAATGGGATGGGGCGGCACATCCGGCTCTTCAGCGGCCATTCGGTGGCAAGTCCCTCAGTCCCTCTCGGAGGGAAGGACCCGCTGCCGAATTGCCACCAAAGAATGAAGCGGTGACGGTAGAAGTGCCGATCGTGGCTTTTTTTTTTTCCTCTGCCACTTGGGGCAGCAAAAATGCTGGAGCCGGCCCTGTTTGTAACCTTGCCCATGTCATGTGCCCAGAACCAGAAAATAAAGACCAATGATCAGTTTCTTATTCTTCTCTAAGCCATGCCATAGCGTCAGAAGAAAACTGAATCTTTGGCAAAAATGTAGCAAATAAAACCATCTGAATCCTTCAGCCTGGAATGGAACCTGGTAGAGAATTAGAGGAGGTGGTTGCAGGAACTGCAGAAAGAAGAGTTTGAAGTAAAACATTACCGAAGTACTCCCTACTTCCAAAATAAACTCAGCTGTGATTGTAATCTCCTTGGGACAGGACTGTCTCTTATTTTTTGTATATACGATCTCAGTTGGGCTACTGCAATTATAAAAGAATCATCATTATAGATTTCAAAATGAAGCTTTTTTTAAAAAAAATTAACACAATAAGAGCATCTGAATTAATATTAACTTGTGCAAAACAACACCTCTCTCAAAGACAGCTGTTCCGAATCTTACCAATGCTTCTTCAATACCTTGTCCAACACACTGAGAATAAGCATAGGAAACTTCATCCCAAGAAGTAAACTATTCAGAAACTTGAGTCTGAAAGCAGGAGCTTATAATGAAGGAGATTTCCCAACCATATCTATGTTGTTGCTACTGCCACACGGGAATATTTGTTCATTTTTCATTGTTCCAATCTAATTTTTGGAATGACATGCCAGAATTAATACAGATACTAGAATAAATGTCTTGTGCGTGATGATGTAGTATTTTGTCTTTACAGTGTTTCATTTTTGAAGGTCTTCATTTTTCAATACCACCTGTTTATTATAAGGGTTTTGTTGTTGTTCTAACACATATTATTTCATAAGTAACACACTGGAGCTTACTCACATAACATTTCATTAGAGCCATCCCACCGACCATAACACTCAGCTCGCACAGATCCCACCGAGGGTTCAATGCACTCTGATCATTAAACACATGCATGTAGCAAGTAGTATGTTTTATTAATGTTACACATTCCCCATCATTGATGTATTTAAAAGATTAGATGCATTTTTTTGCTGAATTCCCCATTATGGATTTTTCTGTACTGTTAGGTTCCTGCTCAGACTTTAAGACATCTTGCTTTTCCTACTGACAAAAGTCTGTTTGACAAAGGCAAAAAGTTGAGCTAATAGATCATACAATTGTAAGCACAGGGAAGGAGCACGTGCGTTCTGCTAAATGTTCTTAAGCAGCCTGGCACTTCAAATAAATTCTTTTGGCAGCACAAAAAGTGACCTTAGATTATTACTTTGGCTCATATCTTATATTGTGTCACAGGGCTTCAGCATTCAGAATTTTAATCAGGATAGAGAGTGGAGAAAATGAACATGTTTGAGCCATTGGCTTTTCACTGCACTGGAAATCATTCTCATCGGTCTGGTCTGGCGGCAGGCACAGGGAGTTTCAGGAATGTTTGCCTAAACAGCGGCCGGTTTGTTTTGAAGGGGAGAATCTTTGGGATACTTATTCATCCTTCTCCTCAAAAGGGCCCACATCAAGCTGAATGTAGTCCTTCTGATTTCAGAGAGCTGAACGCAGCTATCTCTGGAGCCACACAGCTACGGGATTGACTGGAAGGGTGTTATGTCCCATTTGTACCCACACGGCTGAGCATGCTGCCTCCTTTGCATTCCTAGATCCTGTCCATTTGAGGAGCCAGGAATTGTGACTGGCTTTGGAAGCCATTCTGTTCAGCTTTCGAAGGCATCAGACTGAATTGCTCTCATATGTTCTAAAATAAATAAACCTTCCTCTGATTACAGATTTATGGACTTGCAATTTAACAGAATATTCCTTTGCTCTGGTAGTTTGACTCCTATCACTGTGCTCAAGCAGCTATAACACCACTGGCCCTTTACTGAAGCTGCCCCTTGTAAAATATTGTCTATAGACTGGGAAATGTAAGGGTAGGTTTTCTATCCTCACATCCTTAGATGTGTATTGATTTATTCTCAGACAGGTAGAAATCAAAGCCACACACAACAAGAGTGAAACTAAACAAAGCCTTCCCTGTAATTTCTAAGGATTTGTCGTTATAGCCTCAAGGCTGTCCAATTCTGGGAACATGAAGCAATTACAAAAATAAAAATGAAAGGCACCACTGCAAAAAGATCTTCGTGCCTGGCCTCTGACAGGGAGTCATTTCCATTTCAGCGCTTCCTTCCAGCTGTGCTCATTCATTTCAGTCTCACTAGCAAAGATAGGCAAAAGAGGAGCAGCTAATGTACTTACAATCAAAGCTACAGACTACCAATAAGAGTAAAATAAATAGTTATAAGTGGCTGTCTTGGATATCTTAAACAACAAAACCTTTCTTGTTCTCTTTCTTGTCTATAGGGAGAGAGAAAGAAGGAGAGAACGGTGCTTGCCAAAGGCATAGCCTCACTAATCCTAAAACTCTGATCCATTATTTTTTAATCTTCCAAGAAAATGGACCTTTCTCCCATCTAATAATCATTTCTGTAGAGGCATTCCAAAAATAGTAATAGATCCTGAAGTTTTCCAAGGCTGCAGACACTAGTTAAGGTATCTCTTGAATTGTTATGCTGGCTACCCCCGAAGAATGCGTAGGGTTGGGTGGATATGGGCAGACACGATATTACAGTCCACTGACCATTATTCTAAAGGCTTTAAGACGTGGTGGGAAAATAGAGAGCAGCCATTTTGACATTAATTGACATCAATTGGAGACATTTTTTTTAAAAACGTAGATCAAAAGGAAACACTTGTAAAGCAATCAGAAGAACAGCCAACATGGTTTATTGAAAGTACAAACTGTGCCAAACTAATTTGTTCAAATTATTCAAGGCTGTTATTGAGGATGGTTGAGCCCTGAGAATTTCCAGGAGCTGCAAACCACTTAGGCTATTTTGGAGGTTCACAAAATTAGCTAAACCTGTTAAACTTTGTGAATTGTTTCCTTTCCTGTAATTTATATAAGACTCTAGTAATACCTATTTGCAGAATTGGTCCCTATGTTAATTCAGTATTAAAGGTCGAACATTTAAAAGGCTTTAACATTAGGATACGTACTGGTCCTAGAGCAACATCAACTCAACTGATTTACAAATAGGATGCTGTGATACAGTGATATATGGGGGACGGGGGAGAGAGATCCCTTTTATGGACACCCAGCCAGCCAGTTAGCTATAAAGTTCCTCTTGGTGGCTGCTTGAATTACCTGTAAAGGGTTAAAAGTCCTCAGGTAAAGAAAAGGGAGTGGGCACCTGACCAAAAGAGCCAATGGGAAGACTAGAACATTTTAAAATGGGGGAAAAAGCTTTCCCTTTGTCTATCTGTTGTTCTCTGGGCTTCAGGGACATGGAGCAGCAATCCTTTAAGTAGCAATGCTGTGTAAGGCTTGAACAAGGTATGTAAATTCATCTTTTATACCTAGAAGAAATTATTTGGATAGGGAATGTTTAGTTAGACACAATTAGGTTTATTTTTTATTTTGGCTTGTGGATCTCTTCTGTGCTAACCCCAGATGCTTTTGTTTACTGTAACCTTTAAGCCGAACCCCCAAGAAAGCTATTTTGGGTGCTTAATTTTTGGAATTGCTTTTTTAAGATCTAGCAAAAAGCCTAAGTTCCAGATGTATTTTTTTTCCTTTTTATTTTTAATAAAATTTACCTTTTTTAAGAACAGGATTGGATTTTTGGTGTCCTAAGAGGTTTGTGCCTATGCTGTTTGATTAGCTTGTGGCAACAGCTAATTTCCTTTGTTTTCTTTCTCAGCTCTTCCCCGGGGGGGGGGGGGGTGAAAGGGCTTGAGGTTACCCCACAGGAAGGAATTCCCAAGTGCTCCTTCCTGGGTTCAAAGGGATTTTTTTGCATTTGGGTGGTGGCAGCGTTTACCAAGCAAAGGTCAGAGAGAAGCTGTAACCTTGGGAGTATAATACAAGCCTGGAGTGGCAAGTATTAATTTTTAAAATCCTTACAGGCCCCCACTTCCTGCACTCGGAGTGACAGAGTGGGGATTCAGCCTTGACAGATCCAGTGGGGGGCACACCAGTTAATAAACTGCCCCCAAATTCCAGTCCATGGGCAATGAAGTGAAGGAACCTCATTTGCCCTGCACTCAGGCCAAATCTCTTGGTTCCCTTCCATATTTTTGGGGAAGTCAGGCATTTACCCAGAAGTAAATGTTTCATTCAGATACATACTAATGATTTCTGCCACCAAGAGGGCAGAGACAGAACCACAGTCATAAAAATGATCCAATTAGGGACCCCTAGGGGAAGTCACATGTCAACCCAGCAATAATACAATGCACAGAGTCCCTGATGCTTATGTAACAATCCTAACTTAACACACACAGACACAAAATGGTCCAAACTGCCTTCAGCCTCTGTCATAACTATAAAGGGAAGGGTAACAGCTGTCCTGTGTACAGTACTATAAAATTCCTCCTGGCCAGAGACTCCAAAATCCTTTTCCCTGTAAAGGGTTAAGAAGCTCAGGTAACCTGGCTGGCATCTGACCTAAAGGACCAATAAGGGGACAAGATACTTTCAAATCTTTGGGGGGGGGGGGAAAGGTTTTTGTTCGTGTTCTTTGTTTGGGAGTGTGTTCGCTCTCGGGACTGAGAGGGACCAGACATCAATCCAGGTTCTCCACATCTTTCTAAACAAGTCTCTCCTATTTCAAACTTGTAAGTAAATAGCCAGGCAAGGCATGTTCGTTTTCCTTTGTTTTCTCAACTTGTAAATGTACCTTTTACTAGAGTGTTTATCTTTGTTTGCTGTACTTTGAACCTGAGACTAGAGGGGAGTCCTCTGAGCTCTTTAAGTTTGATTACCCTGTAAGGTTAATTTCCATACTGATTTTACAGAGATGATTTTTACTTTTTTTCTTTAATTAAAAGCCTTCTTTTTAAGAACCTGATTGATTTTTCCTTGTTTTAAGATCCAAGGGGTTTGGATCTTGATTCACCAGGAGTTGGTGGGAGGAAGGAGGGGAATGGTTAATTTCTCCTTGTTTTAGATCCAAGGGGGTTGGATCTGTATTCACCAGGAGTTGGTGGGAGGAAGGAGGGGGGATGGTTAATTTCTCCTTGTTTTAAGATCCAAGGGGTTTGGATCTGTAGTCACCAGGTAATTGGTGAAGGTCTCTCAAGGCTACCCAGGGAAGGAAATTAGCCTTGGGATGGTGGCAGCGGAACCAGAGCTAAGCTGGTAGTTAAGCTTAGAAGTTTTCATGCAGGCCCCTACATTTGTACCCTAAAGTTCAAAGTGGGGATACAGCCTTGACAGCCTCTTTCCCCTTGCAGTGGCTGCAGTGCTAGCTCAGAGTAGTCAGGTGCAGTCTCTACTGCCTTGCCAGGTGTCTCTTCCTATGGTTCGAGTGCTGGTCAAGGCTCCCTCTATTGGGTCTGGACCTCTCTGGCAGATTGGCTGCAGCTGTGCACCCATGCAGTGGTCTGGGCCAAATTCCTAGCTTTGGGCTCAGTCTCTGCTCCGGTTTGCTCCCTGTCACAGCAGCAGCAACATGTGATTCCTGCCTCTTCCAAGTGGCCTCCTGCCAGCACTAACCCTGCACCTGCCTATTGGTCCAGAACCAATCTGGTAGCCTGTATCAACTCCCCTGTCCACATTTGGGCAGGGCTGAGGTATGGCACAGCATTCCCCTCCTCCAGTGAAAGGCAGCCTGGCAGCAAGAAGTCCTGCCTGATCATTAGCTGATCAGGACACTGAGGGCTAAGGGTATAGCTACACTGCAATTAGACACCCACAGCTGGCCCACGCCAGCTGACTCAAGCTCACAGGGCTCAAGCCAAGGAGCTGTTTAAATGTGGTTTAAACATTCAGACTTGGGCTGCAGCCCAAGCTGTGGGACCCTCCCACCTCACAAGGTCCTAGAGCCTGGGCTCCAGCCCAAGCCTAAATGTGTACACTGCAATTAAACAGCCCCTTAGCCCAAGCCCAAGTCATAAGAACATAATAATGGCTACTGGGTCAGAAAAAAGCTCCATCTAGCCCGGTATCCTGTCTACCGACAGTGACCAATGCCAGGTGCCCCAGAGGGAATGAACAGAACAGGTAATCATCAAGTGATCCTCCCCTGTTGCTCATTCCCAGCTTCTGGCTAACAGTGGCTAGGGACACCATCCCTGCCCATCCTGACTAATAGCCATTAAGGGACCTATGCTCCATGAATTTATCTAGTTCTTTTTTTAACCCTGTTATGGTCTTGGCCTTCACAACATCCTCTGGCAAGGAGTTCCAGAGGTTGACTGTGCATTGTGTGAAGAAATACTTCCTTTTCTTTGTTTTAAACCTGCTGCCTATTAATTTCATTTGGTGACCCCTAGTTCTTGTGTTATGAGAAGTAGTAAACAACACTTCCTTATCTACTTTCTCTACACCAGTCATGATTTTATAGACCTCAATCATATCTCCCCTTAACCGTCTCTTTTCCAAGCTGAAAAGTCCCAGTCTTATTAATCTCTCCTCATACAGAAGCCGTTCCTAATCATTTTTGTTGCCCTTTTCTGAACGTTTTCCAATTCCAATATATCTTTTTTGAGATGGGGTGACACATCTGCACACAGTATTCACACGGTGGGCATACCATGGATTTATATAGAGGCAACATGATATTTTCTGTCCTATTATCTATCCCTTTCTTAATTATTCCCAGCATTCTGTTTGCTTTTTTGACTGCCACTGCACATTGAGTGGATGTTTTCAGAGAACTATCCACAATGACTCCAAGATCTATTTCTTGAGTGGTAGCGGCTAATTTAGACACATCATTTTATATGTATAGATTCATAGATTATAGGACTGGAAGGGACCTCGAGAGGTCATCGAGTCCAGTCCCCTGCCCGCATGGCAGGACCAAATACTGTCTAGACCATCCCTGATAGACATTTATCTAACCTACTCTTAAATATCTCCAGAGACGGAGATTCCACAACCTCCCTAGGCAATTTGTTCCAGTGTTTAACCAGTATAGTTGGGATTATGCTTTCCAATGTGCATTACTTTGCATTTATCAACATTAAATTTCATCTGCCTTTTTTTTTTTTTTTTGTCCAGTCACCCAGTTTTGAGAGATCCTTTTGTAGCTCTTCATAGTTTGCCTGGGTCTAAACTAGCTTTAGTAATTTTGTACCATCTGCAAATTTTGCCACCTCACTGTTTCCCCCTTTTTCCAGATCATTTATGAATGTTGAATGGGACTGGTCCCAGAACAGACCCCTGGGGGACACCCCTAGTTACCTCTCTCCATTCTGAAAACTGACCATTTATTCCTGACTTTTGTTTCCAGTTACCAATCCATGGGAGCACCTTCCCTCTTATCCCGTGGCAGCTTACTTTGTGTAAGAGTCTTTGGTGAGGGACCTTGTCAAAGGCTTCTGAAAATCTAAGTACACTATATCCACTGGATCCCGTTGGTCCACATGCTTGTTGACCCCCTCAAAGAATTCTAGTAGAATTCTAGTAGGTGAGGCATGATTTCCCTTTACTAAAACCATGGTGACTCTTCCTCAACAAATTATGTTCATCTATATGTCTGACAATATTGTTCTTTATTATAAAAGCAGCAAAGAGTCCTGTGGTTATAGACTAACAGACGTATTGGAGCATACACTGGAGCATATAGACTAACACGGCTACCCCTTTGATTCTTTATTATAGTTTCAACCAGTTTGCCCGGTACTGAAATCAGGCTTACAGGCCTGTAATTGCCGGAATCACCTCTGGAGCCCTTTTTAAAAATTGGCGTCACATTAGCTATCTTCCAGTCATCTGGTACAGAAGCTGATTTAGGTGATAGGTTACAGACTCTGTATGTGTGTATATATATCTCCTCATTATATGTTCCATTCTATATGCATCCGAAGAAGTGGGCTGTAGTCCACGAAAGCTTATGCTCTAATAAATTTGTTAGTCTCTAAGGTGCCACAAGTACTCCTGTTCTTCTTTTTGCGGATACAGACTAACACGGCTGTTACTCTGAGACTACAGTTAGTAGTTCTGCAATTTCACATTTGAGTTCCTTCAGAACTCTTGGGTGAATACCTTCTGGTCCTGGTGACTTATTGCTGTTTAATTTATTAATTTGTTCCAAAACCTCCTCTAATGATACCTCAATCTGGGACAGTTCTTCAGATCTGTCACCTAAAAAGAATGGCTCAGGTTTGGGAATCTCTCTCATATCCTCAGCAGTGAAGACCAATGCAAAGAATTCATTTAGTTTCTCTGCAATGGCCTTATCGTCCTTGAGTGCTCCTTTAGCACCTCGATCGTCTAGTGGCCCCACTGGTTGTTTAATGGGCTTCCTGCTTCTGATGTATTTAAAAAAAAATTGCTATTACTTTTTGAGTCTTTGACTAACTATTCCTCAAATTCTTTTCTGGCCTTCTTAACTGTATTTTTACACTTCATTTGCCAGTGTTTGTTCCTTTCTATTTTCCTCACTAGGATTTAACTTCCACTTTTTCAAAGATGCCTTTTTGCCTCTTACTGCTTCTTTTACTTTGTTGTTTAGCCACGGTGGCTCTTTTTTGGTTCTCTTACTACGCTTTTTAATTTGGGTATACTTTTAAGTTGAGCCTCTATTATGGTGTCTTTAAAAAGTTTCCACGCAGCTTGCAGAGATTTCACTTTTGGCACTGTAACCTTTAATTTCTGTTAACTAACCTCCTCATTTTCGTGTAGTTCCCCTTTCTGAAATTAAATGCTACAGTGTTGGGCCGCTGTGGTGTTTTTCCTTCCACAGGGATATTAAATTTAGTTATATTATGGTCACTATTACCAAGCCATCCAGCAATATTCACCTCTTGGACCTGATCCTGTGCTCCACTTAGAACTAAATCAAGAATTGCTTCTCCTCTGGTGGGTTCCAGGACTAGCTGTTCCAAGAAGCAGTTATTTAAGATGCCAAGAAACTTTATCTCTGCATCCCGTCCTGAGGTGACATGTACCCAGTCAATATGGGGATAATTGAAATCCCCCATTATTATTATTTTTTTATTTTAATAGCCTCTCTAATCTCCCTGAGCATTTCACAGTCACTATCACCATCCTGGTCAGGTGGTCGGTAATATATCCCTACCACTATATTCTTCTTATTAGAACATGGAATTTCTATCCACAGAGATTCTATGGTACAGTTTGATTCATTTACAATTTTTACTTCATTTGATTCTACGCTTTCTTTCACGTATAGTGCCATTCCCTCACCAGCACGACCTGTTCTGTCCTTCCGATATATTTTGTACACTGGTAATACTGTGTCCCATTGGTTATCCTCCATTCCACCAAGTTTCTGTGATGCCTATTATATCAATATCCTCATTTAATATGAGGCACTCTAGTTCACCCATTTTATTATTTAGACTTCTAGCATTGGTATATAAGCACTTTAAAAACTTGTCTCCTTTTAGCTGTCTGCCATTACACGATGTAATTGAATGGCACTCTTTTTTTATTTGACTGTTTCTGATCAGACCCTGCCTGTATTTTATCATTTTCCATCCTCTCTCACAGCATGAGCCTGCTGTGGGTTTTTAATTGCAGCGTGGACATACCTTAAGAAGCCACCTCCCTCTGTGCCCATCCCCTCATTTGTCAGGACATCTGGGAGTGGGGTCATGATTTGCCCTTTCACAGTGTTGACGTGGGACTCTCCACACAGGTGCTCAACTTTAAGCATGTGCTAAGTCCTATGGAAGTCAATCGAAAGGGAATCGACTAACATTCATTCAAATATAATCCAGGAGTTTGTCAACTTCAGCACATACAAGTGTTTTGCTGAACTAGGACCTAAAAGTTAGTCAAGCCATGTGGGACTGGTGGCATCCGTTCACCGAGGGATGAGTAGGAGGAGCATGGGTATGTATCACAGATCTTCATGTACAATATACATTTTGGTCCCTTAACTTCATTTATTCAGAGCTGATCCACCTCCTGTCTATCTTGTTCCTGAGACCCAAGGAAGCCTATTCAAACAAATCTTTGTTTATAGACCGGGTGCCCCCTTCTGCAATGTATCTCTCTTCAAAATGTGCTACCATCCTTATATTTCATTTCTGAATTTCACTTATCATCCTTGCACTTGTGTTCAGCAAATAACTCAAAATGGGAACTGCCTGACTCTGCCATCATCATCATTTATAATCGTAATCTTTTCCCCACTGCTCAAATCATAAAACAGGAAAAATGAGAGTAGACCAGCACTGTCTCAAACATTACTGTCATGAAAAATTCACCTGGTGGATATTCCAAAGTACACATAAAAATAAGTGACACTGTTACCTACCCTTTCCTCCTTGTACCTTTGATCCCCAGGAAAGAAAAAACTACCACACCATTGGCCTCAAGCCAGCTGGAGAACTGAACACTATTTATATCAGTCCTGACACCTGTGTCCCAGGTTAGTCTTCTACAATGAGAAAGCAAAGGGCACTTTGCATTTCAGTGCTTTCCATGCGCATGTGAGCAAAAGCTTTCCTGTCTCTCAGGGCTTGATTCTGATTGTCCTTACACCAGTTGTAACTGCATTATCCTCTGTGCAGTCACTTATGATTTACAGCAGCATAGTAAGTGAGATGAGAATTAGCTCCTTTGAGGGCAATCCATACCATTGTCTTTTTTTCATCAGTTCCTTCTTTTTGTCTCTGATGTATGAGAAGGTGCTATCTTTGGGGGCAATCCTGCCCTCATACGTGGGGCTCTTAACAGCAGTTCTTGGTAAATTGACATATCTCCAATTACACCAGCTGAGGATCTCCCTCATCTGCATAGGAAAGGAGGCAGGATTTAGAAATCCCTTTCAGGGATGCACACCACCCGTGTGCACCAAGGAGCCTTTCTCCACAGAGTTCCCTATGGCAGACCAGGGATTTAGAGGAACAGCTGGGCAAAACTGTTCAACCAAAACCTTTTTCAGTAGTGAGACAGGCAGGAGGTTGGAGTAGGAGTTGCTATATGTGGCTATAAAGGGAGGTGTATAAGCAATTTGGAGGTTACTCGAACCCTAAGGCTGCACTGCCATTCCACAGCCTATGTGGGAGGATAACTTGCTTCCCTAACCCCCTGGCCACACTCCATAGCACACCCCCAGATACTCTGGGAACGATTTGAGCCTTGGTGCTTTATCTAATGGTTCCCAAACTAATTATGGCATGTGATCATTTACATAAAGTTTTAAACCTCTATAGCTGCCTTATTCTGATTGCAGTAGGTCTACAGACTTTTCTGTTCATGCTTGAAGTTGCAAACCCAGCTGACAGAAGGGCTGCCATCAGACCCACCAGCTGCTGCTGTCACCTTCCTCATCAGCAGATAATTGGCTCTGGCAAGATGCTCCAGTTGTATGCAACCAGCCAAAACAAATTCAAGATCCAAAACAAACTTTCACGACCCACAACATTTTTTAAAAAATAAACACCCACATTTAAATCTGTGAAGAGTTTTGATGCTACTCAGCATTTTTATAAGTATTTTTATGGGTATGTTGGCTCCAATTTACACAAAATCTGACTCAGATTTGCAAGAAACTAAAAAGAAAGAAAAGAGATTTACCAAAAAAATGAAATCTGCCTTACTTAAGCCTTAAAGACTAGAAATAATTGACTGTGGCCTAGAGATGGGGTAAAATTTCTCAAAGTGCTTATGTGACTTAGGAGCCTAAATCCTACTTTCAAAAGTGAGACACTTCATACCCAAAATCTCATTTAAAGTCAATGAGACTAAATCACTTTGGAAAATAGGACTTAATTTCAAAGTACCTAAGTGACTTAGGCCTGGTCTACACTAGGGGCGGGGATCGATGTAAGATGCGCAACTTCAGCTACGGGAATACCGTAGCTGAAGTCGACGTAACTTATTCCGACTTGCCTCCCATCCTCACGGCACGGGATCGATGGCTGTGGCTCCCCCGTCGACTCCGCTACCGCCGCTCGCTCCAGTGGAGTTCCGGAGTCAACGGGGAGCGCGTTCGGGGATCGTCTTAACGAGACGCGATATATCGATCCCCGATAAATCGATTGCTACCCGCCGATATGGCGGGTAGTCTGGACATACCCTTTAGAACTATCACCATAGTGTACTTATTTGGTCTATAGTTAAAGACCCATGGGTGACTGGAAAGTGGTCAAGCACTGGAACAAATTGCCTAGGGAGATTGTGGAATCTCCGTCCCTATTTCCATTTGAAAAACCACATGTCACGTATGAGTAGGCAATAGAGGTGACTTATTGGTTTCTTGTGAAGCCAGATGTTTAATAAAAAAATATGATGGTCCTCTGACCTGCTATACATCACCAGTCTGATGCTGTCTGTTTCCATGGTGTTTTGAATGTCTGCAACAACTTTAGGCACCAATCCTGAAAAGGGATTTGCAGGTGCATCCTCTTGAGTTCACAGGAGTTAGTTCAAGCACCAGGCATACACTTGAGAATACCTTTATAGACACAGTGTTATGATATAAAACTTGTATTGTCCCGATTTTACTTGAACTGCTGCCAACAGTGGTTAGAGAGGCACAATGGTCTGTCAGATATACCAGTTACTATTATATACACCAGCTGCCGCAGTTACCAGCCTTGTCAGCATATTGTGAGCTCTGGTGCGCTGCCTCATTTTTGTGCATTCACAGAATACTCCATATACTTATCTCCCAGTCCCCATGCCAATTAATCAATGACACCTTCAGAAGGCTCAGGTTTCACACAGATAAATGGGATTTTTCCCTGAGCTGGTTCTCCCAGGCAGCAGGCGTGAGTCAGGTTGAAAATGCAGACAGTGCTTTTCACTGCCATGGGATCCTACAGGAATCTAAGCTCTTCGTAGATTTTAAGGCAGGCCCCTTGTCTCCTTTGCAGTGTACAGAATGCAGTCAGCATTCCAAAAATAAATATTAATAGCAGTTGTGATCGATTCAGATGGAGAATAACAAAAAACATCACACATACCAGAAAGAATGAATTCCTAGGGGATAAAAACGAAAACAGAAAAGGCAGTTTAAATAACTACAAGTGTGTGTTCTCTTTTCCAGAAGAGAATGACTATTGTTATGAGCTGGGTGAAACGGTGTATAAGCAGGATCTGAATGAATGCTTCCCTGAGAGCTAGCTGGGATGGGGAGAGACTTGGGTATGTTTATGTATTTGCTCCTGCTCTGCTTACATATTCAGTAAAAAGTGATCAACTTTGGCTGGTGTTGGGTACAAATCACCTTAGCACTGAATGCAGGGGTAGTGAAATATGGTAACCAATGTTGTAATTATTGTAGGAATACAGGAAAGCAGGACTGTGCTTAACCTGTCACCCTCAGTTGACAGAACCTCATTAAGTCAGGGGCTCAAATGTCAGAGCCCTGTGAAAGTAAGAGAGGTGGGGATAGGTAACCCTAACTAGGAAGCTGCATACCCTCCCTAGACTGGTTTAACCTGTTCTTCCCCACTGTTCAAAGACACGAGCTAAATAGGCTTCATTAGGAGCCTCTTTATGTTATGTTCAATGCCCAATCAGAGCTGAAATCAGTTGTGGTAGGACTATGTTTCTGCCCAGCCTGCAAAGAGCTAAAAATTACTAAGAGACTGATGCGCAGAGGTCATGGCAGGTGGCAGCTGAAGGCAACTGACAGTCAGCTGGTGAACGAGTGGTGGGTGAAGCGATGAGGCACAATGAGCGGCAAGCAAGCTGGCTGGTGGAGAGGTGCGACGAGAGTGGTGAGCAGGCACCCAGCAGGGTGGCGGCAGAGAGGCTGGTGGAGAGGCATGGTGAGCAGGCGGCCGGCGTGAGTGACCAGCAGGGTGGCCGGCAGAGAGGGGCAGAGAACGAGTGCCTGAGCAGCAGAGCAAGTAATACGCCTCTTTACCCCACCCCGGGGTGGGGGGGACGGGACTCTGCAGATGCACCTCTGAACTCTGGGTCTGCATTGACCAAGGACAGCAACTGTGAATGGGGTGCAGAGACAGGTCAGGCATGTGAAAGGGACTTTTGGGTGGCTGGACTTAAGCACCTGAGGGGAAAAGGACACTGCCCAACTTACTTGGTGGTGGGTCTTTTCCTCATGGGTTATGTTTATGAACCGTTTGCAGTGTTTTCCCAAATTAACGCCGAGTTAATTCCCTCCTTTTATTAAAAGTTTCTTTTCTACACTCAGACTCTATGCTTGCAAGTGGGGAAGTATTGCCTCTCAGAGGTGCCCAGGGGTGGTGTGTAAATTTCCTGGGTTACTGGGTGGGGGTTTGAGCTGCTTCTGTGTTGTATAAATGGAAAGGAACCCCTAGATAGTGAACCCAGTCCTGGTTGCTGCCGGCTCCACCTGGCAGAAGGGTTACACTTGTTATGGGCAGAATTAAAACCTTATTAAGGCTGATGGGTGTGAATGCATCCTTCAATTAGCATAACTGTAAGGATAAATTAATCACAACCTCTACCTAAAACAAAAGGGTAATGGGAACCCATCCAGCAGTTTTAGACTGAGTGGATGGAGGAGCTTTTGCTGAGTAGTGTTTGGGGCAAAGTGTGTGTGTGAGGAAAGAGAGAACAGAGACTCCGAGGCAAAAAGCAAGCAAGCCAAGCAGAAGTCTAAGCATGGTGAGACTCTGGAGAAGTATAGAGGAAGGTTCTGGGACTGGTGCTGGCTCTAGAAGCTTAGGGATGTAAGCAAAGAAGCTATCCCCTGTTGTTTTGGTTCAGAGAAGCAGGACCTTGTGCCTTCCTTGTAAATAAACAAGACTGCATCAAAGAAAATACCAGACCCAGTTATCAGTCTCTACTCCCTACTGGAACATCACCAGGGCCCTGAACTTTGATTAGCTGCTTGGGTCAAAAAAGGGCAATGCTGAGAAGTTCTAGTTGAGCTATACAAATACACACTTTATTACCTTCCTAACCTGAAGTCTGTGCGCTAAGTGACATAAGGGTGATAGCCTCATCAGGTGGTGGTCTTCACATACATTGCATGAGACATGAGGCCATTGTGGCTATTAGGTGCTAGGCTGCACTGAGGTGGTATGGAGAGGCACTGCCCCAGGAGAACTCCAGACCTTTGGGGCACACTCTTAAAATTCATAGATTTGTAAAGCCAGATGGGATCATTAGGTCCTCCAGTCTGATTTCCTATATGTCACAGACCATTACATTTCACCCAGTTACCCCTGTCTTGTACAGAGCTCAATAGTTTGTGTTTGGCTAACATCTTCCAGAAGGGTGTCCAGTCTCGATCTGAAGGCATCAAGAGATGGAGAATCCAGTAGTTTGTTCCAATGGGTCATCACCCTCACTGTTCAAAATGTATACCTTAATTGTAACTTGAATGTGCCTGGTTTCAGTGCCAGCCAATGGTTCCTGTTGATCCTTTCTCCACTAGATTAGAGTCCTCTAGTGCCTGGTATTTCTCCCACAGGAAGGTATTTATACACTGTAATTAAGTCACTTCTCAACTTATTTATTTTTTATAAACTACACAGCTGTAAGGCACTTTTTTCCAGCCTTCAAATCATTTCTGTGGTACTCTAAGCATTTCCCTCTACAGCCAGCTGGCTCTGCTACTCAGTCAGTAGAGAAGAGTCAGGCACCCACACCTTTTCTCCTCTCTCCTCCCTGTCCCCTCGGAGGAGGCTAGCATCCATAGGGGTGTTGTAGGAAGCAGCCCCTGCACTCAAGCAGTTGCTGTTGGGCCCAACCCCTTGCAATCTCCCATTTAGCACACAATGTGGCCCATAACATGCACTTGCAGTTTTCTCTTTTCTGCTGATCCGGACTCCAACAGATGCTATTCTTAACACAGAGATGCAAAGGAAGTGGTTACCTAGCAACACGAGCCACATGACCCCTTTCTGAATATTTCTACCTCCTACTCAGATTTCTGAAGGTTCACAGGCACTGTGTGTTTGCCTGGAGATGCAGCCACCTAATGTCCTCTGGATCAAAGGGATGATCACGGGCTAGAAGTCTACATCATTAGTGAGCTGGGAAGCACCTAGGGTTTGATGCGCTCAGACATGGTGTCAGGGAAGTCAGAATAATCTCCCTCAGGTTTCCAGCACTGTTTCTTCCTTCACAATGTCAGCCAGGAAATTTGTTTTAATATATTTAAGTTGATCATGAATTTCCAGTGTTTAAACTAAAAAATAAGCCATTTTTTCCCCTCCAGAAGTATGCCCACACAAGACATGTTTATCTAACCCTGTCCCTCAAATTGTAGTGGTTTAGAATAAATGGAACCAGGATATAAATGAAAAATCCACCCCATCCTGGAAGCTCTAGGTTGAAGATGGGACAAAAATGAATTTTTTTTTCATGCCTCATGTTCTGATCCGAGGGTAACCAGACCCAAAACAGCCTTGCGTTTGGGTCTGGATTACAAAAGTTATGTTTCCCCATACACAAAGAGCAAATAGATACTTCCAGTTAGAATATCCTTTATTTCAAATTGAGATAAAAAGAAATCCTAAAGTAAAGTCTTTGTGAGCACATGTGTGTCCTCTGACAGTCTGCACTGAAATGAGTACAAACCAGCTGCTTGTCTCTAGTGACAACAGAATCCCAAGGGATGGAGTGGTTCAGTACACAGCAAAACAAGATACACAAGAGTTACAAACCTTAGAGCACTACACATAGCTGATACTTACACTGACAGAGCATTTATCCCAAGGCCCTTCTTATATTCACAGTTCTGTACACTGCATGGCAGCTTATCTGGGGTACTTATATTGCTGCCATCACCTTAGTAGCTGAGTACCTTAAAGCAGGGCTTCTCAAAGTGAGGGTCAGGACGCCCAAGTCAGTCGTGACCCTGTTTTAATGGGATCGCCAATGCTGGTGTTAGACTTGCTGGGGTCCTGGGCCAGTGCCAAAGCCCGAACCCCGCTGCCTGAAGCCAGAGCCCCACCGCCTGGGATCAAAGCCGAAGCAGGGTTCAGGTTTCAGCTTCAGCCCTGGGCAGCAGGACTCAGGTTACAGGCCCCCTGCCTGGGGCCGAAACCCTTGGGCCTCAGCTTGGTCCCCCCCTCCCGCCCCCCCAAGATCCTAGGGTTTGAGCTTTGGCTTTGCCCTCCCCCCCACCTGGGGTGGTAGGGTCAGGTGGGCTCAGGCTTCAGTCCCCCCTCCTCGGGTTGTATAGTAATATGTAGAAGGGGTCGCAGTGCAATGAAATTTGAGAATCGCTACCTTAAAGCATTTATCCTCAACACCCTTGTGAAGTAGAGAAGTGATATTATTCCCAGTTTACAAGTGGGGGAAACTGAGGAACTAAATGATTTGCCTGTGGTCAGGAGCGGCGCCAGGGTTTTTGATGCCCTAGGCGGGGGTCCTTCCGCGCTCCCGGTTGTCGTCGGCAATTCCGCGGTGTGGGGGTCCTTCCGCACTCCCAGTCTTCGGGGCACTTCGGTGGCGGGTCCTAGAGCGAGTGAAGGACCCGCCGCAGACTTGCCACCAAAGACCCGGAGCGCGGAAGGACCCCCCCACCACCGAATTGCCGCCCCCGCAAATACTGGTGCCCTAGGCGACTGCCTAGGTCACCTAAATGGAAGCGCCAGCCCTGCCTGTGGTCACATAGCTACCCTACAGCAGAGTAGGGAACTGAACCCAGATCTCCTGATGCCCACACTCACTGCCCTTAGCCACAGGACTCTCATTCCTCTTGAACTACATCCTCAAATTGCATATACATTATCGCACAGTACACACTATCCTTACTGCACATTAGTCAGCTAACATTGGGAAAAAAAAAGACTTTTTCGTGAAGAATTACTTTAGACCAGCCTGGGTCCTATGCACGTGCCTTTAGAATGTCACATTCCCTTGCATTGCAGGCTATCACCTCACCTTCCTTCACCATTCAGAAACTGTTGAGAAAGGAGGTAACTCTCCTTTTCCAACTATGAATTTATAGAAGAGTTCTTCATCAGTACTTCCAAAATCCAAAAAAAAAAGTCATTTTTTAGACCTAGTTCATAGAGTGCTCAGCCACCATTAAATGTAGCCACTTCTGTTCCAGTGACATGACATGACACAATCGTTTGGAAGAGAATAACTTCTTTCACTGAAACTGCAAAAGGAAATTTAAGTGGACAGAAAGTGAGCTATTTATTTTGGAATTTGACTACTAGGGTAACATGGCTAATACTCCTGCTCTCACAAAGTCAGAATGTTGGTTCAGAGGGGCAGGAGTGTCACTTACTGACTTTTTTTTTTTTTTTTTAATTCAAAGTGAGACTGTCTGTGTCTGTGTGTCCCTGCACCCTAGGGGACTGAGCACAAGACTAGGGACCAGAAATGTCTGCATTCTAATCCTCTCTCTACCAAAGAGTGGACATATTTCATATTTAATTTTTTGCAGAAACTTGTTTTGTTTGCAGGTTGTTTTTTTTTTGGTTGTTTGCTTGTGTTGGTTTTTTGTTCACACAAAAGTTCCACAGATTCAAAGCCAGACAAACATAAAAAATGGGGGTGGGAGGTTGGAAATTATAGATGCTAACTTAGTGGGGGGTAGGAGGAATAATAGACATTGTTTGTCTCACGCTGTCAGTTCTGGAGAGCATAATAAAATACTACAAGCTTGATAACTGGTAAACAGTTACAGTCACCTGTGAAGGGCCAAAGTGTGCACATCTCAAAGCACCATCACATTTTAAATGCTTTCCATTCAGAGAATGGAAATGCATTTCCCAAGGGGTAAGTTCATTGTATTTTAGCTTGTCAGTTTGGGTACACTAGTTTGCTGTTTTCCTGTTTTCCTCAATTATCCTTGAAAACATTAATGCATTTGCAGATGAAATTATAGTGTGGGACATTATTATAATACCTCATCTTAAGACAGCAAATCACTGCTCAGATTAAGGCAGCAAATTACTGCTGTTCTTATGAAGAAATAAATTAGTGTGATAATTATCTGACCACTTACACTGGGGTTTTCTTTTAGTAGAGTGGCAGTTATGAAGTTCCGGTATAAAAAAAACTTAATGAAACTGGGTAGTATGAACCAAATGGAACATGTATTCACAAGCCATTCTCTGTCTTTATCTTAGTATTTGTAGTTATCAGAACAACAACAGTTTCAACTGAGGTGCCATAAACTTGATTTTATTCTTCACCACTAAAATCCACCAAAAGTATTGCTCATTGCTTCCTGTGTAACATATCAAGTGCTGAGGATAGCAGGTTATACTGATAATTCTGCTACATGGAGCTTGCCTGGAGCAGGGAGCAAAGCTGTCAGGTGGGAGGTGGTTCCCTGGCTGCCAGGATGTTGGGAGTCAGCCCTCCTCTGGCTGTGCTGAGCTGGGAGCTCTGCTGCACCCCATTCCTGCAGGACAGTCAACCCTCCTCCTGCCCCCAAGCACTTTGGACAAGTAATAAGAAGTAAGAATATTGGACAGCAAAAAGTAAAAAGAAAGAATACTATTTAGAGAAATGCAAGGTTCTCTTTAGCTCAGGAGGAGTGAGCTATCGGAGATGGTTCTCAACCCCATCAAGATAACACTTAGGATCAAATCCTGCTTACCTTATTCATAGAATCATAGAATATCAGAGTTGGAAGGGACCTCAAGAGGTCATCTAGTCCAACCCCCTGCTCAAAGCAGGACCAATTCCCAGCTAAATCATCCCAGCCAGGGCTTTGTCAAGCCGGGCCTTAAAAACCTCCAAGGAAGGAGACTCCACCACCTCCCTAGGTAACGCATTCCAGTGTTTCACCACCCTCCTAGTGAAATAGTTTTTCCTGATATCCAACCTGGACCTCCCCCACTGCAACTTGAGACCATTGCTCCTTGTTCTGTCATCTGCCACCACTGAGAACAGCCGAGCTCCATCCTCTTTGGAACCCCCCTTCAGGTAGTTGAAGGCTGCTATCAAATCCCCCCTCATTCTTCTCTTCTGGAGACTAAACAATCCCAGTTCTCTCAGCCTCTCCTCATAAGTCATGTGCTCCAGACCCCTAATCATTTTTGTTGCCCTCCGCTGGACTCTTTCCAATTTTTCCACATCCTTCTTGTAGTGTGGGGACCAAAACTGGACACAGTATTCCAGATGAGGCCTCACCAATGTCGAATAAAGGGGAACGATCACGTTCCTCGATCTGCTGGCAATGCCCCTACTTATACAGCCCAAAATGCCGTTAGCCTTCTTGGCAACAAGAGCACACTGTTGACTCATATCCAGCTTCTCGTCCACTGTGACCCCTAGGTCCTTTTCAGCAGAACTGCTACCTAGCCATTCGGTCCCTAGTCTGTAGCAGTGCATGGGATTCTTCCGTCCTAAGTGCAGGACTCTGCACTTGTCCTTGTTGAACCTCATCAGGTTTTTTTCTGCCCAATCCTCTAATTTGTCTAGGTCCCTCTGTATCCGATCCCTACCCTCTAGTGTATCTACCACGCCTCCTAGTTTAGTGTCATCTGCAAACTTGCTGAGAGTGCAGTCCACACCATCCTCCAGATCATTAATAAAGATATTAAACAAAACCGGCCCCAGGACCGACCCTTGGGGCACTCCACTTGAAACCGGCTGCCAACTAGACATGGAGCCATTGATCACTACCCGTTGAGCCCGACGATCTAGCCAGCTTTCTATCCACCTTACAGTCCATTCATCCAGCCCATACTTCTTTAACTTGGTGGCAAGAATACTGTGGGAGACAGTATCAAAAGCTTTGCTAAAGTCAAGAAATAACACATCCACTGCTTTCCCCTCATCCACAGAGCCAGTTATCTCATCATAGAAGGCAATTAGGTTAGTCAGGCACGACTTCCCCTTCGTGAATCCATGCTGACTGTTCCTGATCACTTTCCTCTCCTCTAAATGTTTCATAATTGATTCCTTGAGGACCTGCTCCATGATTTTTCCAGGGACTGAGGTGAGGCTGACTGGCCTGTAGTTCCCCGGATCCTCCTTCTTCCCTTTTTTAAAGATGGGCACTACATTAGCCTTTTTCCAGTCATCTGGGACCTCCCCCGATCGCCATGAGTTTTCAAAAATAATGGCTAATGGCTCTGCAATCTCACCCGCCAACTCCTTTAGCACCCTCGGATGCAGCGCATCCGGCCCCATGGACTTGTGCACGTCCAGTTTTTCTAAATAGTCCCGAACCACTTCTTTCTCCACAGAGGGTTGGTCACCTTCTCCCCATGCTGTACTGCCCAGTGCAGCAATCTGGGAGCTGACCTTGTGCGTGAAGACAGAGGCAAAAAAATCATTGAGTACATTAGCTTTTTCCACATCCTCGGTCACTAGGTTGCCTCCTTCATTCAGTAAGGGGCCCACACTTTCCTTGATTTTCTTCTTGTTGCTAACATACCTGAAGAAACCCTTCTTGTTACTCTTAACATCTCTTGCTAACTGCAACTCCAAGTGTGATTTGGCCTTCCTGATTTCACTCCTGCACGCCTGAGCAATATTTTTATACTCCTCCCTGGTCATTTGTCCAATCTTCCACTCCTTATAAGCCTCTTTTTTGCGTTTAAGATCAGCAAGGATTTCACTGTTTAGCCAAGCTGGTCGCCTGCCATATTTACTATTCTTTCTACACATCGGGATGGTTTGTTCCTGCAACCTCAATAAGGATTCTTTAAAATACAGCCAGCTCTCCTGGACCCCTTTGCCCTTCATGTTATTCTCCCAGGGGATCCTGCCCATCTGTTCCCTGAGGGAGTCAAAGTCTGCTTTTCTGAAGTCCAGGGTCCGTATTCTGCTGCTCTCCTTTCTTCCTTGTGTCAGGATCCTGAACTCGACCATCTCATGGTCACTGCCTCCCAGGTTCCCATCCACTTTTGCTTCCCCTACTAGTTCTTCCCTGTTTGTGAGCAGCAGGTCAAGAAAAGCTTTGCCCCTAGTTGGTTCCTCCAGCACTTGCACCAGGAAATTGTCCCCTACACTTTCCAAAAATTTCCTGGATTGCCTGTGCACCGCTGTATTGCTCTCCCAGCAGATATCAGGGTGATTAAAGTCTCCCATGAGAACCAGGGCCTGTGATCTAGCAACTTCTGCTAGTTGCCAGAAGAAAGCCTCGTCCACCTCATCCCCCTGGTCTGGTGGTCTATAGCAGACTCCAACCACGACATCACCCTTGTTGCTCACACTTCTCAACTTTATCCAGAGACTCTCAGGTTTTTCTGCAGTATCATACCGGAGCTCTGAGCAGTCATACTCCTTTCTTACATACAACGCAACTCCCCCACCTTTTCTGCCCTGCCTGTCCTTCCTGAACAGTTTATATCCATCCATGACCGTACTCCAGTCATGTGAGTTATCCCACCAAGTCTCTGTTATTCCAATCACATCATAGTTCCCTGACTGTGCCAGGACTTCCAGTTCTCCCTGCTTGTTTCCCAGGCTTCTTGCATTTGTGTATAGGCACTTAAGATAACTCAACGATCGTCCCTCTTTCTCAGCATGAGACAGGAGTCCTCCCCTCTTGCGCTCTCCTGCTTGTGCTTCCTCCCAGGATCCCATTTCCCCACTTACCTCAGGGCTTTGGTCTCCTTCCCCCGGTGAACCTAGTTTAAAGCCCTCCTCACTAGGTTAGCCAGCCTGCTGGCGAAGATGCTCTTCCCTCTCTTCGTTAGGTGGAGCCCGTCTCTGCCTAGCACTCCTTCTTCTTGGAACACCATCCCATGGTCGAAGAATCCAAAGCCTTCTCTCCGACACCACCTGCGTAGCCATTCGTTGACTTCCACGATTCGACGGTCTCTACCCCGGCCTTTTCCTTGCACAGGGAGGATGGACGAGAACACCACTTGCGCCTCAAACTCCTTTATCCTTCTTCCCAGAGCCACGTAGTCTGCAGTGATCCGCTCAAGGTCATTCTTGGCAGTATCATTGGTGCCCACGTGGAGAAGCAGGAAGGGGTAGCGATCCGAGGGCTTGATGAGTCTCGGCAGTCTCTCCGTCACATCGTGTATCCTAGCTCCTGGCAAGCAGCAGACCTCTCGGTTTTCCCGGTCAGGGCGGCAGATAGATGACTCAGTCCCCCTGAGGAGGGAGTCCCCGACCACCACCACCCTCCTCCTCCTCTTGGGAGTGGTGGTCGTGGAACCCCCATCCCTAGGACAGTGCATCTTTTGCCTTCCAATCGGTGGAGTCTCCTTCTGCTCCCTTCCCTCAGATGGGCCATCTAGTCCACTCTCCGCATTAGCACCTGTAGAGAGAACATGGAAACGATTCCTCACCTGTATCTCCATTGCTGGTGCATGGACGCTCCTCTTTCTTCTTCTGGAGGTCACATGCTGCCAAACCTCCTCACAATCCTTCTGTCCCTGCTGCGCCTGCTCTGAATCTTCAGAACATTGTGGCCGTAGAAGCATCTCCTGACGTCTGTCCAGGAAATCTTCATTTTCCCTTATGCAACGCAGAGTTGATACTTGTTTCTCCAGCCCTCGAACCTTCTCCTCCAATATGGAGACCAGCTTGCACTTTGTGCAGACAAAGTCGCTTCTGTCCTGCGGAAGAAAGACAAACATGGCACAACCTGTGCAGGTTACAACAGCTGATCGCTCACCTTCCATATCACCGTCCTCTTAAGAACTTCCTCAACTGTTGCAGGAACGACTCGGAGAAACCTGCAGATGAAAGCCTCAGTGCGCTCTCCCTAGGCGAACTCCCAGGCAAACTCCCGCTGTTAGCCTCTGCTGTTCGCCGCTCAGCTGGTTCGCTGCTGACTGCCCTTATATACCAGTCAGGCCCACTCAAGGCCCAGCTGGAACAAAGCACTCCCAATTCACACTTTTCAAACAAACAAGCAAGCAATCAAGCACACGGTCAAACTGACCAACTGTCCCAGCAGCAGACACTCAGATACTCACCAACACAGCCCCCCTAATGCAGCACTTAGCGTACCTCCTCTCGGACAGCTCCCAGGCAAACTCCCGCTGTTAGCCTCTGCTGTTCGCCGCTCAGCTGGTTCGCTGCTGACTGCCCTTATATACCAGTCAGGCCCACTCAAGGCCCAGCTGGAACAAAGCACTCCCAATTCACACTTTTCAAACAAACAAGCAAGCAATCAAGCACACGGTCAAACTGACCAACTGTCCCAGCAGCAGACACTCAGATACTCACCAACACAGCCCCCCTAATGCAGCACTTAGCGTACCTCCTCTCGGACAGCTCCCAGGCAAACTCCCGCTGTTAGCCTCTGCTGTTCGCCGCTCAGCTGGTTCGCTGCTGACTGCCCTTATATACCAGTCAGGCCCACTCAAGGCCCAGCTGGAACAAAGCACTCCCAATTCACACTTTTCATGTGAGTGAGTATTCCTGTTGAAGGAAATGGAGTTATATCTGAGCAAGGACTGAACCCAGAACTCCAGCCTTTTGCCTTATAAAATGATAAGGGATCCCCAGGGTTGCTGGAGCACACTGCACCCCAAGCCCTGGGGCTGCACTTCACCACTCCACAGCTGGCAACAGCCAGGCTGTAGGGTGGGGAATGTTTTTCCTCTGAAACCTACACTTTGTCAAACTTCAAAACAAACAGGCAAAAAATTAAAACCTCCATTGAACATCCCATTTTAAAAATTAAGAATTTCAACATTTCATTTTAATAGTTTGACAGCCTGGGAGACTGATGTCCTAATTATCTTCAGAACAGGCGCACATGGGCATTTTCCTGCCAATGTGACTCAACCTAGAGGTGAAGAGCCCAGTTCTTTGGTTAGATGGTGGTAGTTCAGTATAAAGCCTTCTCAAACTGCTCTACTGAGACAGCCACCAAAGGAGCTAATTATGCAGCTTATGTACTCATGTGATCCTTATGGGCACCTGAGTCCCATCAATCGCACCACCGCAGTTAGGAAACAGGGTAAGCAGTAGAGTTTCCCACAGTGCAACACATTACTAGGGCTAGAATGTCAATATTGGGGGTGTCAAGTATCAGAGGGGTAGCCGTGTTAGTCTGGATCTGTAAAAAGCAACAGAGTCCCATGGCACCTTATAGACTAACAGACGTATCATAGAATATCAGGATTGGAAGGGACCTCAGGAGGTCATCTAGTCCAACCCCCTGCTCAAAGCAGGACCAATCCCCAGACAGATTTTTACCCCAGTTCCCTAAATGGCCCCCTCAAGGATTGAACTCACAACCCTGGGTTTAGCAGGCCAATGCTCAAACCACTGAGCTATCCCTCCCTTATTGGAGCATAAGCTTTCGTGGGTGAATACCCATTTCTTCAGATGCATGACAAGTGGATATTCACCCATGAAAGCTTATGCTCCAATATGTTTGTTAGTCTATAAGGTGCCACAGGACTCTTGTCGATATTGGGGGTGGGGGCTCTAGGCACTTTGGGATATGTTTACTTTGACATAGGTCTGTGCACTGCAGTGTGGATGCCAACGCCCTAGGTTCTGGCACGGGTCAGAATATTCTTAATCTAGGGTTAAAATGCAATGGAGACAGACACTCAAACCCAGATTCCCTGATACAGGTCAGCTGACTCAAGTCCCAGTAACCTTAGGCTAACATTGCTGTGTAGACATAGCCAGACAGGTGATCAAACACTGTGATAGCTGCCATAGAAAAGCCTGTATGTAACATGTAGGTGGAGTGTTGAAATTCTGCTATACAGTAACACAGCTTGTGATCATTCCATTTTGTGAAGAGGGATTCCATTTCCAGTCCTGCTATTATCCCACATTTACTAAGTACCAGAACATACATTCCATTAAAAAAGAAGAAAAGAAATAAGCACATCCTTGTTCACTTTTAACCTCCCTTTAACATTTTGTCAGTCACCCAATCTATTTTCCTTCTCTCCTTGCTTTCTGTGTAAATGCGCAGTTCTCCTTTAACATTTTGGTTTACAAACGAGTTTGGTTTTTCACACCGGAATGAATGGCATCTTTTGCTGTTCTCTTCCATATAGGACACAGTACCAAGAGGAGATGGGACAAAGGTACGGCAACACTGTGCATTCAGATGGCTATTATCCAAGGTGAAACACTGTTTCAACATTATTATTTCCACTGATCTTGTCCTTCAGAGAGCTAATAAAAGGGTAGAGGGCCAGGGTCTCACAGGAGCCCTCCCATCACTTTAAAATACTAGAGTGCCAGTGAAGTAAAAACAGATGGATTGTGTAATAATCATTCCCTAAATGCCAGGAGCTGTATGTTATGTTCAAGCGGTTTTGAGAGATAAGAACTGTGATGGCTTGGGTGGCTGAGAACTGATATCACTAGTTATCTGAAGGCAATCACTTTATCTGAGTGCAGTCCTGTGGCTGATGAAAGAATGGTGTCAGAGATAGGTAGGCAACTTGAAAAAGATCACTTAGGTTCTCTTATTTCCTTTTTTAGCTTCTTCCAAGCACAGAAGGATGACTCCAACCTCATCAGGGTGATGAGCATGAATTGGAGGATTCCTAAAATATTAATAAACCCACCTCTTTTTGAAAAAAGCTGGTATCCTGCCCATTTCAGTGGGGAGAGGGGATGGGTACTAGGGGAATCTCTTTGTTAGAAAATGATAAAACATCCTAATAAACATTCTCCTGTGATAAAAAATACAACGGAAATCAAAATGTTCTAAGTATATGTTCAGGAAGAGAGATAATTGAACTTCTCTGTGAAAACTTACTGTGTAAATATGCTAAGACAGATATATGTATACCAAAGGAAGAGATTGTTCCAAGGCCAGGCTGGAGCACCATCTTTTTCTCAGCCTCTTTGTACCTGATTGTTGCAGGATGTACTTTAAAGACTCTTAGCAGAGGACTAGAGACACTTCATTAAGTAGGCACATGTTTTCTGAGTTAAGGGAGCAAGAAGTGAAGTATTATTTCTTGGAGAGAAGTTGTACAGACCAGGGTCAAGTACTGAAGGTCCAGTCCTGCCCAGATGAAGTCAATGACAAAACTCCCCTTGACTTCACTAGTACAGGATCTGGCCCACAAAGCCAAAGAGTAACAGACTTGCTCCTGGACAATGTTGAGTCCTCCTGGAATATGTTGTTGAAACCAGTGGGGAAGTGAGTGTGCTCTGCACTGCCCAGGTCTGCTAGTGGTAGGTGTATTTTATGAGGCATAAGATTGAAACATATGACAACTTCAACAGATATAATATTTGAGATTGAAATTACCCTCCTTTAGGACTGGAGTGCTCCTCTAAAATTTGGTCTACACTACCAATTTATGTTGGTATAACAATGTCACCAGGGCAGGCAGACCTGACCCCCGGTGTAGACAGCTCGGGGAGGTGGAGTACCTATGCTAAAGAGAAAAGCTGTCCCATCAGCATAAGTAGCATCTTCACTAAGCGCTACAGCGGGTAAGTGTAGACAAGACCTAAGACACAGCCCTTGGTGCACTGCCCCAGAGAGGCACACTGAAGTGGGCAAAGGTGCAAGGGGAATAATTTTCAATACCCTTTTAGGGAGTGCCTCATAGATACCCATGTGCCTAGCTGATGTGTGGGGCAAGTGGAACCAAGGTTCCCCTACTCCCTATCTGCCCCTGCCCACTTGCTCCCAGAGGAGAAGCACCTTGGGTGAAACTAGAAGCCACCTTCCAGGAAGCTTAACTCAGGTTGTGCTGGGGCAAGTAGCAAGAATCAGTCTTTACTCTCCCCACATACAGCCGTCCATGGTTGCATAGGGCTATGCACCTTAATTAGTTAATATTTAGAAAGCACTTTAAAAATTGTAGAAACCTTATATTATTGTCATTATGCAATTCTGGTTCATCGAATTTCCTGATGGTTCTGGCTAACACCAGAAGTGAGCCAATGAGCAAAGTGCACCAATCATGGGATATTTTGGTAAGGTTCAATATATATATATATATTATCATTTAATACCGGACAGTCAAACCATCCATTAATTTAAAAGGGGCTTACACTGCAAGGCATTTCGCAGCCTGCTTGGTATTACAATCACAAACCAATTGGGGGAAGTTATTACCAGTACTATACCTCTGGGGAATGAAAGCAGCATGGAGGTGGGGAAAAGTCTGAGAAAATGAGTGCAATTAAACAAAATAAGAAAGGTGCTGAATTTAGGGGAAAATAACTCACACCTCCCCGAAGGCGGACTGTGTACAGTTAACATGGCATACATAAAAACAATCTGGACTTAATTGATTGCCACTGCTGCCCGACATCTTCCATGTACTTAGTGCATCATTAAGTCAGCTAGGGTCCGTGGATTAAGCTGCACCATAAGGAGATTCATAGATTATAGGACTGGAAGGGACCTCGAGAGGTCATAGAGTCCAGTCCCCTGCCCGCATGGCAGGACCAAATACTGTCTAGACCATCCCTGATAGACATTTATCTAACCTACTCTTAAATATCTCCAGAGACGGAGATTCTACAACCTCCCTAGGCAATTTGTTCCAGTGTTTAACCACCCTGACAGTTAGGAACTTTTTCCTAATGTCCAACCTAGACCTCCCTTGCTGCAGTTTAAACCCATTGTTTCTGGTTCTATCCTTAGAGGCTAAGGTGAACAAGTTCTCTCCCTCCTCCTTATGACACCCTATTAGATACCTGAAAACTGCTATCATGTCCCCTCTCAGTCTTCTCTTTTCCAAACTAAACAAACCCAGTTCTTTCAGCCTTCCTTCATAGGTCATGTTCTCAAGACCTTTAATCATTCTTGTTGCTCTTCTTTGGACCCTTTCCAATTTCTCCACATCTTTTTTAAAATGCGGCGCCCAGAACTGGACACAATACTCCAGCTGAGGCCTAACCAGAGCAGAGCAGAGCGGAAGAAGGACTTCTCGTGTCTTGCTCACAACACACCTGTTAATGCATCCCAGAATCATGTTTGCTTTTTTTGCAACAGCATCACACTGTTGACTCATATTTAGCTTGTGGTCCACTATAACCCCTAGATCCCTTTCTGCCGTACTCCTTCCTAGACAGTCTTTTCCCATTCTGTATGTGTGAAATTGATTTTTCCTTCCTAAGTGGAGCACTTTGCATTTGTCTTTGTTAAACTTCATCCTGTTTACCTCAGCCCATTTCTCCAATTTGTCCAGATCATTTTGAATTATGACCCTGTCCTCCAAAGCAGTTGCAATCCCTCCCAGTTTGGTATCATCCGCAAACTTAATAAGCGTACTTTCTATGCCAATATCTAAGTCGTTGATGAAGATATTGAACAGAGCCGGTCCCAAAACAGACCCCTGCGGAACCCCACTCGTTACGCCTTTCCAGCAGGATTGGGAACCATTAATAACAACTCTGAGTACGGTTATCCAGCCAGTTATGCACCCACCTTATAGTAGCCCCATCTAATTTGTATTTGCCTAGTTTATCGATAAGAATATCATGCGAGACCGTATCAAATGCCTTACTAAAGTCTAGGTATACCACATCCACCGCTTCACCCTTATCCACAAGGCTCGTTATCCTATCAAAGAAAGCTATCAGATTGGTTTGACATGATTTGTTCTTCACAAATCCATGCTGGCTGTTCCCTATCACCTTACCACCTTCCAAGTGTTTGCAGATGATTTCCTTAATTACTTGCTCCATTATCTTCCCTGGCACAGAAGTTAAACTAACTGGTCTGTAGTTACCTGGGTTGTTTTTATTTCCCTTTTTATAGATGGGCACTATATTTGCCCTTTTCCAGTCTTCTGGAATCTCTCCTGTCTCCCATGACTTTCCAAAGATAATAGCTAGAGGCTCAGATACCTCCTCTATTAGCTCCTTGAGTATTCTAGGATGCATTTCATCAGGCCCGGGTGACTTGCAGGCATCTAACTTTTCTAAGTGATTTTTAACTTGTTCTTTTTTTATTTTATCCGCTAAACCTACCCCCTTCCCATTAGCATTCACTATGTTAGGCATTCCTTCAGACTTCTCGGTGAAGACCGAAACGAAGAAGTCATTAAGCATCTCTGCCATTTCCAAGTTTCCTGTTACTGTTTCTCCCTCTTCACTAAGCAGTGGGCCTACCCTGTCTTTGGTCTTCCTCTTGCTTCTAATGTATTGATAAAAAGTCTTCTTGTTTCCTTTTATTCCCGTAGCTAGTTTGAGCTCATTTTGTGCCTTTGCCTTTCTAATCTTGCCCCTGCATTCCTGTGTTGTTTGCCTATATTCATCCTTTGTAATCTGTCCTAGTTTCCATTTTTTATATGACTCCTTTTTATTTTTTAGATCGTGCAAGATCTCGTGGTTAAGCCAAGGTGGTCTTTTGCCACATTTTCTATCTTTCCTAACCAGCGGAATAGCTTGCTTTTGGGCCCTTAATAGCGTCCTTTTGAAAAACTGCCAACTCTCCTCAGTTGTTTTTCCCCTCAGTCTTGATTCCCATGGGACCTTACCCATCAGCTCTCTGAGCTTCCCAAAATCTGCCTTCCTGAAATCCATTGTCTCTATTTTGCTGTTCTCCCTTCTACCCTTCCTTAGAATTGGAAACTCTATGATTTCATGATCACTTTCACCCAGGCTGCCTTCTACTTTCACATTCTCAACGAGTTCCTCCCTATTTGTTAAAATCAAGTCTAGAACAGCTTCCCCCCTAGTAGCTTTTTCAACCTTCTGAAATAAAAAGTTGTCTCCAATGCAGTCCAAGAATTTGTTGGATAGTCTGTGCCCGGTTGTGTTATTTTCCCAACATATATCCGGATAGTTGAAGTCCCCCATCACCACCAAATCTTGGGCTTTGGATGATTTTGTTAGTTGCTTGAAAAAAGCCTCATCCACCTCTTCCACCTGGTTAGGTGGCCTGTAGTAGACTCCTAGCATGACATCTCCCTTGTTTTTTGCCCCTTTAAGCCTAACCCAGAGACTCTCAACACTTCCGTCTCCTATGTCCATCTCTACCTGAGTCCAAGTGTGTACATTTTTAATATATAAGGCAACACCTCCTCCCTTTTTCCCCTGTCTATCCTTCCTGAGCAAGCTGTACCCATCCACACCAACATTCCAATCATGTGTATTATCCCACCAAGTTTCAGTGATGCCAACAATGTCATAGTTGTATTTATTTATTAGCACTTCCAGTTCTTCCTGCTTATTCCCCATACTTCTCGCATTTGTATATAGGCATCTAAGATACTGGTTTGATCTTTCCTCCCAGTTTTGTCCTGACTCTCCTTTCTCTCTGCCAATATAGCCCACACTCCCTCTCGTTTCCGACCCATCTCCCCGGTCTCCATGTTCCCCACTTACCTGTGGGCTTTGCTCACCTGTCCCCGTCGAACCTAGTTTAAAGCCCTCCTCACTAGGTTAGCCAGTCTGTGTCCGAATAGGGTCTTTCCTCTCCTCGAAAGGTGAACGCCATCTCTGCCTAGCAGTCCTTCCTCGAATAGCATCCCGTGGTCTAGGAAGCCAAAGCCCTCCTGGCGACACCATCTTCGCAGCCAGGCATTCACCTCCATGATGCATCTGTCTCTGCCTGGGCCCCTACCTTTGACAGGAAGAATTGAAGAGAATACCACCTGCGCTCCAAACTCCTTCACCCGTACTCCCAGAGCCCTGTAGTCACTCTTGATCCGCTCAAGAGTGGGGTGGGGTGGACTGGATGGGGTGGACTGGAGCCACACAGTGAAGAATAAACTCTGAGCCAGAAAAGCATGATATGAATCAGACATTTATTTAATGAAGAGATATTTTCTGGAACCTCCATTCTTAGTAAAGCCAAGCTTCTGGTAAAGGGATCATTAGACCAAGGCATTATTAATCTGATTCCCAATGCCAGAAGAACATACAGCCTAACCCAGGGGTCGGCAACCTCTGGCACGCAGCTCGCCAGGGTAAGCACCCTGGCAGGCCGGGCCAGTTTGTTTACCTGCCGTGTCCACAGGTTCGGCCGATCCGGCTTCCACTGGCCGCGGTTTGCCGCTCCAGGAAAATGGGGGCTGCGGGAAGCAGCGTGGGCCGAGGGATGTGCTGGCTGCGGCTTCCCGCCGCCCCCATTGGCCTGGAACAGAGAACTGCAGCCAGTGGGAGCCACGATTGGCCGAACCTGCGGAAGCGACAGGTAAACAAATTGGCCCAGCCGCATGCCAGAGGTTGCTGACCCCTGGCCTAACCTAAACACATTGAAATCAAAGACTGTCATTGGCTTCAGTGGGCACTGAAGCAGGCTCATCCAGAATAAGTACCTCAGGTATGAGAAGCAACAAATTCAAACTCTTTCTCCAGAGTTGTGGAACACCTAATAATAATATCCTAGTATCTCTATATCACCTTCACAAAGGTTGTCTTATGTCAATATTTTGCAATTGCAGCCACACCCCACCAGTAAAAGGTACAAAACAGCTAAATTAGGCTAATTCATAGTCCATTAGTTCCTTAATACAAGTATCTGTCCTCCCCCCTTGTTAAGATTGTGTCACAACCAAATACAGGATTGATCAGGTAGTTTAGCATAAGTCAGTTAGCCACATGGGGCAGGGAGACAGGAAGGGGTGAATGGTCCCTTAGAATTTTTGCTAACTACTTATGCTAGACTATCTGCTCGATCTTGTGTTTACCTGGGACACAGAGTACCTTTCCCAGACCTGAATAGCTGTGTGGCTTAAAAGCTTGTCTCTCTCACCAGTAGAAGTTGGTCCAATAAAAGATATTGCCTCATCCACCTTGTCTCTCTACTACCCTGGGACCGACATGGCTACAACAACACTGCATCTAACTTTGTAGACACCTAACTCACTCAGCACCTACATTTTCACTGTAAAAGTCCCCATCGCACCCAAGTTTCAGCTTCGGGCATGCGCAGGCATCACCCCACCTATCTCACCTGTGGTGCCAAACCGGTAGACGTGCTCAGAACATATCTAATTGTACACAAAACAGTTGGGGAGAAAGGAGGCGGATTCTTCCCTTATAATCTTCAGCCCAATGGTTAAGAAACTCCCCTGGGATATAGGAGAGCCTGGTTCACTTCCCCCTCTACCTGATGAGAATGGATCTGAACAGGTTTCTCCTCTCAGGTGGAGCCCTGAACTGTGAGATATTTGAATGTGGGTTTCTCCCATTCTCTCCTATTTGAAGCCATTCCACTTTGCATAAATAATTAAATGTTCAGTGGTTAGGGCACTCACCTGAAAAGAGGAGGCAGGAATGGAACTGGGGTCCTTTTTCTAAAGGAAAGTGAGTGTTGCAATGAATTTTAAATTTTCAGGAAAATTAAGCATCTCACCTCCCTTTTCTTCTAGGGTTTATTTGTATCCTGAACTGTTATCTTGTCATATGTATGATTAGTTTTTGGAATTTGTATTTCATCTTAGCTATGCCACCATCTGTTATGATCTAGTTCCACCTGCCAAAATAATTCAGTCAGAATCCAATTACATCCAAACCAGGAGTCAGAAGTGTGTCTGTTCAGAAGTGTCATAGTTACATCAGATCATAGAACATTATTGTATTACCTCTACCTGTTTCTTAACCTAATACAATATACCATAAAATCCAGCCTCAGCCACCTTAACAATCTTGATCCAGAGTTCTTGACAGCTAGCTCTTTTCAAGCCTGAATTTACATTTTTGGCAGACATTTAAAAATCTGTGAATTATTTATTCCTTATGTATCTTTCAATCACTTAACTCCCCTGTACTGTAAGTTCATTATATTTTCAGTAGATTTGTCTCTATATACCATAATTCAGAAGTTCTCAAACGGCAAGGCTAGGAAGGATCATCTCTTCCAGAGGTAGTAGGGGAGTGGAATAATTTTTGTTATTATTTGCTGTGGCTTTCACTTAGGACTCAGGAAAAGCAGAACCATCTATTATGTGGTGAACATCAAAGGGGTGAGTTCTAGTCCGATACAAGTAAGGGAGAAGGAAGAGGCTGTGTGTGCCATATTTAAGGCTACACGTCTAGAAAATCTTCTGAAAAGCTGCTACTGCTGCTACCCAGCAAATCAATGAACTCACACCCTATTTTAAAAAGGAGCCACTTGAAATGTAAACAACAATGACTTTTTCATTTGTGGAAATGAACAAATTTGACAAGCTTAATTCTGCTGGCATTCTGTTGAGGTAGGCAAGTGTTGCTCTACCTATTCTGCAGAAGGGGAAACTGAGATACATAGCGATTAAGTGATCCCAAGGTCCTACATCAAACCAGGGGAGGGCCAGAAGAAACAGCTACTTACTGTAACTGCAGTTCTTCAAGATGTGATGCAGATGTGTATTCTGCTTCGGTGTTTGCATGCCCAGTGCACCACAGCCAGAGAATTTTGTCTAGCAGTACCTGTAAAGGTGAAGCACTTTTATCTCAGCCCCTTTTGCAGTCCTGCATCTCGCCTGCCACCAGCCCCCATGTCCCTCCCAGACCCCAGTGCCCTTTACATTAGGGTTCTGCTCCCTGCAGCAGCCCACAATCTGGGTCTCCCCACCCTTCTATCCCCACCTTGCTTCAGTGGCTACTGCCAGTCACCATCTAGCCCCCACTCACTGGGGCAGACTGCAGTCTATAAACCACTCATCATCAGCAAGGGGGGTTAGGACCTGCTGCCTTTGCCTATCTCTGAGCTGCACCTCTACAACCCCAGTACCTATTTAGCGCTTTCAGCAAGGCCAGCAGCCTGGGTTTTTCCTGGTAGGAGCTCCCCAGCTCCCTCTGCCCTTCCCCAGCACTGCTCCACCTCGGGTACCCTTCTCAACTCCCAGGCAGCCAGGCCCCTCTCTCTCAAGAAGCTAGAGAGAGTCTCTGTGTGCCCCTTGCCCACTGCCCTCTTATAAGGGCCAGCTGGGCCCTGATTAAGCCAGCCTGGGCCTGATTGGGGCGTGGCCCTCCAGCTGAGGCTGCTTTCCTCAATCAGCACCGCTTTTCCTTCCCTACCACAGCCCTCTCCCCGGACTGTTTTAAGCCTTTTAAAGCAGGAGCGGGTGACCACCCCACTACACTGCTACCTAAACAAGGAATGTAGGACTGCTCTACTGAAGCTTGTATCTGCCCTGGAAGATGCAGTAATAGCATAATGTTTTCTAAATGTGTGTATGGACAACCCTGGAGCAGGCCTTTCAGAACCTGAGGGTGACCTCTGACCTGATGAGGGCCTCAGTGCAGAAGCAGGCCACCCGGCCTGTTCGAGCGAGTGCTGCTTTAGACGAAGATCCCTCGCCACCTGAGTTCATTTCATGAACGATATGCAAATCAAACGCCGCTCCTTGATGTGGGCTTTGCCTAAGCACAGCAAACATTGCTCCCCCCATGGATAATATTTAACCCCCTGTGAGGGTATCACCAGGGAAATACTTAAACCAAAGCTAACTAACAGTAAATATAACTAACAGCACGCTGAAGGTACTAACTATATACAACAAAAAAGTCACTCAGAAATAGAGAGATTGTGAGGTTAGAAACCACACAGAGCAATGACTCCAGCCACCAGTGGTAAGAAGGTACTGAGGCAGGATCAGGGCTGCACCACCTCATATTGCCAAGGAAGGGGCTAAGGCCAAGAGGCACGAACAACGCCCCTCTACGTGTACTGGTAGGCAAAATTCTCCGGCTCCAGTGCGCTGGGTGCACATATACCTAAATGGAATAAACAGCTGCATCTACTTGAAGACAAAACTGAAACCAGGGCTTCAAGACAGTCCTCTGCTCTAACCACTAGACCATGCTCCTACTAACAGGGAGGTTTATAAACTCAAAGAGAGGTTTTTAAATCTCTCTTAAATGTGAGATAGAAGGCTCTGTAATCTAACAAAGGCATAAGAAGTTCCAATAGCTGGAAGTTTAAAGCAGTGAAGTTCAAACTGGAAATGAGACAGTGAGAATAACCGTGAGAATAATTAACAAGTGGGACAGACTACCAAGGGAAGTGGCTCTTTCAATCAAGATCGGCTCTCTTTTGAAAGTAGTGGCTCCAACAGAGAGAAGGGTTCTGTTGTACTAGGCACTGTACACACACAGTGAGAGACTGCTCCAAAAAGTTTACAACCTAAAGAGCTAAGACAGACATAAGATGGGAGGGGAAACAGAACAGTGAGGTGACTTGCCTGAGACCACACTGCAGATAGTGGCAGAGACAGGAACAGAATCCAGGTCTCCTGACTCCCTGTCCTTTTCCCTGTTGAACAGACTATGCTGCTGCAGTGCTAAAATTGCTGGACTGCAGTTATTTTGCTGTCACCACAGTCCTTTTCCCCTGCTGTTTGCCATCATACCCACTAATGCTTATTGCCTGTCTCAAACTTTGTCCTTAATGGCTCTTCTCAATAACAAGTATTTTCTTGCATAAACGATCTTGCCAACTTTCTCTCCTCTTTCATTATGGGAACCGTTTAGTGTCATTACTCCTCTAACCTAATTTTCAAAGTCAATTATGATTCCATTATCTCTATCTTACTACATTATACACCCATATAATGTCTAACGTGAGATTAAAGCTGTAACATGTAATTGCCTTCATTTATTTAGTGTTTATTTGAAAATGAAACTATAAAATATAAAACAGCAGGATTTCTTTATTATTAAATCAATGTAATTATGACAAATGAGGTGAAAGAAGAGTAAACATATTTGTGAAATCCCAACAGCAGTTCTCAGAAAGAAAGGAAGGATCAGTCATGGATTATGAATCTCCATTTACACTTTACAACTAATAAAAATCTATACACCCTTGTTATAAACAACCAACACAAGGTTACATAACCTCATTTTTTATTTGTATTACGCTAATACCTTGCACCCCGGTGTAATAGGCACTGTAAAAAAGAGTCTGTCCCTGCACCAAAGAGTTTACAATCTAAATATTACACTGTAGACAACAGCTGGATAAACAGATGGTGGGAGAACAAGAAAATAATGAAACAACACTGATAATTGTAGATGATACTGGTCAGTTATGTGATGGCCATAAATATGTCATTCTTTGCTCTGAGTAAAGACTGCTGGATCTGATCAATGATAATGTACTAGTATAACACAAATCTGTCTTTGACATACATCAGAATTGATATTAACACACAATATGTATTTATAGAATACCACTTATACAGTGTGGTGTGATTCAACATGAATCAACACCAGTTTATATGCAGCTGGAGAAGATAAAAGCAGCATACAAATAAAAATGCAAAGTAGGAGTGGTAGAAACATGAGTGTGCCATGTGATATAATGCAAGAGGAAGTCCTGGTCTAAAGTGTATTAGCAGCTATATCTCGTATAGCCATAGATATTATCATTCCTCTGTACCTATCCGTAATCAACCCACACTGGGAGTATTGTGTTCAGTCCAGGGTAGAATAGTTTAGAAAGGTCATTGATAAGCTGTAGGCAGTCCAAAGAAGAGTGAAAAAGTGATTAAGGCTGGGGTTTCCACTGGAGCTAAGATAGAGTTAGGTGGGCTTCTAACTGCCTTGGGTGCTTTGAAAGCCCCAGCCTAAATAATTACCAGGTACATCCTATCAGTGGTGCTGGAACAAGGGGTGCTGGCTTGAAGTAGAAATAATAAACACCAAATACATGGCTTCTATCTGCACCCCCACTATAAAAATTGTTCCTGCATCCTATGTGAAAAAAATGAAGGGACTGGGTGTGCTCATTTTAGAACAGGCAGCAAAGAGAAGACATGATAAGATGCTATGGGCCAAACCCTGCATCATGCCAGGATTACCATTAAAATACTGCAAATGGGACAACTTGCATGAGCAAGCAAGCAGAATCTGGCCACATGTGTATGTTAGGAATAGGACAAAAAGGTAGGCATGGAATTGTCAAAGTGTAAATGGAAAAGAAGAGGGGTAACAATCTGCAAGAAGAGAAGGAATATTCAAGTTAAACACTGAATTCCCACATGAAGCTAATCAAGCAATTGGGACCTCTTCTTTTACCTGACCCATCTTGTCTCTCTACTATCCTGGAACCGACACAGCTACAAGTACACTGCATAGAACATTAATGACAACGTGGGGATAGACACAGCTTCTCTTTTTATCTTGTTAAGTCTGAAGTTAATTAGCCATGTTGTTGAGCCAAACTGCTCTGAATTGGGCTGCATTTGAGGGTATCATTCCAGCACAGATCCTTGAGTAAGGAAGCAGGAAATTCTGCCTAACATAACAATGGTGTATTACCGATTGGCTGGATTCTCAGACAGCAGCAGTTTTATTGTGCTCATAAGAAGATAAGGATTGGCTAAAATTGAAGTTTTGCACCTGTTATGTGTATGAAGTCACTATATAAGCACACACTGAATTACCAGCAACTTCCTTCCTCCTAAATACCCACAAGTACTCAAGGGCATAGTACAAATGCAAAGTGACCCCCTTCATCACCCACCCAAAATACACTTCCTAACCACACCACACATTTCAGTATCTGGTGGCTCTGCACTGGTATGCAGCCCCACCTCTGCTGTCTCTGTCCAAGAGCTTGGCAAGAGGCTGTTGCTGCTATGTGTTCTCCCTCTGAAGGGCTGCCTTCCCAGTTCCCACACATCCTGTTCCTATGACCAATTGCTTCAGTGTCTGCGGCATACAGTTGGGGACAGCAGGAAGCCTGAATCAAAGAAGCTGTTAATTTTTCCCACTGCCTGCTAGGAGAAGCAGTTCTCTGAAGTGAAGACAGGGGCTTGGCAGCTTGGCCCACCCCCTACTGTCCCTCTGTTCTCCTATCCATGCCTGCAGCTGTCTCTCCTTTGCTTCTACATGCCAGTTGAATATGGGGAAGAATGGAAGGAGACATTCATGGAGCTTGACTTTTCTTCCTGTGGCAGTATTGGCTTTCTGCAGGTTTCCCCAGTCCTGGTTAGGCTGCTGCGAGAGGATTTATGACCATCTGGCAGGTTTTTCCTTTCCGGTGGTCTTCTAGGAAGCAGGAACTAGCGTAGGTTCCTGCTAGGATGGAGAGCACCTAATTCAAACAACTTTGTCATGTGGGCCTAAGACAATCATGCAAGCCAATACCAGGGGGAGAAAATTTCTTTCAGTTAATTATCATCTATTATATGTATTAAGTCATATACATAGGCACCTCTCAGGATCAGGATCCCATTGTGCTGGGTGTTGTCAGGGCCGGCTCCAGGGTTTTGGCCGCCCCAAGCAGCCAAAACAAAAAAACCAAAAAAACCCCACAAAACAACCCCCCCCCCAAAAAAAAAGCCGCGATCGCGATCTGCGGCGGCAATTTGGTGGAAGTCCTTCGCTCCCAGGCGAAGTGAGGGACCATCCACCGAATTGCCGCCGAATACCTAGACGTGCCGCCCCTCTCCGGAGCGGCCGCCCCAAGCACCTTCTTGAGAAGCTGGTGCCTGGAGCCAGCCCTGGGTGTTGTACATACACAGAGGTCTGAACAGGAGCTGTTCAAGCAGTTTGCCTCTGATATTGGCTATTGTAAACTTGAGGGTCAGCATTTCCATTTGTAGTGGGGATAAGGCTCTAGTGCAGGACAATCCCACACTGGTAGGGAGTTGCATTCTAAAGACCAAATAGCTCTTTGCCATTTCTAACTTCTCCGGTGCATATTTCCTTCTAGTTTAAATAACGTTGAGACATCGGTAAATCTGAATCCCTGGGTTGTCAGTAAAAGTCAAGATAAAAATACCCCAAACTGCACACAGCAAGCTCCATTCAAAGATACCATTTCTTGGATAAAACGCATGTCATTCAGCATGACAATAGACTCTAGAAATAGGAGCCCCATTGTGACATTGGCACATTAAATTATTGCCTTTTGCATGAAAAGCTCAACAAGCCAATGCAGTAAATGGCTAATATTAGCACTCAAAGCTGCTTTTCATATTTCATTTATCAAATATTTCCCTTCTGTGTCACTTCTCTTGTTGCTTTCTCACCTTGAAACAAAAAGCCAACTCCTTCTTGTTTGCTCTCTAGCTGCATTAGGAACTGATTTCCTCTCATATTAATCACAATTGCTAATAGTACTTCCTTCTGGGAAAATGCCTTTACAGAGTCCAATCCTGCTCCCACTGAAGATACGAATCAAACTCCCACTAATTGCAGTAGGAGCAGGGTTTGGCTCTTGGGTCGTACTGTTGCTCTCTCTAGTTGTGTAGAACTAGAGACTGTGATCATCAGCATTAAGAAGGGGCAGTAGAGAAGTCACACACTCATGTCGGGGTTAACTAAATCTTGCTCCTTTGTGCAAGAGTTTGCAGCCTCACACTGCAAAGATTGACCTTTCTTTGAAGAAGCCCTTTTGCTACTTGCTTTTGCACATTTTACAGTGTAATCTCACCACACATTTCCCTTTAAACGCAAGCAGTTTGGGGGCTAAATATACATTGGATCCACAGCTGCCAAGCTTTGTGCAGCTCCAGGTGTGACCCGGTGTTCACATTTAATTAGTTAATTTGCAAATTTTCAAAATTTGCAGGTCAAGAAATTTCAACTTTAGAATTTGTGCAGATTTGTTGCTGGTGGAAGGCGTTGGCTTGGCAGCCTGCTGAACGCAGTCCTCTTTTTACACAGGGCAAGGTGCTAGGCACAGGCAGCTCCGGTAGTTTAAGTTGCAGTTATAGGTGCACTTCTGAAAACCGGACATTCGGCCCTTAAAGTCCCTCTCCCACCCCATTCCCATTTATGGGGCTGTTCCATGAATACAGAGTCCTCTGTTCCTCTACTAATCAGCTGCCTTGTGAGGCGAACAGTGGCATTTGGCAAAGTTTTCAAAAGTCTTAGTCAGAAAAGGAGTGAAACAGCTAAAAGCTTCGGTAGCAGCATCCTATCCTAGTCCTTAGTGCCATGCTTCATAAGGGTTCATGTATCACTTGGGTAACATTTAGCCAAAAGCGTGGTGTCAGCAGGGTAAGAAAATGCAGCTGTTCAAAGGTCCTGAGCATTTGCCAGGCATAACTGCAATTTCTGCACTGCCCCAGGCAGATGGACTGCTGTTTCTTAGCAACCTCTGGGTACAAACACCCGAAAAGGAATGGGAAGAAGGAATGGCCATGCTGGCCAGTCAGGAGATCTGGATTAGGGTTACCATATTTCAACAAGCAAAAAAGAGGACGGGAGGAGCCCCGCCCTAGCCCCTCCCTAGCCCCTCCCACTTCCCGCCCCCCCAGAACCCCCAACCCTCCCCCCGTTCCTTGTCCCCTGACTGCCCCCTCCTGGGACCCCTGCCCCTAACTGCCCCCCGGGACTCCACTCCCTATCTAAGCCTCCTTGCCTCTTGTCCCCTGACTGCCCCAACCCTTATCCACACCCCCACCCCCAGACAGACCCCTGGGACTCCCACGCCCCATCCAACCACTCCCCACCCCCTGACAGCCCCCCCCAGAACTCCCAACCCATCTAAACCCCTCTGCTCCCTGTCCCCTGACTGCTCCGATCCCTCTCCCCACTCCTGCCCCCTGACAGCTCCCCCCCAGAACTCCCAGCCCCCTACCCCCCGCTCCTTGTCCCCTGACTGCCCCCTCCTGGGACCCCTGCTCCTAACTGCCCTCCAGAACCCCACCCCCTACCTAAGACTCCCTGTTCCTTGTCCCCTAACTGCCCTCTCCTAAGACCCCCCCCCAACTGCCCCCCAGGACCCTACCCCCTACCTGTACCCTGACTGCCCAAAACTTTCTCCACTCCCCTCCAAAAGCCCCCACCCATTTCTTGACTGCCCCATCCAGAACCTCCCTGTCCCTTCTCCTGTCCCCCCTTACCCTGCTGCTCAGAACAGGGTGTTGGGCTCTGTGCCAGCCGGACACATGGCTGAGCTCCCCAGCACAACACAAAACCCGGTCCCTGGCCCTGCACAGGGTTGCCGGAGCGGGCTGCAGGAGGAGGAGCTGCCGGCCGGCTCAGAATGCAGGGGGGGGGGGAGGAGGAAGCTGCTCCGGAGTCCAGCCCGGGACTTTCCTGCAGCCCTCCCAGCCGCTCGCTCTACTCTGCCAGGGGAGGGGGAAATCCCGGACATTGTGAGTGCTTTACAAATTCCCCCTGGACGCTATTTTTAGCACACAAAAGGAGGACATGTCCGGGTAAATCCGGACGAATGGTAACCCTATCTGGATTCCATTCTGGCTCTGGGCAACTTCAGGATAGTCATTTGACTGATGCACTTCCATTTCCCAAATCTGCAAACTGGTATACTATTGACCTTAGATAAGGGGTTTAATTAATTAGAGATCGTAAAATGCATTGAGATCCTCAGAGGAAAGGGCCTATTTAAGTCCAACCCACTGAACCATCCCTGAGCAGGATGCAGCTTGATTCAATCATGAGGCTGTTTTAAAGTCCTGTGCTGTGCACCACAAATTTCCAGTGCACAGAATGTGCACTCTCTCTCTTTGGAAGGGTGTTGTCAATCAAAGCAATCAAGGGCGGGAAACCCTAAACAAAGTTATCAATACTCCCTCTTCAGAATTATTCCAGAGAAAAACCAGCTGTTACTCTGAAGTGTTCCCCAAACATGCACCAGACAAAGATATGGGGTGCAAGCAAAAGCGTACAACTCAGAAACAGAGTCGTTCAACTCACACACACACCCTCGACCCTTCTGTCAGCCCAGCAGTCCCAAGGGAACATCGGAGCTAGGATTACCATACGTCCGTGTTTTCCTGTATATTGCTTCTTTTTTTATCCTTTGCCCTCCGTCTGGGCGGATTATTTCAAATAAAAGGAAATGTCTGGGATTTTTGTGGAGCAGACGTTGCAGCTCAGAAAGAAAAAGCTGGCTCCACATTCTGATTGGGCCCTCCGCTGTGCCTGATCCTGCCCACCCAGGCCCCGGTTTCCAGCCCTGGGGAGGGGGAGAGGCAGGGATGTGCTGATGGCTGGCTGGCACTGCATCCCACACCTGCACCAGCTACCCTGCCACGTGATGGAACGACACTGCCCCCACCTTGAGAGTGAGGCTGCAGGTAACCCCTCAAACACCCCCAGGTACCCCTTCCCAGTACACACATACCTGCTTCCTGAACCTCCCAATTACCCCCCCCAACTTTACCCTCTTCCATCTTCCCCCGCTTCAATTGTGTCCTCTTTTTAGGAATCTGAAAGAGGGTAACCCTAGTCTGAGTGGACCACCAGCTCTTGGAAGACAGCCTGTTTCAGGAGGGCAGCCTTTTCTGACAGGGGGAGGAAAACATCTGGACTCTACAATTAATTTAATATTAAATTTCTGAAAATGTACCTTGACCCTGGACAAAAACAAAAAAACAGGTAACAAGCTGTGATGGGATGCATGAGTACTAATGTGTGACAAGGAGAGATCTACTCACGCTGACAAACAGTGAGGGAAGGAAAGAATCTTCTCTTATTGGACTGAATCCATCTAATGTGTTGATATTTTTAACGAGGATCACACCAATGCATCCTTTGGTCTTGTTTTTGGTATGATTAAGTTTCCTCACACAACCTTTTCAGGCATAGCATTATCACTATTTACTGTTTATATTGTGACATTGCCCTCAGGTTCCAATCAAGATGAAGGCCTTCTGGTGCTAGGCACTAAACAAACACATACACATGTTACCTGTCCTGAAGAGATGACAATCTAAGACAAGAGTGATGTGTGCGGTGGGAGAGGAGGTCCATATAGCCTAGCCTATAATACACCAGTCTATGCACTATGTTGAGCTAATATTAATGTCTCACCACAACCATGTCATCGAGCACTCTTCTCCCATAGTGACATTCTTTCCTACCATTTGAGTCATGATCCACTTCCTTCCTGCTATTGCTTGCTCTTCTTCCCCCAAGTCACAGACGCCCTGTCCTCTTTGCACCTGCCAGTCATCAGCCATGGATTGCATCCATTTTAGCTGCCACCTGAGCTCAAACAGCCTCTCAGATTGCTTTAAACAAAGGCAACAGCAGCAGCAGCAGTCCGTGCTCATGAGTGGCTGAGTGAGGAAGAACTGGGAGTACTACTGAGAATCTATTCAGGGTATGAAACTAAAGTTCCAAGTTACATGAGCTTCAGTCAAGCTTTAGGGTATCACTGGAACTCCTGAATGTAATTATAGCCCCATCATTCACAGCTGCTTGTTATTTATCCTCTATTTATTTAATGGACTTAGCAAAAAGAATCTCATTGCCATTTGACAACATGAAAGTGCCATATGCACAGTTGCTAAGATACGCTCAAGCGGGCTGTATTTCATAGCTGTGAGGCTACACCTCTGAAATATGGTTATTTTAAAGTGCAGGAACCCCTGGCTACTGGTATAGAATATTAACTAATAAGATGGAAGCATGGGAATGAATTAATATCAAGTGTATAACGGCTGGCTGAGTTACCGCTGCTATCACAAACCTGCCACCCTCTATGCCTCAATTATGTTTTATAGTTCAAGCAGATTAGTTCTCGTTGGTTTGAGCTGCAGGTATTTCTGGGGGTGGGGAAGTAACTTGGCTTGGCTTTGCTCACTGTGCACTTTAAACAATAAACAAGCCCCATATGGCACATTGTAGCAGCCTATTTCCATCAGAGCGTTTTCTCATCGGTCTTCCCTTAATCAACTAGACTTTGTTTGTTATGTGTAGACAGTGATAAAAGAGGAACATACACACACACACACACACACACACTAGTAAAAGGGGGTAAACCAAGATGTGGGCAAAGTAGGGTCCTTTGGGGATAAGTTTAATACAGCTCTTAATTTTGTAATTGGAATCTAGATGATACAACCATGGGCATATTAGTTAGGCAGGCAGGAGTGCATGTGTGTGTTTGTCTCTGGCCTGATATTAATTTTACGCATTTATAGAAACTGTATTAGGTTCATACATAGCAGTCTGGCAAAGTGCACCATTGTGGTGCTTCTGCACTAGCACTTACTACGCTGTTGCCACATTTGGAAGCACGGATCCCTTTGTATTACTAGTTCCAAGGGCTGCCTTTTTGAGGGCCTCTTCCTCCCCCTAAAGGCAGAATTGAAAAGTTTTTATTTTTATTGATAAATTAAAGAACTAAACCTGAAACCTGGGTGGAAAAACTGAAACTAAGTAAAGTTTAAAAGAATCAGAACAAGTGTTCTTAAAAAAAAAGTTTGCCCAAAGTGAATGTGTGTGTAGGGGGGATCAAAACTAGCACCGGAGCCATGACACTGTTGTGTTCCTGTCCTGCAACACTGCCATATCATGGACAGTCCTAGAGTAAGAGAACCATGAAGATATAACAGTCTAAAACAGTAGGCTACCAGAGTTTCCATTGACCGACGGAATTAATAATGAAAGGTGTTTGTAATACTAGGCCGCTAGCACAGAAATTCCATCTGCCAATATAAAGGAACTGTGACGGGTTTGGTCACAGAGATCCCCTTGGGGCTGTCACCTAATGTGCTGAAATTACTTTTGAGCCCATTTTCTGACAGCCTGGGATTCCAGAATCCTGCCTTGTTGAAGCAGACACACTCGCCTGCTGCAACACAGACCCAGGGTCTGGGCCACAACCCCAAAGCTTCAGATTTAACTGAAAAAAACTCAGCAAGTTACTTGTCTCCAGCACCCAGCTCCCAATGGGATCCAAAACCCCAAATAAATCCATTTTACTCTGTAAAAAGCTTATACAGGGTAAATTCGTAAATTGTTTGCCCTCTATATCACTGATAGAGAGATATGCACAGCCGTTTGCCCCCTCCCCCCCAGGTATTAATCACTTACTCTGGGTTTATTAGTAAACAAAAGTGATTTTATTAAGTATAAAAAGTAGGATTTAAGTGGTTCCAAATAATAACAGAGCAAAGTAAGTCACAAAGCAAAATAAAGCAAAAACATGCAAATCTAAGCCTAATACATTAAGAAACTGATTACAGGTAATATCTCACCCTCAGAGATGTTCCAATAAGCTTCTTTCACAGACTAGACTTCTTCCTAGTCTGGGACCAATCCATTCCGCTGGTACAGTCCTTGTTAGTTCCAGCAGACACCTTAAGTGGTAAGCAGGGGCTTTCTCATGGCTGGCAGCCCCCTTTGTCCTGCTCTACCCACTTTTATAGCTTTGGCACAAGGTGGGAGTCTTTTGTCCCTCTGGGTCCCCACCCCTCCTTCTAAATGGAAAAGTACCAGATTTAAGGTTGATTTCATTATCAGGTGACATGGTCACATGTCACTGTAAAACCCCTAATCTCTATTCCCCATGGGCTGGCCCACACGTACACAGGAAGATTTGTAGGTAAATAAACCATTTACAACCAATTGTCCTAGTCAATGGGAACCATCAAGATTCTAAACCACCATTAATGGCCCACACTTTGCATAATTACAATAGGACCTCAGAGTTATACTTCATATTTCTAGCTTCAGATACAAGAAAGATACATGCATACAAATAGGAGGAATATATTCAGTAGGTTTTTATGATACCTTACAAGAGACATTTTGCATAAAGCATGTTCCAGTTACATCATATTTCCATAAAACATATGGAGTGCAATGTCACAGGAACCCATAGGCAATGGAGAGTCTAAGGAATGAAGGAACCTTGCCAATAGAAGGATGTTGATAAATTGGAGAGGCTTACAGAAGAACCAAGAGAATGATTAAACGATTAGAAAGCATGCCTTATAGTGACAGAGTCAAACAGCTCAATCAGAAATGGTAAGGGGAGACCTGACCACAGTTTATTAGTACCTTCATGGGGGAAAATATTTGATAATAGGTTCTTCAATCAAGCCAAGAAAGGTATAACATGATCCAATGGCTGGAAGTTGAAGCTAGATAAATTCAGACTGGAAATAAGATGAACATTTTAAGCAGTGAAAGGAATTAACCATTGAATCAACTTACCAAAGGTTATGGTGGATTCTCAGTCATAGGCAATTTTAAAATAAAGACTGTTATTTTTTGTATAAAAAAAAGGTTTGCTCTAGGACAGGACTGGGCAAACTACGGCCCGGGGGCCGCATCTGGCCCTTCAGACATTTTAATCCGGCCCTAAAGCTCCCGCTATGGAGCGGAGTCTGGGGCTAGCCCTGCTCCGTGCGTGCCGTGGCTCCGCATGACTCCCGGAACAGCGGCATGTCCCCCCTCCGGCTCCTATGCGTAGGGGCAACCAGGAGTCTCCACACGCTGTCCCTGCCCCAAGCCCCACCCCTGCAGCTCCCATAGGCCAGGAACCGTGGCCAATGGGAGCTACAGAGGCAGCGTCTGCGAAAGGGGCAGTGCGCAGAGCCACCTGGCCACACCTCCGCGTAGGAGCTGAAGGTGGAACATGCCACTGCTTCCGGGAGCTGCTTGAGGTAAGCACTGCCCAGAACCTGCACCCCTGACCCCCTCCCATGCTCCAACCCTCTGCCCCAGCCCTGATCTCCCCCTGCCCTCCAAACCCCTCAGTCCCAATCCGGAGCACCCTCCTGCACCCCTTACCCCTCATCCCCAGCCCCACCCCAGAGCCCACATCCCCAGCTGGAGCCCACCCCCCCACACACACACTCCAACCCCCGGCCCCAGTCCACAGCCCCGTCCCGCACCCTGAACTCCTCATTTCTGGCCCCATCCCAGAGCCCACAGCCAGAGCCCTCACCCCCTCCCACACCCCAATTTTGTGAGCATTCATGGCCTGCCATACAATTTCCATACATTGATGTGGCCCTTGGGCCAAAAAGTTTGCCCAGCCTTGCTCTAGGAACTACCTGGGGAAGTTCTGTGGCCTATGTTCTACTGGAGGTCAGACAATGGTCTTGGAATCTATGAATCTTTAATGTCTTAAATTAGCTCGAGTCCCATTTTCTCAGAGACTTCTTCTCTCCTTTTACTCTGTACTTAACTGGGACACTTAGAATGTGGACACCTCAAGCACAAAGTGCAAAGCTAGGACAAGGATGTGGCCCTGTATTTGTCAGGCTGACTTCACCCAGTTACAGCTCCTGCTTTAGAATAGACATGAATGGGAAAGAACACCCCTAAGAAAAGAGATGTCAAGCCTAGCATTTTCCTTCAGCGTCATTGGCAACTCAAGTTACCCATTAGGGTTAGGTGTCAAAGAACCTGAATAGAATAGAACATACCCAAATTAACAACTGACCATTGTTTTGTCTCTCTTTCCTAATGGGCAGAGAAAGATACAACAAGATTAAGTAGCTGGAAGTTAAACTAGATAAAGGCAGAGTGGATATAAGATGCAAATTTTTAACAGTGATGGTAATTAACCATTGGAACAACCTACCAAGGGTTGTGGTAGATTCTCCATCACTGGCAATTTTTAAAATCAAGATTGGATGTTTTTCTAAAAGACCTGCTCTAGTTCAAATTAGTTCAGGGACGTGCTATGCTCTGTGTTATGCAGGAGGTCAAATTAGATGGGGCTGGATTCACAAAGAAACTCAGGCATGGCAAAAGAAATTTGGTCCAACTGTGAATAAAGAGTCATTAGAAACAGAGAGAGGCTTTGTAGCCTGGTGCTTAGCACATTCATCTAGGCAGTGGGAGACCCAGTATCCACTCCTTCTGCTTCAAGGCCTTTTTAAATTACTTATACCCAGTGGGATAGCTTCAACAGGAGAGACTGGGGAGGCCAGCATCAGAATATTCTATAGCCCAATGGTTAGAGCACTCGTGTCAGTGGTGGTAGAGCCCTGTTCAGATCCTTCTCCCGATCAGGCAGAGCTGCGGACTGGGAGGGGTGAGTACTTTAGCCACTGGGCTAAAAGTTGTGAGGGAGGTCCTTCTCCTTGTAAGCTTGCCTATAGGGGCCTGATCCAGTAGATGAGCTCTGTGAACACTTACTGGGTTGGGCCCTGCAGGCATATTAGGCAAAGGAACATCTATTTTCCACTATTCATGCATCGGTCTGATCCCGGCATCCAGACACCTGGCATGGTGTTGCAATAATGTGCACAGGCAGAAGTATAGCTGCTGAGGAAACTTTAACTGCAAAAATGTAGGTGCCAAGTGAGCTAAGTTGCCTATCGCATTCAGCAGCAGCTAAGTCTAGAGGGGGAGGCTGTGAATCCCAACAGGGCCTGATTGAGGGATATGGGCACCTAGGCCCTTTTGTGAATCTAGCCCATGATATCAATGGTCTCTTCTGGCCTTATAATCTAGGACTCAATAGGGTCAGAAAGTATTAGAACATGGCAAACCTGGGTTCATTTGAATCTATATAGAACTTCAGGCTCTGGATATGATCTGGACAAACTGGAGAAATGGCCTGAACTAGATAGGATGAAATTTAATGAGGACAAACGCAAAGTACTCCACTTAGGAAGGAACAATCAATTGTACACATACAAAATAGGAAATGATTGCCCAGGAAGGAGTACTGCAGAAAGGGATCTGAGGGCCATAGTGGATCACAAGCGAGTCATCAGTGTAACATTTGCAAAAAAACAAACTTCATTCTGGAATGTATTAGCGGGAGTGTTGTAAGCAAGACATAAGAAGTAATTCTTCTGCTCTACTCTGCGCTGATTAGGCCTCGGAGGGAGTATTCTGGGCACCACATTTCAGGAAAAATTTGGATAAAATTAGAGAAAGTCCAGAGAAAAGCAACAAAAATGATTAAAGATCTAGAAAATATGACCTATGAGGGAAGATTGGGAAAAAATGGATTTGTTTAGTCAGGAGAAGAGAAGACTGAAAGGGGACATGATAACAGTTTTCAAGTACCTAAAAGGTTGTTACAAGGAAGAAGGAGAAAAAAATGTTGTCCTTAACCTTGAAGGATAGGACAAGAAGCAATGGACTTAAATTGCAGCAAGGGCGGTTTAGGTTGGACATTAGGAAAAATGTCCTGTCAGGGTGGTTAAGCACTGGAATAAATTGCTCAGGGAGGTTGTGGAATCTCCACCATTGGAGATGTTTAAGAGCAGGTTAGACAAATACCTGTCAGGGATGGTTTAGATAATACTTAGTCCAGCCATGAGTCAGGGAACTGGACTAGATGATCTCTCGAGGTCCCTTTCAGTCCAAGATTCTATGATTCTACATTAGTTCCACAGAAAAAATGAATTAGCCTGTTTTGAGAAGGTCTTGGGTCTCTTCACACAGCTCTATTCGCAGCACCCTTGTTACAGAGTGGCAAGATGAGACACAGGAAGGTTAAATAATGTGTCCAAGGTCACACACTAGGTCAGTGACAGACACGAAGTCCCCAGATTTAATTTCCCTTCTCTAACTATTAGGTAACACTGCCTCCAAGTGGGCTATTTTTGTATGCCTGCAAACTCACGGGAACCTTCATTAACATAAATTTGTAAGGACTAAACTGAGAAAGAATTAACTAATTACACTGATAATGCTGCAACGTGGGATTGCTGCTGTTGTTATAATACAGGAACATTATGTCCTGGAGAGCCTCCAGGATATGATGCAGGTTGGGTAAAGCATCGAGGTTACAAGCGAGATGTGAATTTTTATTCTTTTCATCCCCTCCTCCATTTATTCCCACATTTTCATCATTTCTTTTTCCTCCCTTTTTTGTTTCTATCACCCATTAAGCTGAAATCATACTGCTCTCCCCTGCAGCGCTGAAGGGGGACTTCATAATCAGCACTTTAGACATATGCTCAGTATAAAATTCCAGTGGATTTTAAAAACTGATATCAGTAATTCCAAAAAGTGCTTTTAATCAGTTTGACAATTATCTGGAATATAATTGAACCATAATCTTAAAGTCTTCTCTAGAAGAAGTGTCATATATGATCATTTCCCTGGGGTAGATAAACCTAATGCTCACAATCAGCATGCTTATACAATATTCTGAGCACTTGCTATCAACACAATGCCCCATATTCAGGAGTGATGGATAAGGTGATGTATAAACTAGACTCCCTTACCCTTGAGGAGGTGGAAGAGACTATTATAATTTATGTTATAGTAACAAATAACAGCCCCAACCAAGATCAGGACCCCCTTGTGCTAGACACTGTACAAACACCTGGTAAGATACAGTATCTGCCCCCAAAGATCTTACATTCTAAAGAGCTAAGACAAAGAAAGAATGGGAGGAGAGAGAGGCACAAAGGTGAAGTGATTTGCCCAAGGTCCCAGAGCGAGCCAATAGCAGGGCCAGGATTAGAACCAAGGTATCCTGACTTCCAGTCCAGTGTCCTGTCCACTAGTTCACAAGAAGAACGTCCACTCCCTAGGGAGTCTCACAGAGGTGACATTAGTTGCCCTCTTGTTTTCAGACTTTGATGCTTAAAAGTCACCATACAATACTACAGCAATAGAGTTAGAGAAGCAAAGAGACATTTGGCATCTGGACAGCTCCTGAGCAGGGGCACAAGTAGGAGGGGAAGCACCTGAACACTGATCTGCAGTGCCCCCAACGTGTCAAGTGTTATACTATTCACTTTGAAGAGAACTAGAATCTAACCATAGCTGGGCATAATTTTAAAAGCAAAGGGGCTTGGAAGAAAGTGGAGGTTGTCCCAATTTAGACATGGCTTTGAATTTGGCCCTTTTCTATATTGATTGACTCACTAGTTTCATTTGTGACTGTGCAATTTCCCTCCCCTATTTTGGGAGATGTCATCCCACCTAGCGTATATAATACACGATATCTATATTCCTGTTTAACAAAAGGGTTCAATCGAGCCATTTTCGAGGCTACGCTGTTCAGGGGGGACTGTGTTGTACAGCATCTATCACCGTGCAAGCACCAACAGCAACAAATAATACAAGTAACAATGATGATAACATTAGCTGATGTTTGCCTTGAGTTTTTGGATAGAGCCGTGAGAAACTCAATTTCCATTCCATGGAAATTCTGACATTTTGAAAACGTTTTCATTCTGACTTGAAGTGAAAAGCAGAAATGTTGAAGTTTCCTGTGGAAAGGAAAATCCAAAATAATTAAAAAAAAAAAGTTAAAAATTTCCTTCTCTATAACTAATTATTAGGCTGACAACGTTTTATCGAGGTAGAATGATCAATATATTTAATATGTGACCCTTTTGCCAGGTATTGGAAGCTGCAACCAGAACCAGGCTCAATTTCAAGAGTAACCCCTAGACATTTAACAAACACCATCAGCTCAAGCCCCCACTCAGAAACGAAATACCTTCCCTGGGTACATTTAACAGGCAATACTACCCCGCTCACAAGCACTGAGGCCGCATATAAAACAAGGAAAGACTTTATTAGGGGGCAACTTGGGAAAACATAGCAACAATATATATAAATGAATAATGCGTAAAACACTCACTACAACAGTGACTTTAACTGTAGTCCTTTACCTCAGTTCCCCACCCATCGGTGTGAACATCCAATAGCCAAATGTCCTTTTAATATTTTACTTCCCTCAATATCTCTACTACACCCCACTCCTGGTTTGGTTTCATGGGCAATGTATGCCCAGAATCAAGGAGTGCCCTTGGACAGGCCTGTATACAGCACCTAGGGGAAATGCTGCCTTGCCTGCTCCTGAGGCTTCTCCACCTAAACCACTGTAATGATTTCAGCTGTATTGGTGCTGGACAGAGGGAGCCCCGACCAGAATTCACTCGGCTCAGTTGCTGCCTTCTGTAGCTTCACTGAAGCTCCGCCCCTTGCCCCCAAAGCTGCCTCTGCATCCCTCACCTCTTGCTAAAGAATGACCTCTGCATTGCCTCTTCGCAAAGACTCCAGTGTAGGGGAAATCATGGCATATAAAATCCTTGATCACACTCCATGCCACAAAATAGGAGCCCCTTTCCCACTGCCTTTCCTTTCTGCTCAGTCCCACTGCTCCACCAATATCCAGCGTATGTACAGTTCTGGTGAGTCTCAAGCGTGTCACTTGGAGGATTTCTGGGTAGAAAGCTTATGAAAATGAACTCCTTCTGTAGCTGTACTTTCCCCTGTTCACCAACGTATAGTAGTAGCAAGCTGCCTAGTAGCTAGAGCGTCAGACCACACTGCTTACCGATGGATGTGACGGACGATGTAGCTGGCACCGAAGGCACGTGGCAGGCTAGGTCTGTTGAGGTAGAATCTAAAAATTAGAGAAATGTAAATGTGTAGGCTAGAGTTTGGGTGTTGCTTTCACTAAGGCTGATAACCTGTGCACTTTGCAGTGAGGATCAGGCTAAATCACTCTAGGGCTGATAAGTATCAGAGGAGTAGTCGTGTTAGTCTGTATCCACAAAAACAACGAGGAGTCTGGTGGCACCTTAAAAACTAACCGATTTATTTGGGCATAAGCTTTCATGGGTAAAAAACCACTTCAGATGCAGAAGAAGTGTTTTTTTGCCCGTGAAAGCTTATGCCCAAATAAATCGGTTAGTCTTTAAGGTGCCACCAGCCTCCTTGTTGTTCTAGTGCCGATAGTCCTCCAATACCTTCCCACAATCCTCCCTACCCCCATGTGCCTAGAATCACAGACAAGTTCTCTCACAATTTACTGGGAATCAAACAGCAGTTCAGCTTACTGCAACACAAAGAACCACGGGATCTGACGCCCAAAAGGCCTAGCGGGACATATGGGGGAGTGCAGGACCAGTGAGGACATAGTAAGTCAGATAGGGCCATGCAGTGCAGTTGCCCCACCTGGGCTAGGCTAAGCCAGATGCTTATCACCCAGATTAACTGCAGAGAAGACATCTAAGTTGGCAACTCGGGATTCCCCACATTTAGGTATCTGATTTTCGAAAGGTACTGACCACCCACAGTTGCTACGGAAGTTAATGAGAGCTGAGTATGCTCCAGTACCTCTTGAAAACATCAAGTCAATTTATTTCAATATGTAAATGTAACCCTTCTGCCAGGAAGAGTCAGAAGTAATAAGGGCTGGGTTCAATGTCTAGGGGTTCATCTTAACAATACAAAACAGAACCGGCTCAAGCCCCCTGGGAAAACTAACCACCACCCCTATCACAAGCACCTGAGTTGGCACCTATTGCAAGCACTGAGTTGGTGTATAGCAAAGAAAACTTTTAATAAAGGGAAAGGAATCCAGCATTAATTTGGGAAAGTGCCACAAGCATGATTTGCAAGCAAATGACCATGAGCAAAACACCCACCCCAGAGTACATTGGGCAGTGTCCTTTGCCTCAGGTTCTCACTTTGCGGCATCTGAAAAACAAATGTTCCTTTAATATGCTCATCCCCGCTCCCTCCACCCCACCCCACCCCACTCAGTTGTCCTTGGTCAGTGAAGACCCAGAACTCAGAGGTGTGTTTGCGTGAGTTCACCTACCACCCCAGCGTGGGAGAGGAGGGGAAGGCGTCGAGCAATGCCTTGGCAGCCGTTGCTACACCATTCACTCTTTCTCTGCCTGCTGATGCCATCGCACCTTCATCCATGCAGGCACAGATGAGGAAATTAGAGCTATGCTGATTTGCAATAGCTCAGGATCCAACCCATTTTTTAAAAAATTAGCTTAGACACCAAAGCACAACTCCTAGAAGGTGGACTCTGGAACAATTGTGCAGGGCCCTGACTGAATTATTCTAGTAATATCTGGATGCTGCTGAATGAAAGCTTTATACAGGAATAAATCATAAGGTACATCCATTTTAAAAAAAATATTGCTACCATTCAATGTCAAAGTGCCCAACTGCTTTTTCTTTAGTTCTGTAAGTCCTGTCACTTTCTCCTGTATGCCATGTATTTGGTCACTGTGGTCCCAGTCCTGTTACCACTGCAGTCAACAGGGCAGATTCTCCCCACCTAATCATAAGTATGGTCCCATCCAAGCCAAACTGCAGAATCTGTTTATTTTGTCTCTGAACAGTTTATTTCCCTTTAGAAATATTCAGTGTCGGAATTTCCTGTGGATTAAATATGTTTGAAACTAAACTCTTCCTTGACCTAACGCGGATATCAGCTGTGGTCTGTTTATGCTATGTTAAATATTCTATTCAAAAGCAATACATTATCTGAATTCAGATCCCACTTTTTGGGTAATAAAATTATCTTCAAAATTAGACATGGTACTAACCTAATTTGATTTAGCTAATCTAATTTGTATTTGTAATTTAGCACAGCATCTGCTGATGAATTTATATTATAGTGACCAAAGAATGCCTCATGTCTATTTGTTTATAAAGATATTAATAATCATTTTTTTCTCCTTTGCATTTCTTTGTACAGATGTATACTTTCAGATTCCCTGACTGAGGAAAGCATTCCTTATCTAGGAGAGTATGTGAGCACATGTGTAACTTTAGCTGTTGATGTTATACGAGCTCAACACATGCTTAAAGTTGAGCATGTATCTGCGTGCCATTCTGAATAGGGATAGATGTAAACAAGGGCTTATGTGTTTTCATGAATCAGGGCCTATGTTTCTATGCAGTAGCTCAGCAGGAGTACATCTAAATACAAGTCACAAATACCCATACAAATATTCATTCTGAACAGCTTGTGAACAATTCAGACCCTGTGCAGAAGATGCATAGAATAATCATGACTAGTAAATACATAAGTCAAAATCAAGACTTGTTTGCGGATCAACCACTAACTGAAAAACTTTGAGTGAAATGATGGTTATTCATTGCAAATTGTTTGCCCAGCTATAGCTGCATGCCCTAATCTAAACCACAGTCTAAACCCATTTAACAATTACTCCTTAATTGTTTCTGACCTCGAAAATAAAAGACAAGTGTCCTTAGGATCTATTCTGTACCTCATAAGGGACAGATTCGAGGACAGGACTGTGATTTCTAAGACAAAGAAATTTTGTACACAATATTTTTGTTTCCTTAGTGGGGACAACAGTTGCTAAGAGCTTAAAGGGTTGAGACAGAGTCAATATAAGCTTTTAGCATTTTATTGTATCTGTGTCTATTGTTTGATCTGCAATTGTCTTTTAAAGCTGGCTAGCACAGTACCTAAGGGACTGTATCCTGCACAACAGAATTAAGTAAGGCCACAGAATATTTATGTCTACCATGAAGAATCCAGCATCACTGGTTATAGTTTAATTCAAAGTATGTATTGCTGGGGGATAAACATGACATTGAAATCTTTCCTTCACTGTTCTTCCAATATCTGCTGCAGTCAGATAAAATATAGTAGGAGGGAAAAACTTTCATTTTTAGTTTCTAAAGCATGTGAATGCTTTTCTTTGCCTTTTATTTTATCTGCTTTTAAATTGTCTGCTGGGGAATTATTATGATTCTTCAGTATTAAATCCTAAAGGATGTAAAATTGCCTCAGGGGGAGCTCTTCCTCATCTGTCATTTTAGAAAAGAGAAAGATTGGGAAGTGTGTGGGGGGAAAATACAGTATCCTTCTACTTTTAAACTATTATGAGTATTTGTAAGGAATTGAAGCTATTTAAGATTAAAATCCTTTCATCTAACATTTGGGTGAACTATTTATACTGAATCAATTCCATATTCCACAAGTTAAGCCTTTTTTTCCTGTTTGCAAATTACTCAAAATGGTTTGCAAACACCTCATGCAAATATATTTCAGCTTGTGGGCCATTCATGAATTATTGTCTTGGACCATTTGCTACTTAGTACTCATATTTGGTTGGTCACTTTAGTCACATGGCATTGTTTCTGCTTTCTGATTGGATAGTTTAAACAGTAAAGAAGATGAGGGAAATAGGATTTCAAGATGGCTGTGCAGACATTTCCCGTGCAAATGTTCATGGAAGTGCACTCATTGACTGCTCACCATATTCATGCTTTTGAAGGACATTTCTGGGAAAAAAATCATCAGTGGCACTAACATTCTTGTGTTACTAATTCAGATTTGATCTTAGGCAATAGTTAAAGAGACCTCAAGTACTGAAGCTCCATTGGTATTTATTAACTAATTTTTAGTACAGCACAGAACAGAAAAGTACACACATTACCAAGTCTGAGGAACTGAAGCTTGCAGTTGATGACAGGTACTACAGACTGATTTCAGTGCTGTCTGATTTGATTCATTGCCTATCATTGGACTTTATTATAGGTACCTTGTTTACAGTTTTGCTTTAGGATGGTTCTTCTTTTCATATACAAACTTATTCATATTTTTAGCACACTTCCAAACTTCCCGACATATTTCATTAACTTCCACCTGTAAGATCAGTGTCTGGTGCTTATTCATTGTTTGTGCCATTTATAAATAGATATAAACTTCCAATAAATATATTAAATTTTTCAGCTTAACATCGGTTAGTCTTGTGGTTAGTACATTCCTCGCAAAATCATTTACTAAGCCAGGGCACTATCTTAAAGGTCATTTTATATTTTTTGCAAATTGGTGTTTTCCACATCACACAACAGCTTAACAGGATTCTCAAAGCATCTTGGGAGTTTGGTTCATCTAGTTGGCCTAGTATAATTTTGGCCCACCAGTCAACACTTGGAAAACAAAAGGTTAGCAACTCAAAGTGGACTCATGCACTGAGGTTTTATTATGTGAATTTGGAAAACACAAATTGGAGGAAGGGAAGGACACAAGGACAGCTCTAATTATATCATGGAACTTCAAGGAAGTTGAATGTCCCCAAAGATGGCCATGGAATAGAACTGGCAAATACTTAAGTACATTGGATTTTCTATCAGTAGTAGGGCAAAGTTTCCATCTTTTTTTCTAACTCAACAACAAGTTATCGGGATCAATGGGGTCCACTGATGTAGTGGGGAAGAATAATTCCCTATATTTACTGGGTGTAATTCTGTAGCTTATATTATACCGGAGGTCAGACCAGGTGATCATAATGGTCCCTTATGAACTTAAAAAAAAAATCTATGAATCTATCACATTGTGTTGCTATAGTTCTGAAATTAGGCAAATTTGTCAGCAATTCCCAAGATAACATCAGCAAGAATACCTGCCCAAAGATCAATGAAGAGATTAACAGAGAACACCTTAAACTTCATAATCAGCCAGACAAACAACGCGTGGGTAAATCAGATATTCTAAAATGTACTATAATCCAACAGACACCTTATCAGCTACCTGCAAAAATAGTTAGTGAGATTGATCAAATGAAAGTCATTTAGCCCTTGAAGAACAAACTGGCAAGTGTTTATTGCTTCTAAGACAAACGGCAGTCTCTGATTATTTATGTTCTAGCAGCCATCGTTTGTTTATTTGATGGCTCAAACACAGATCTACTAAGGTTTGCCAAAGTTTATCCATGCTGAAGCTGTAAAGAAATGTGCTGCAACTACAAAACTAAGTTGTATTGAACATTAATCTTCTATCTGTTTTCAGCTACATGGGCTGTCTGCTACATTTCAGCTACTAATGGGCGTTTGGTACAATAGGCAAAAGACAGAGTAACTTTGCTGCTGTCTATCCAGCTGACATAGTAGACAGTGAAGCCGCTTGGGAGTGGGGAGGTTGTCTTTTCATAAAACTGAAAGAAAGCCAGAGTCTGACAATGTTTTTTCTCTATGTGAAAGACTTTTAAAACACATTTCTAGCTGGTTCAAGTTTGTTACTTGTTTCATCTACAGCACAAACTTTCCTGGACCATTTTTTCTTCCTGATACCATTAAAATACTTAATGTTTTACTGACTTGAACACAGCATCACAGAAATGTAGGGCTTGAAGGGATCTCTAGAGGTCACCTAGTCCATCCCCCCATGCTAAGGAAGTATTAAGTATACCTAGACCATCCCTGATACGTTTTATTAAAACTACTTGGAGCCTCAGTCAGATTTGTATTTCATGTAACCCCATTAGCTTCAGTATGATTCAATGAATTCAACCGCAGGGATGAATTTGGATCATTGGTTTAGAATCTCTCTCCTGAAAACAAAATAATAATTGTTATTGAACATGTTCTGCCTTGATGTTCTTGACATCTGTGGGTGTGTCTTCTGTAGGAACAAGGGGATATTCTTAGCTAACACAAGGTAAAACCCTAGTGAAGGCAAGAGAGTCTGTAGTTTTCATACATGTTACATCGAGGTAAAGACTATGGGGGAGACCTAGAGGTTACCTTGACGTGATAACTCATGTTTAAACTACAACTGCCCTGTCTTCACCATGGCTAGTTTGTGTTAGTTATCTCACATTAGCTAACATGAGGTTAGAAAACACATTTTTCCTAGTGAAGACAAAGCCTGTGCAATCACAGTGACTTCAGTAGAGGAGCATAGAGTATAAGTCATAGCAGAATTTGGCCCTGTACCTCTAAATATTAGTAGAGGCAAAATGAATGGTACCTAGTACTCTCTGGGCCTGATGGAGTTATTAGTGGAAAACTGCATAAGACTGAAGAAACACCATCGTGAATCAGCCTTGTTACCTTCCACCTTGCTTCACAACAGAATTTCTGCTGATTTAATGATGGGAGGGAATCTAATTTTTTGTGTTCTCTTTTCTAAGAGTGAGACATTTTGATGGTAACTTGTGACAGCGAGGGCTGTTACGCTGAGTCGACTGAATATATTAACGTGAGAGAGGCAAGGTGAGTCAGGTAATCTCTTGTAAAAGAGACAAGCTTTCAAGCTCCACAGAGCTCTTCTTCAGGTCACTTGAAGCTTTCTGCATTCATCAACAGAAACTGGTCCAATAAAAGATACCACTTCACCCACCTTGTGTCTCTAATATCCTGGGACCAACATGGCTACAACAACACTGCAAACATATTGACATGCTCAGGCTTAGAGGCAATAGAGTTTCAGATCTTTTTTAAGACATGAGAAGGTTTACTCTCCCAGTTTTTCTTACAATTGTTTGTTTAAATAGTTTTTTATAGCAATAAAGGAGTCATAATATCCAACAGTATTTGTTATATTCGCCTGTTGGCTCTCAATTTAGACTGTAAGTTCCTTGGGACCGGAACTTTTTGCTGTGTGTTATGCAGCACCAAGCACAATGGGCTCTGATCCCTGACTGGGGTACCTAGCACGACCATAACATTGTGACCCTTGTTGACCAAAGCAGCCAGTCAAAGTTCGGAGCCTTTCAGGCATGCCAGGTAGGAGTAGAAATTGATGTGGAGTCTAGTATTTTCTTTGATGCAATCTTATTTATTTACAAGGAAGGCACAACAAGAGCCAGTTGTTTTGTTCAGTGTTTCCAACCAACACTCAACTCAAACAGCTTTTTCTCTTAGCTTTATCTCAGGTAGGGTTACCATATTTCAACAAGCAAAAAAGAGGACGGGAGGAGCCCCGCCCTAGCCCCGCCCCTGCCCCTCCCACTTCCCGCCCCCCCAGAACTCCCAACCCTCCCCCCATTCCTTGTCCCCTGACTGCCCCCTCCTGGGACCCCTGCCCCTAACTGCCCCCCGGGACTCCACTCCCTATCTAAGCCTCCTTGCCTCTTGTCCCCTGACTGCCCCAACCCTTATCCACACCCCCACCCCCAGACAGACCCCTGGGACTCCCACGCCCCATCCAACCACTCCCCACCCCCTGACAGCCCCCCCCAGAACTCCCAACCCATCTAAACCCCTCTGCTCCCTGTCCCCTGACTGCTCCGATCCCTCTCCCCACTCCTGCCCCCTGACAGCCCCCCCAGAACTCCCAACCCATCTAAACCCCTCTGCTCCCTGTCCCCTGACTGCTCCGATCCCTCTCCCCACTCCTGCCCCCTGACAGCCCCCCCAGAACTCCCAACCCATCTAAACCCCTCTGCTCCCTGTCCCCTGACTGCTCCGATCCCTCTCCCCACTCCTGCCCCGACAGCCCCCCCAGAACTCCCAACCCATCTAAACCCCTCTGCTCCCTGTCCCCTGACTGCTCCGATCCCTCTCCCCACTCCTGCCCCCTGACAGCCCCCCCAGAACTCCCAACCCATCTAAACCCCTCTGCTCCCTGTCCCCTGACTGCTCCGATCCCTCTCCCCACTCCTGCCCCCTGACAGCCCCCCCCAGAACTCCCAACCCATCTAAACCCCTCTGCTCCCTGTCCCCTGACTGCTCCGATCCCTCTCCCCACTCCTGCCCCCTGACAGCCCCCCCCCAGAACTCCCAGCCCCCTACCCCCCCGCTCCTTGTCCCCTAACTGCCCCCTCCTAAGACCCCCCCCCAACTGCCCCCCAGGACCCTACCCCCTACCTGTACCCTGACTGCCCAAAACTTTCTCCACTCCCCTCCAAAAGCCCCCCCCCCGTTTCTTGACTGCCCCCTCCAGAACCTCCCTGTCCCTTCTCCTGCCCCCCCTTACCCTGCTGCTCAGAACAGGGTGTTGGGCTCTGTGCCAGCCGGACACATGGCTGAGCTCCCCAGCACAACACAAAACCCGGTCCCTGGCCCTACACAGGGTTGCCGGAGCGGGCTGCAGGAGGCGGAGCTGCCGGCCGGCTCAGAATGCAGGGAGGGGGGGGTGGGAGGAGGAAGCTGCTCCCGAGTCCAGCCCGGGACTTTCCTGCAGCCCTCCCAGCCGCTCGCTCTGCCGGAGGAGGGGGAAATCCCGGACATTGTGAGTGCTTTACAAATTCCCCCCGGACGCTATTTTTAGCACACAAAAGGAGGACATGTCCGGGTAAATCCGGACGAATGGTAACCCTATCTCAGGAGCACATTACTGTGCTTCCAGCCTGTGTCTGCTTGACTTTCTCTTTCTGCTTCTGTCATGCTTCTCTCGCTCTGTCCCTGTGTCTCTCTGCTTGTTTACTCTCTGGGCTTGTCTACACTGCCTCAGAGTTCAGATTACTGGGGGTGAATAGCACACATGGGGGAGTTACAGCACAGCACTTCGGTGCATGCTGTAATTCACATCCCTGTAGTCAGAGCTGCCGGGCAGCGTAGACATGGTCTGTGAGGGTGGGAGTCAGGCTTACACAAAGATGATACATGGTGGAGCCCTCTGCCCACAAAGTCCAAATTACTGGGCAGGCTCACAGACCCCATTTGACATAAGTGGGGCCATTTAGCCATCTCTCACAGCTATGATAAATGGGAGGTGGAGGCCGCAGAAGTTCACATGATGTTTAACCCAACAAACGTAATGTAACTCTCTAATGTAGATATTTATACTTAGATCATGCTCATCCCCATTGTACCTAAGTAATGTATAGAGAGTACACTTTAATAGCAGATGTTGAGCACACAGTAAATCTGTGTCAGAATCAGGAAGAGTGAAGATCTCCCAGTTTTACAGTTCACTAGATACAGAACCACACCAGGCAAGACGAGTTTTTCAGAATCTGTAAAATGAGGCTAACAGTACATATTTGTGTCTGCAGGCATCTTAAATCTGTACATTTCCAGATTTTTGTATCAACCTTTCTGATTTGCAAATGAAGCCAGTCTCAACTGCTCTCCTCTCCCACAGTGATCTCCATGAAGCCCTTTATGCTTCAAATACTTTTTCTGAACTAATCCATAAAGCCACTACCCTTTGGTTCAAATCCCTCCTCAAGAGGTATTTTACCATAACTCCTACAAGTGTTAAGACAGCCAGGTAGAGGGGCAGCTGGGCATAGTTGATCATATACAAATATATATATATATACAACTTTTCTGCCTGGTGGTGTCAGCAACAACACGGGTCATGTTCAACTAACTTGGGATTCCTCTTAAAAGTAACAAATACCACCAGCTCGAGCCCCCTCCCAGAATTCCTGGGATCACTAAATACCTTCCCTGGGTACCCTTAATAGGAAATACTTCCCCAGTCACAAGTACCGAGTCTGTGTGTAAAACAAGAAAAACAACTATTAAGGGGAATGGGAACACAGCATCAGTATATCTAAATGAATTATAAACAAAACACTCCTTCATATTAACTTTGACAGTAATCAATTAATACTATTTGCCATCCACCAGTGTGAATATCCATTAAGGAAGAGTCTCTTTACCATATCACTTTGCCCATCCACTAAACCCCATTCACTGTTTGATGTCATTGGTTATCATAGTCTCAAAGTAAGGTGACCCTTTCCCTCCCTTTTTTTCCTTCCTCCCTCTCTCCATTAATTTCCACTACGCAACCGATTCAGAGTTTGTTTGCCATTCTGGTGACTCACAAAGTGTCACCGTTGGCAGGGGTGTGCACAAGGAGGGGCAGGCAGGGGCCCACTCCCCAATAATTGGTGGGGGCATGTAACTCCTCCAGTCCTGGGGCCACGTCGGGACACAGAATGCCCCCCAAGCAGTGAAATTTAAATTCCTGAGCATGCCTCTGACTTTAGGAATTCTAGGTAGAAAGTGAATGCAAATGAAGCTCTATGTAGCCATACTTCCCCTATTCACCAGTAGATGGTGGCAGAGAGACCCGTCCACTCTGGAGCTTCTGTCCCACTGGATTTCTGGCTAAATAGCGTAGGCAGATGAAGCAGCTCTGAGGTCACTGTGCCCCCTGTTCAATAACAGATGGGAGCAGAGAGCTTCTTACCCTTTAGAGCAGGGATCGGCAACCTTTGGCACGTGGCCCACCTCGTCAGGGAAAACCGCTGGCGGGCCGGGATGGTTTGTTTACCTACAGCGTCCGCAGATTCGGCCAATTGCAGCTACCACTGGCCGCGGTTCGCCGCTCCAGGCCAATGGGGGCTGCAGAAAGCGGTGTGGGCCGAGGGATGTGCTGGCTGCCGCTTCCCGCAGACCCATTGGCCTGGAACGGCGAACCGTGGCCAGTGGGAGCTGCGATCGGCCAAACCTGCGGACGCTGCAGGTAAATAAACCATCCCGGCCCAGCAGTGGATTTACCTGACAGGCCACATGCCAAAGGTTGCTGATCCCTGCTTTAGAGCTTCAGGATACAAGGTTTACACATATGCAAAATATTTATTAGTTAAATGCCTCTCCCCTCTCCCATCATTTGACACTTGCATCTCCAGATGACAAGCTCGTCAAGCAATATTGGTGTCATCTTGTGTGCACTGACAGTACCTAGCACGCCGTGGATACTACCAGAATATCTATTATCACACAGGAATAATACATGCAATTACCTCCATTGTAGGATGGGAAAGCTGAGACAAATAATAATAATACCTATCCTAGACATAGCACTTTTCTTCCATAAACCTCAAGGCTCTTTACAAAGGAGGCAAGTATCATTATCCCCATTTTACAGATAGGCAAAGTGACTTGCTCAAAGTCATCTAGTAGTCCAGCGGCAGAGCTATGAATATAACCCAGGTCTCCTAAGCCCAGTACAGTGCTCTACTCACCAGGCCAGAGGCACAATCCAACTCTCATTAGAATCAAGAGTTGCTAGATCAGGCCCCAAATTATTTCTCATGGGACTCTTTAAGAAAGAGAACCACAACACTGTGGATAAAAGGACATGTCCCTTTCATTTTCTCCTCTGCACACTGCACAGTATTTTCTAGACCAAAATAAAACTAAAACCTGTTTCAATCATTTGCCCCTAGGTCCAGTCTATTCACTGGCATTTGTTATTGTGAGTCTAATATGCTTTGAAAATAAAGCAATAATGTGAAGTTTCATTTCTTAAATGTCAATCACAAGAGAAGCAGATTCCAGATAAGCCAGTTTGAGCCTGTCCATTCCTGTGAGCAGGTTACATAAGAACATAAGAACATAAAAGACAGGGAACAAAGGGCAGGAATTAATGGTAAATTCTCAGAATGGAGAGGGGTAACTAGTGGTGTTCCCCAAGGGTCAGTCCTCGGACCAATCCTATTCAACTTATTCATAAATGATCTGGAAAAAGGGGTAAACAGTGGGGTGGCAAAGTTTGCAGATGATTCTAAACTGCTAAAGATAGTTAAGACCAAAGCAGACTGTGAAGAACTTCAAAAAGATCTCACAAAACTAAGTGATTGGGCAACAAAATGGCAAATGAAATTTAATGTGGATAAATGTAAAGCAATGCACATTGGAAAAAATAACCCCAACTATACATACAATATGATGGGGGCTAATTTAACTACAACAAGTCAGGAAAAAGATCTTGGAGTCATCGTGGATAGTTCTCTGAAAATGTCCACGCAGTGTGCAGAGGCGGTCAAAAAAGCAAACAGGATGTTAGGAATCATTAAAATGGGGATAGAGAATAAGACTGAGAATATTATTATTGCCCTTATATAAATCGATGGTACGCCCTCATCTCGAATACTGTGTACAGATGTGGTCTTCTCATCTCAAAAAAGATATACTGGCACTAGAAAAGGTTCAGAAAAGGGCAACTAAAATGATTAAGGGTTTGGAACGGGTCCCATATGAGGAGAGATTAAAGAGGCTAGGACTCTTCAGCTTGGAAAAGAGGAGACTAAGGGGGGATATGATAGAGGTATATAAAATTATGAGTGATGTGGAGAAAGTGGATAAGGAAAAGTTATTTACTTATTCCCATAATACAAGAACTAGGGGTCATCAAATGAAATTAATAGGCAGCAGGTTTAAAACAAATAAAAGGAAGTTCTTCTTCATGCACTGCACAGTCAACTTGTGGAACTCCTTACCTGAGGAGGTTGTGAAGGCTAGGACTATAACAGAGTTTAAAAGAAAACTGGATAAATTCATGGTGGTTAAGTCCATTAATGGCTATTAGCCAGGTCGGGTAAGGAATGGTGTCCCTAGCCTCTGTCTCTCAGAGGGTGGAGATGGATGGCAGGAGAGAGATCACTTGGTCATTGCCTGTTAGGTTCACTCCCTCTGGGGCACCTGGTATTGGCCACTGTCAGTATACAGGATACTGGGCTAGATGGACCTTTGTTCTGACCCAGTATGGCTTTTCTTATGTTCTTATGAGGTGTCAAGTGTTCCCAGCTCTCAGGAGTTTACCACAAGTCTCACCATATTTGGTGTTTTAATGAAAGCGCCAGCTCCTGGAGACCTGCAATTATACAAGAATCTCAGCATATCTTTTTTAAATGTAAGTTTCTAGTCCTCAGGTTGGTGAAGAAAAGCTTGAAAATTAACTCAACAGCCAGAAGGCAAAAAACAAAACAAAATTTTAATATGGCTTTGTGGGGCCTGATTCATGATTTTTGTATGCTTGGGATTGGCACCACTGTAAACAGTCTTCAAATATTTTAATAATAGCACATGATAACTAATCATAATGAATTGCAGCTATGCAAACTGTTGGGTTTTGGTTCCTGCAATTCTTGTGGGAAGCGACCCAGAAACTTTTGGTCCACAGAGATCATAAAGCATTTATAAGAGGCTTGTAAATAAAAATAAAGGTTAAAATATAGAACCAGATCTGCTTTCATTTACACTAGTGTCAATCCCTTGCAACTCCATTAATGTCAATGGAGTTATTCCAATTTTACCCTTATGTAAGTGGAAACAGAATTTTACCCACACTCCAGTCTAATGAGGGGGGAACAAATACTGCCTTAAAATAACAGACAGACAAACACAGCAAGTGCCTTAGCAGCTCAATTGCTACTTCTTTCTCTCTGGAAGCTAATCGTCAGACTACCCAAAGTTAACACTATAGGCCAAACTGGAGCTGTTCACTCACACAGGTAGTCACTTGGCTGTCAATGGGGCTGCTGGCATGAATGAGGCATTCACAGTTTGGCACCTATGTTTTCAGAACTTCCTGCTTGTCGCAGTGTTCCCACTTAGTACACAGCCTGGCAGGGGTTATACCTGCTACCTCCACATACCCCCAAATCAAGTGGAGAGGGAGCATGGTGCTATGGTTAGGGCATTAGCTGGAGGGATTGCAAGTCCCTGCTCTGCTACAGAGATCCTGTGTAGCCTTGTGCAAGTCACTTAGCCTCTGTGTGCCTCATTTCCCATAACATGAGATTATAACAGTACCTCACAGGGCTATTGTGAGGATAAATATATTAAAGATTGTGGGGTGCTCAGGTGCTATGGTAATGGGGGCCATACAATGCATTAAATAGGTAGAACTCTCAGTGTTTTTGTTCTGACTGCTTTGCATCTGCTACATTGTAGAACAGAATGACTGCAAAGACAAATGCCACGTTTCTGGTTGCAAAACATTTTGAAATATAGTGTGTAAAGTGTTTCCCCCCCCCCCTCACATGCACACACTTGCTTTAAAAAGAAAGGAAGACACAGTGGGGAACCCCACAATCCAGAAACTGACTGAAACAAAGCACAGGGGAATGGAGATTTAGGTTTTACAGCCTGTTCTATTGGTAATGCCAATTATGCTAAATAGTCTGACTAGCTCTTCGCCTACCTTTTTGACAGGAGCATTCCTTAAAGGGTTAGCCTCTGAATATCAGATCACGTACTCATTCCAATAGACCACTTTTCTAGTAGAGCCACAATACGTATGTCCATCCTTTTGAAAGGGGTGCACACTAAAATAATGGGCATCTGTTTGCACCTCACACTCTTACAGAAGGACAGTCTATTGATCGTGGACAAGTCTTAATTATCCTCATCATCGTATTGATGCCAGAGTATTCTCTCTTCCCAGGCAGTCTGTAAGGGGGATCTGATAGGCTAGGCTGTAGATGTGTGTCTGCTACAGCCAGCCGCGACAGAAATTAATCCTTAACTCAAGCTGTAGCTCTAGAGGTCTTGGGTTTGATCTCTGTGATGACCAAGATCACTACATTTGTATATATGCAGCGTGAGTTCATGCCAGCTTCCCTTTATGAAAAGCATTTAGCTGGCCAGTTATGCTCGGTGGCCTCTATGGATTAAGGACATGGCATATGAAATGGGAAGTTGTTCTAAGCATAGGCTGCAGTAAGGGAGAAAAATAGAGGGAGTATTAAGATCAAAGGACTCAGAGGAGAGGGGGTTTCAGCCTGTAACATGAAAGCTCTAAATTCCTGCTCTAAAAGGACCCATAATTTAGTTGGAGATTCATAACAGTATTGCTGACCTTCACTGGCGCATGAGCAACAGTTCTTCTAAGTGTCCACTCTCTTTTCAAGGTGTTTAAGAGCCCTTTTGAAAAGTGTCTTGGAAGGCAGCCACTACGCACAGGATACACAGCAGCATACAAATGGGGTTTGCTGTGGAATACCTGGTGATTTTCTCTATGCTACTAATGCACAGTGAGAAGAGAAGAAAACTCAGGACTCAGCTTTGAGAAACTCATTTCAAAGGAGAAGACGTTATGGAACAGGAGACTTTGACAAGCTAATACGAGCTACCTTCCTTCTGAAGACAGGGTGGCAGGGTGTAGATGTCCTGCCCGGGTTCTAGTGGACTGGATGCTAACTCCCTGCTAAGGCCTTTTATGGACCACACCCAGAAGTTTTCTAAGACTTGTTAGAAAAGTGAGGTGTTAAGGTAGGAATCCTATGTGTGTATTCAACCCCCATTGCCTACATTTTACTTTATGCTTAGGGGATCCCAGGGCTGCTGCCAAGATGGTCCCCCTGGGGGGCAGAGAGGGGAGTAGGTGTAATCATGAATCTGACTTAAATGCAGGTTTAGCATTTCCCTATACAATAGGGATCTCTGGGAGGCAACTGAGGGCAGTGCTTTACAGGCCCAATCTAGCCGTTTGACCCTTCCGTGCCTCAGCTCAACCATCCAAAAAAGCGAGTAGGATAATATTTCCCTGAAGGGTGCTGTAATCCTTGTGAAGCTGTCTGGGCTGCACAGATGAAGCGTGTTATGCAGTGCAGTGCTCAGTATTGTTGTTTTTGTTAGGGCTCAAACAGGTAGAATGTCGCTGAGAAGTTTGTATGAGGACAGCTATTGGATCACATAATTAGTTTCCATTAGTATCCTCCAGCACTCCCATCACTAGTACAGTATATATATATATATATCTCCTCACCCCTGATTTGTTGAGTCCCATTTGCATTTACGCCACAGTCACTGACAGACTTGATACAATATTATTGATTGAGTCTGGTGCGCTCTCTCGCTTACCTGCAATTATTGATGAGTCAGCAATCGCTGCTCTGTATTTTCATGTCAGTTGGGTATTTGGACATCGATATATCTTCCACTTTGATGCATATGGTCCTTTTAAATCCATAGCTAACCACCTCGACTAATGTTACCTTTGTCAATTTTTTCCTATAATAATCTCAGCGATTGTGTAACCATCATCATCATATTTGTCATGAACAAAAAAAGAATTAGTAGATTACACACCGAGCCCTGGGAGAGTGTCCTTTGGCTGGATGCTCATCCAGCTGCTGTGTTTGGGACCCCCTGTGCTTTAAGTCTCCTGAGTCTGAACAGACTCCAGGCATTATCCCTGGCTCAGGTTTCTAGGAACACTCAGAGTGAAGATCCTCTCTCTAACGCCCCCTCCTGACAGCTGGGAGCCCATAATTCCACTATCTAGCCCTGGGACTAACCCCTTAGACTCCCTCATAACATAAGCACAGCCTCTCCCAGAGCTCCAGTCACATGGTCGTTCTGTCTCTATAGCTCACCTCTTCAAGGGGACATGACAGTGAAAGCCAGACACACGGACAGACATTGCACAGGATTCCAAAGAAAACTACTCTTGACTTAGATAGCACAAGAGATACACAACTCTAGACAAAATAATAAAAACACCTGTATGTATTTTCCTGCCTCAGTTTCCTCACCATTTTGGAGACTTCTGAGCTTAGAGCAGAGCCCACTGAGGGGTCCAGGATCCCCCTCCTGCACATGGCTTCTTTTCAGAACCATGAAGTGTCTCTCTGGCTTTTTTTTCTGCAGCCAGTGCCTTTCTGCTCTCTTCTCAAAATATCTGCTGCAATGCTCTCTTTTATAACCTCCCATCCCCTTTGGCAGCTGACCCTCTGTTAGGGTCATCAAGTGATCCAAGTCCTTCACCAGGTGATCATTGATTTGTTACCAGCCCACCTGGGCAGACTGGTTCTTCTGAGCATCCAAGGGGGCTTCTATCTGAATAGAGGACCATCAAGGTTTAACAAACATCCCTTGTTAACTTTATGCCATCACTCCTTGGAATTTCAGTCCAGATGGGAGGTAAAAGGACAGAGAAGGCAGCAAGCCCACATTCAAAATGGAATCTTCAGTCTGCCACAGGTACCCTTGAAGATCCCCCTATATCAAACAGATTTCATAAACTGTGCATAGACCGATGTGGACAAATGGCCAGGGAGGGGTATAAAAATATCACTCAGGCATGCAGGAGTGAAATCAGGAAGGCCAAATCACACTTGGAATTGCAGCTAGCAAGAGATGGTAAGAGTAACAAGAAGAGTTTCTTCAGGTATGTTAGCAACAAGAAGAAAGTCAAGGAAAGTGTGGGCCCCTTACTGAATGAGGGAGGCAACCTAATGACAGAGGATGTGGAAAAAGCTAATGTACTCAATGCTTTTTTTGCCTCTGTTTGCACGAACAAGGTCAGCTCCCAGACTGCTGCACTGGGCAGCACAGCATGGGGAGGAGGTGACCAGCCCTCTGTGGATAAAGAAGTGGTTCAGGACTGTTCAGAAAAGCTGGACGAGCAGAAGTCCATGGGGCCGGATGCACTACATCCGAGGGTGCTAAAGGAGTTGGCGGATGTGATTGCAGAGCCATTGGCCATTATCTTTGAAAACTCATGGCAATCAGGGGAGGTCCTGGATGACTGGAAAAAGACTAATGTAGTGCCCATCTTTAAAAAAGGGAAGAAGGAGGATCCGGGGAACTACAGACCAGTCAGCCTCACCTCAGTCCCTGGAAAAATCATGGAGCAGGTCCTCAAGGAGTCAATTCTGAAGCACTTAGAGGAGAGGAAAGTGATCGGGAACAGTCAGCATGGATTCACCAAGGGCAGGTCATGCCTGACTAACCTAATTGCCTTCTATGAGGAGATAACTGGCTCTGTGGATGAGGGGAAAGCAGTGGACATTCCTTGATTTTAGCAAAGCTTTTGACACAGTCTCCCACAGTATTCTTGCCAGCAAGTTAAAGAAGTATGGACTGGATGAATGGACTATAAGGTGGATAGAAAGCTGGCTAGATCGTCGGGCTCAACAGATAGTGATCAATGGCTCCATGTCTAGTTGGCAGCCAGTATCAAGCGAGTGCCCCAAGGGTCGGTCCTGGGGCAGGTTTTGTTCAATATCTTCATTAATGATCTGGAGGATGCGTGGACTGCACCCTCAGCAAGTTTGCAAATGACACTAAACTGGGAGGAGTGGTGGATACGCTGGAGGGTAAGGATAGGATACAGAGGGATCTAGACAAATTAGAGGATTGGGCCAAAATAAATCTGATGAGGTTCAGCAAGGACAAGTGCAGAGTCCTGCACTTAGGACGGAAGAATCCCATGCACTGCTACAGACTAGGGACCGAATGGCTAAGCAGCAGTTCTGCAGAATAGAAACTGGGGATTACAGTGGATGAGAAGCTGGATATGAGTCAGTAGTGTGCCCTTGTTGCCAAGAAGGCTAATGGCATATTAGGCTGCATCAGTAGGAGCATTGCCAGCAGATCGAGGGAAGTGATTATTCCCCTCTTTTCGGCACTGGTGAGGCCACATATGGAGTATTTCGTCCAGTTTTGGGGCCCCCACTACAGAAAGGATTTGGACAAATTGGAGAGAGTCCAGCGGAGGGCAACAAAAATAATCAGGGGTCTGGGGCACATGACTTACGAGGAGAGACTGGGGGAACTTGGATTGTTTAGTCTGCAGAAGAGAAGAATCAGGGGGGATTTGATAGTTGCTTTCAACTACCTGAAAGGGGGTTCCAAAGAGGATGGATCTAGGCTGTTCTCAGTGGTACAAGATAACAGACCAAGGAGTAATGGTCTCAAGTTGCAGTGGGGGAGGTTTAGGTTGGATATTAGGAAAAACTTTTTCACTAGGAGGGTGGTGAAGCACTAGAATGGATTACCTAGGGTGGTGGTGGAATCTCCTTCCTTAGAGGTTTTTAAGGTCAGGCTTGACAAAGCCCTGTCTGGGATGATTTAATTGGGGATTGGTCCTGCTTTGAGCAGGGGGTTGGACTAGATGACCTCCTGAGGTCCTTCCAACCCTGATATTCTATGATTCTATGACAGATCCCCAAATTGTCACACACATGAATTGTATTTTTACGAAGAATTAGTAGTTGTGTTAGTGCCCTATCAGTCAGCTCAAAAGATAAAAGCAAGAGAAACATGGGCTGAGAAATAGAAGCGAAGAGCTGATGCTCCAGTAATGGTTTGTCAGAAACACTGATCACTGATGAATGTATGAGACACATGCTGAGTAGCATGAAGTATAACAGAACAAATAGCATTAGGGGTCTGATCCATGTCCCATTGAAGTCAGTAGAAAGACTCCCATTGACTTCTGTTGGACTGGGTCACAAGGGATGGAAAAACTACAGTTAAAGAAGTATATAGTTAATATTAGATGGGGCTTCCTTTTTTGGTAGGAACTGGTTTTAATGAAAGGGTAAAATACAGCAAACAGGTATTTAATGAAGAAATCCAGGGGAAAATTGTGACATTAATATAATGGATGATTATTATTAATATCACTACAATTGTGTAAAGAAACCTTGCTCAAGATTGAGGCCACTTGGTGCTAAACACTTCATAAAAATATGTGAAGGTGTGTTCCTGGCCCTAAAAATCTCCCAATCAGTATAAAATATTTAAGGGGGGCTGGGGAGAGGCGAAAGGAAGGATGGTCCAGTGGCTGGGACCTTATCCTTGACTGTAGAAGACCAAGGTTCAATGCTCTGCTTGGCAACAGATTTCCTGTGTGACCTTGGGTAAGTCACAGAGGCTATTAGGAATGTAGGCTTTTATTGAAATTGAATTTTGTAATGTGGTGGTACATCCCCATAGGTTCGGTTCTGCTGGCTACAGTTTCAAGCTTAATAGAGTGAAAGTCACCTCTGCTACTTGCTTCAGATTTAGAATCTCTTGGAACACATAAGGACCAAGGAGAGTGACCACACAGACATTTACAAGTATAAGGTCTGGTCTCCTTTTTACAAGTTTTATTAAAGTTACAATTAAGGTTATGATTACCCAAGCATATAGAAATCCTATAAAGACCTATGCATACGTTACAAATGTAGTCATACTCACACCCTTAATGATATTCTTAGGGTCTGATGGATGCCTTGCCAATTAATCATCGGTAGAGGGATGGTTCCAGATGGAGTTTTCCTGTAGGGATCTCATTTTATCCAATCTAGGAGTCCTCTTTTGTCTTGTGATTCTGACTACACCTACACACTGTGCATGTACGTGAAGCTGTCCACCCTCTTTTTCCTTATTTGTATTGTGTCCCCCAAGAATATTGGGGTACCCTGTTTTTCATAAGTTAGTTATAGTTCCTTTTGTTAGCATTTACGTATGATGTATACCCTGTGGTTAGGGCACATGTTAGAACAATGTGACTACTGGGTATCTTGTAGTCAAAATTACTCTTACGGTTAATTTTTCTCAATACCACCCATTGGCACATCTTTTCCTGTAATTTTGTGGCATTGGGTAAATCTTTGTCACTTACCTATGGCCTAATAGGACTAAACTAAAATCTTTCAGGCCTCAGCCTGCAGGCCCTGCATTTCAGCCCTACTTACTTAGATACCTAATACATACTTTTCATTTCTCAGTATTTATCAATCTTGTACTTCTCTAATTCTACAACTTAAATCTATTTAGCATACAATGACATGACATGACATAGCCATGACATGGTAGCTAATCATAGCATCACACCATAAATGAATGATAAAATGAAGTAATTGGCTATAGCTAGAATAATGTATTTATCCTCACAGCACCCTTGCAAGGCAGGGAAGCATTGAAGATTCTGAAGCCCCTTGAGATCTACTGATGAAAAGTGCTCATTAAAGCATCATCACCAAATGTGCATAGTTACTAAGGTCTGTTGCCCAAGCCAGAGTGACCACATTCAGTGGCATCATTGAATGAAGTTCCCAGTTCTTGCTGAATCCACAAATCTGGTGCAGCAACAGCATATAGGGTCAGTCCTGGAGATGTGCCCAGAAAGTGTGCAATGCCACTTCTGAACATAGTGAGCAATTGGAGGACAGCCAGATTTCTGCAAGATTAGCGCATTTTGCACAAAGTCAAACCACTTTATACTCACGATTTGGCGCTGAGAGTGCATATTGTGACAGTGCCCCCCATAAGGCTTTATGGAATATGCTTATGAATGTATATATGACAAAACTAGAATATGTTTTATGCTACATATGCCATGTAACATATCTCTGTAAAGGTTATGATCTACTGAATCTATTAATCCTATTTGTATGCATGTCTCATTTTTGTACTTGAAGTTAGGAATATTGACTGTATACTTGCTTGATTTTAACTAGCCTAGTAGAGCATTTGGTCAGATTCTTAAGAAAAGTGCAAATTAAGTGCCCAATCAAAGATCACTTAAGCTAACAAGAACTTGAAGATGCCAATCCACATCTGAGTTTTCACAGGGATGTGGCTTGGCTGGTAAAAACTGAGTCATGCATGGACATGTGGCTTGCCCATGTGACTCCAAAGCTCCATCTTGGAGCTGGACTTTGCATAGGAGAGAGGAGGGGGTCTCCACCCACAAGAGAAAGTCTATTTAAACCCCTGGGAGACCCCTCCATTTTGTCTTCAGCTGGCTAAAGGGATAGCCTCTCCACCCCCAAGGATACCTGAAAGAGACTGGAACAAAGGACAGTAACTACAGGGAGTGTGAGTGATTGCTGGACCCAGATTAGAAGGAGACTAGTCTGTAAAAGGAAGCTTACTGGAACTGGTGAGGTTTTTATCTGTACTCAGTTGTCTTACTGTATTAGACTCAGACTTACATGTTTCATTTTATTTTACTTGGTAATTCACTTTGTTCTGTCTGTTACTACTTAGAACCACTTAAATCCTGCTTTCTGTATTTAATAAAATCACTTTTTACTTATTAATTAACCCAAAGTATGTATTAATACCTGGGGGAAGGGGAGCAAACATCTGTGCATATCTCTCTATCAATGTTATAGAGGGCGAACAATTTATGAATTTATCCTGTATAAGCTTTATACAGGGTAAAACGGATTTATTTGGGGTTTGGACCCCATTGGGAGTTGGGCATCTGAGTGTTAAAGACAGGAACACTTCTGTAAGCTGCTTTCAGTTAAGTCTGCAGCTTTGGGGCACGTGGTTCAGACCCTGGATCTGTGCTGGAGCAGACAGGCATGTTTGGCTCAACAAAACAGGGTGCTGGAGTCTTGAGCTGGCAGGGAAAGCAGGGGCAGAAGTAGTCTTGGCACATCAGTTGGCAGTTCCCAAGGGGGTTTCTGTGATCCAACCCACCACACATATGAATGCCTCTATCCACTCCAACTCTGCCTGAAAGAGGATCCCAGGTTTCTGACCCATATAGCAATACAGGCAGCACACAGGTGTGACAGATCCTGAATGTTTTTTCATCCAGAGGCAAGACATGGATTTCATGCAGGAGGCAGCGAGGTGTAATCATTGGAGGATGTCTGGTTTGCTGCAACTGATTGAACTCTGCTTACAGCTTAGGTAGATGAACTTGTAAATGCTCTCCACAGTGCTCTACCCCACCCGCACATGGGTTCAGTTTGACCAGCTCCAAGATTCTGGATCTTGGTCTTCTGCCATGAGACGTTGAACCTCACAGTCTGAGCAGTGTCTTGGAAACCTTGAAGGGCAGGACTGAAATACTTTGGCTTGTCCGCAAGCAAGGCAGAAGCATTGGCATAGCGTTGGTCAGTGAATACTTCTTGACCAACCTTGATTCTGATGTGTGGAGCAGCAAGTCCTAATTTTGACATCTTGACAGAATAGTGCCAAGGTGACAATGCATCCCTGATGCACACCTGAGATAGTGCAGAAACATGGTTGAAGCAACGAAACAATGTGTACTCTTGCACCCGTACCAGTGTGACGATCATGCACTAGATTTAACAGAACAATCTGTGATGCCAGCTCCTTTCAGTGCAAGCCAAAGTGATGACTTGCCAACCAAATCAAAAGCTGCTCTGATGTTGATACATGCCATGTGAAGCTATATAAGAGCTACCTATTATTCTTAAAAAGAGAGATGACCAAATATATCCAATTGTTATGAACATACATACAATTGCAAAATGATGTGTGTAATAAATTATGAGCCAGCTATCCCCACATGCCCCTCCATCTAGCATAACTGGCTGATTTCTTATAGGTAACATGGCAGGGGTGAGTCTTCAGGAACAATCTGAAGGAGGAAAGGGTAGTGATGTTATAGATCAGTTGGAAAGATATTCCAACTTGTCATGGAAGTAGGCACAGAGATGTTTGTGTGAGACGCTGATAAGTGAGGCCGAGGGGCAGAGTTAAGTGCAAGTTGACAGTGAGATATCCTGGAGGATATAAGGGTGACAAGGTGAGATGTGGGTTTGGATGGACAGGAGTGTGTATCCCAGCTGTGTTAATTAAGCACTGCTGTTTGTGACTGCCTTTACCTGCCATCAGCATCAATACACACAGTAAACAAGACGCAGCAATGGAGGCAGAAAGCGTCCATTAAAAACAACATACCTGGGACGGATAAAAAAATTCTGACTAAACCATTTTCCTGTTGACAAATGAAGTACTGTCCAAATGGAAATTTGCTGTGGGAGAAGATTAATTTCAGTGCAATTTTCTGTTGGGGAAAATCTAGAGGAAAGGTTTAATTTCAGCAGGCTGGAAGGAGAAAGCGCACACCTTCCTCCTAAATAACTTTCCCTGTAGTGGCACCTCTTTTACTTTTTAATCCCACCCCATCATGTGATGATGAGCAGGAAACCTGGGTTCTACTTGTAACTCCTTACAGGCTGAAACTTAATGAGTGTTTTTATACCATGTCATAGCACCATTTCATGCAGCTATGAAAACTGAGTCACTGAAATAGCAAGTGACTTGTTCAGGGTCACTCAGTGAGTCAGTAGCACAACTATGAAGAAGACCCAAAACACCTGGCCCACTATCTCTTCTTTTAACCACTACAAACATGAATTGGCAAAGTTCATCCATAGCAATATTTTCCAAGCCCATAAATAAATAGAAGACATAAGTTATTCATAAGCTCATGATTCATATTTGTACAGCTCCATAAATTTTCCTGATGTTCAAAATCACAGGCATTGTTTAAGGAGAATTAGAATTTCTTACGGAATATGGAAACCTGGGCATGACTGTCTTTGTCCTTTGCATTTGTCAGCAGTGCAAAATTTCTTAGTCACTTGCTTTCCACCCTAATTTTTAATTCTATTCATTAACTACTTTTAACTCATATTCAAATTGTGAGCATACCTCCTCAGACTGCATACTGGACATTCAAATGTATTCAAGACAATGAAGGGCCTTCAAGAAATTAAAACATGACGGTGGCTATCTTGAAGTCAAGGTAAACCCCAGGTTGGGAAGATAGGGCTGACCTCAACTAGCAACATTGAGATGTATACTAGCATTTTATATCAAGATAGCTATTTCAATGTAAACACACACACACCCCTATTTTTTTCAGTGAAGACAAAGCCTGTTTGGGTAAGTCTTTGCTGCAGAATTAGCTTGATATCTACAATAGAGCTAACTCCTCTTAAGTTAGCCTTATTCCCGTGAGAGCGGCCGCACTGCAAAATAACACTCAAGAGGCATTGAGCGTTTGGATTAGCAACACAAAGTAGTTGTGTGTCCCCTACATTACTAGAGGTTGAGCGTCTGCAGCAATGAAGCTTCCACCCATAGCCCTAGAAGGCCCAGCTAATTCAAGTTTAAAGCACCACTTAACTAGAGCTAGAGATTTGTGCTGTGTGGACGTGAATTTGGGTGAGGGCAACACTCAAGTTATCCCTCAAACCACCACTGCATTGAAGACAAGCACTATGACTTTAACAAAGGTTTCCCATTAATTGCCTTAGATCTAGGAAAATACTGTGTCTGAGTCATTTAAAACTTGACAGGGCAAAGAACTCAAGAGCACACAGTAAATATTTCTGCCAGTGAAATATTCTGCCATTTCTGCCAGTGAAATGGAGATGCCTTAATAGTTTTTTTCCACCTTTCATGTCCTCTGCCAAATCAAATCTCCTCTATGATTCTTTGCAGAGCAATTTGCAAATACATGCATTTTCAGTGTCTCTAAAAGTTATAAATCAAGTGGAAAGATCTTTGCGTATTATGAATCCCACTGTATTTGAATTATTTTCACAACGTAGCAATTGCTTCTGTCTTGAGAGTCTGCATCATATTTCTGAGCAGATGATAGTTGTAGATTTTAACCTCTCTGAGCATCTAGAAACTGCAGTCCTCTCTCAAGAGAGTGGGGTTTTTTTTGGGTGGGGGGAGGACGGAAACAAGAAAGATTTTACCTAATTTACAGGTGATACTAAATTAATCCTAACTACTGTTACCCATTAATTAACGTGATAGTGACACTGGCAGACCAGGTGCCAGCTCATGCCAAGGTACCCATGTCTCAATTGAACACAGACAAATACATAGCTGGAATCAGTCTGGATCACCTGTGTGTTAGTGTTGATAAAATAGGTATTAGAATTATAAAAATGTGTTTTCGTGTCTAGACTTTATGGAATGCTTGTAAGTGGCTGAATGCATTAATCTCATTTACAACATCTGTATACCAGATTGTAAGGCAATATTTGATCATGTGCACTGGGAGCTCCTATAACTGTGAATCAGCAGACAGGACAGAGACATTAACTAGAATGAAGGTGATGCTGTGACTTCCTATCCACCAGGAAAGTCAGGGTATTGTGACCAGACAGGGTATTGTGGGACATTAAAATGGATAAAAGTCTTTGTTGTTCTGTGACCCTTACCCCCACATGAAGATGAGCCATGCAAGTGTATTCCTCACATCAGCTGAATTTGGAGTGTCCGTTCACTCATCGTACCACCATGATCAGGCTCCCATGGCAGAGAAAGAGAGTGAGCTGCTGACGGGGGGAGGGGTGATCGCACTTCTCTTCTGCTGAGCAGAAGCTGGCACAATCCAGGGTGCAAAAGTACCAGTACTCCATTCCGGCACAAAACCAGTGCTGGACTAGTCTTCCAGAGCATTCCAGCTCGACTCGAGCTCTCGGCTGTGACTCACCCTCCACTTCCCAGGAGGTTTCTGCCACTCTAACAACTTCCATTTGCTTGTAATTTAAGAAACAAATGTTACCACATTCAGCCCCCAACCTCACCGCTTTGGCATCTGAAGAGACATGAGACTAGACTGTTCACACTTGCCCAGAACTGGCTCTGGACATGGAAGGCTACATTGAAAAGCAGGTCAAGCATAATCCCCCACTTCAAGAGTCCAGCTCCATATCGGACTCCAGATTTGTGGCCCCTCTTCTGCCACAAGAGGTCCAGGGATTGGCTCCCAGCTCAGTGTAGATTCCACTGGCCTAAGCCTGGGGCACTTCATTGGGCCAGATCCTCTGCTGATGTAGATTGGAAGTATGTAAATTTGAACCATCTGAGGATCTGGGCCACTGAAGTGCAAACTGGGTTCAGATTCACATCAATATCTGCTGAACTTCCTGATTAGAAACCCCAGGCAAACTCTTCAAGATCAATTACTCCTAGACTATACCCTGGGATAACTCTTCAATTGAATATCTAATCACCACCAAATTACATCCACAACTAGTGAAAATGTAGCCTTTAATAAATGTTAGATCTCAAGTCTCAGAGAGATTGTAAATTTTTGGATAAACACATGCTTTGGAATGATTGAGCACTAAAGAAGTAGGGCTGATTGTGCTGATCCAGCACGTTTTTGTTAGAGCAAGCACAACACAAGCTGGAAACCAAGAAGTTTTCAGTTTTCAGCAACAAGAAAGAATTTTCATTTTTCGGCAACCAAAAATCAAAATGTTTTGATTGGAAAGGTGAACATTTTCACTAAAACCAAAATAATTTTGCCTGACTGGCTAAGATTTTTTAGTTGTCATAAAGCAAAATTCAGTTTGGGGTGTTTTTTTGACAAAAATAACATAAGAACATAAGAATGGCCATATTGGTAAAACCAGTGGTCCATCTAGCCAAGTACCCCATTTTCCCACAGTGGCCAATGCCAGGTGCTTCAGAGGGAATGAACAGAACAGGCAATCATCGACTGATCGTCCTCCACCCCCAGCTTCTGGCAATCACAGGCTAGGGACACCAAGAGCATGGGGGTCGCATCCCTGGCCACCTTGGCTAATAACCATTGATGGAACTATCCTTCATGAACTCATCCAATTCCTTTTTGAACCAATATTTTGGCCTTTACAACATCCCCTGGCAATGAGTTCCACAGGTTGCCTGTGCATTGTGTGAAGACATTTTCCTTTTATTTGTTTTAAACCTGCTGCCTAATACTTTCATTCTGATTCTTGTGTTATGTGAAGGAGTAAATAACACTTCCTTATTCACTTTCTCCACGCCATTCATGATTTTATAGACCTCTGTAATATCCCCTCTTGGTCGTGTTTTTTCCAAGTTGAAAAGTCCCAATCTTTAGAAGCTCTCCTATACAGAAGCTGTGCCATACCCTTAAGCATTTTTGTTGACCTACTCTTACCCTTACCTTTTCCAATTCTAATATATCTTTTTTGAGATGGGGGACCAGAACTGCATGAAGTATTCCAGGTGTGGACATACTATGGATTTATATAGTGGCATTATGCTATTTTATGTCTTATTATCTACCCCTTTCCTAATGGTTCTTAACATTTTGTTAGCTTTTTTGACTGCCGCTGCACATTGAGCAAATGTTTTTAGAGAACACAATGACTCCAAGAGCTCTTTTTTGAGTGGCAATAGCTAATTTAGACCTCATCATTTTGCATGTATACTTGGGATTATGTTTTCCAATGTGCATTACTTTGCATGTATCAACATTGAATTTCATCTGCCATTTTGTTGCCCAGTAACTCAGTTTTTTGAGATCCCTTTATAACTCTTCATAGTCTGCTTTGGACTTAACTATCTTGAGTAATTTTATATCATCTGCAAATTTTGCCATCTCACTGTTTACCCCTTCGTTCAGATCATTTATGAATATGTTGAATAGCACTGGTCCCAGTACAGATTTCTGGGGCACCCCACTATTTACCTCTTTCCATTCTAAAAACTGACCATTTATTCCTATTCTTTGTTTTCTGTCTTTTAACCAGGTGAAGGATCTTGTCAAAGGCTTTCTGAAAATCTAAGTACACTATATCCACTGGGTCACCCTTGTCCACATGTTTGTTGACCCCCTCAAAGAATTCTAATAGATTGGTTAGGCATGATTTCCCTTTGCAAAAGCTGTGTTGACTCTTCCCCAAAAAATCATGTTCATCTATGTGTCTGATAATTGAGTTCTTTCCTATAGTTTCAACCAATTTGTCTGGCACTGAAGATAGGTTTACAGGTCTGTAAGTGCCAGGAGCATTTCTGAAGCCATTTTTAAAAATTGGTGTCACATTAGTCATCTGGTACAGAGAGGGATTTAAGCAATAGGTTACATACATACTGCAGTTAATAGTTCTGCATTCCATATTTGAGTTCCTTCAGAACTCTTGAGTGAATACCATTTCTTCCTGGTGACTTATTACTGTTTAATTTATCAATTTGTTCCAAAATCTCCTCTACTGACACCTCAATCTGGGACAGTTCCCACATTTGTCACCTAAAAAGAATAAATCAGGTGTAGGAATCTCCTTCACATCCTCTTCCGTGAAGACCAATGCAAAGAATTCATTTAGCTTCTCCACAATGGCCTTGTCTTCCTTGAGTGCTCCTTTAGCATCTCCATTGTCCAGTGGCCTCACTGACTGTCTGGCAGGCTTCCTGATACAGACATACTTAACAAAAAATTTGCTGTTAGTTTTTGAGTCTTTGGCTAGTTGCTCTTTAAATTCTTTTTTGGCCTGCCTAATTACGCTTTTACACTTGTCAGAGTTTATGCTCTTTTCTATTTTCCTCAGTAGGATTTAACTTCCTATTTTTAAAGGGTGCCTTTTTTGCCTTTTACTGCTTCTTTTACTTTGTTGTTTGACCATGGTGGCACTTTTTTGGCTGTCTTACTATATTTTTAATTTAGGGTATACATTTAATTGGAGCATCTATTATGGCGTTTTTTAAAAAGTTTCCACGCAGCTTGCAGGCATTTTACTTTTGTGATTGTACCTTTTAATTTCCATTTAACGAGCGTCCTCATTTTTGTCTAGTTCTCCCTTCTGAAGTTAAATGCTACTGTGGTGGGCTTCTTTGGTATTCCTCCCCACCTCCAACAAGGAGGTTAAATGTAATTATATTATGGTCTCTATTACCAAGCAGTCCAGCTATATTCATCTCTTGGACCAGATCCTGTGCTCCACTTAGGACTAAAGCAAGAATTGCCTCTCCTCTTGTGAGTTCGAGGACTATCTGCTCCAAGAAGCAGTTATTTATGATGTGAATAAACTTCATTTCTGCATCCCATCCTCAGGTGTCATGTACCCCTTCAAGATGGGGATATAGTTAAATCCCCCATTATAATTGAGTTTTCTATTTCTAAATTTTCTGTTTATGATTAAATTTTTCACAAGGAAGAAAACACTTTCCCCCTCCCCCTATAGTCCTGATGAAGATCTGGATGCTCAAAAGTGTAGTATTCCTACAGCCTATATTACACTTGTTACTTCCCACAAGTAGGATTCTGTGACCACACATTTGTCCTCTAACTGCTGATGTAAAGTTGAACAGTTAGGACCAGCTCTTCCAAGGTGCATAAGATGATATTTTAGGACAGAAGTTGTACATCCTCATATATTCCAAGGGCAGAAGGGACCATTGTGATCATCTAGTCTGACCACCTATATAATACAGGCCATAGAACTTCCACACAATAATTCCTAGAGCATTTCTTTTAGAAAAACATCCAATCTTTATTTAAAAGGGTGTCAGTGATGGAGAATCCACCATGATCCTTGGTAAATTGTTACAATGGTTAATTACCCTCACTGTCAAAAATGTACACCTTATTTCAAGTCTGAAATTGTCTAACTTCAATTTCCAGCCATTAGATCTTGGAATACCTTTATCCACTAGATTGAAGAGCCTTTTAGAAAATATTTGTTTGCCATGTTGATATGTATAGGCTGTAATCAAGCCACCCCTTAACCTTCTCTTTGTTAAGCTAAGTAGATTGAGCTCTCTGAGTATCACTATAAAGCATGTTCCCTAATTCTTTAATCATTCTTCTGGCTCTTCTCTGAACCCTCTTCAATTTATCAACATCCTTCTTGAATTGTTGGCACCATGCCTGGATACAGTATTCCAGCCATGGTTGCACCAGTGCCAGATACAAAGGTAAAATGACCTCTCTACTCCTACTCAAGATTGCCCTGTTTATACAGCCCAGGATCACATTAGCTATTTTGGCTACAGCATCATAGTGGAAGCTCATGTTCAGCTGATTATCTAATGTATCTCCAAGCTTCCGTTCTACATATTCCTAAACAAATGAGTTCTTGGACCAGGGAAGGTAGACGATGGAGAGAGAGATGAAATATCAAATAGAGTTGCAGAAAGCTACAAATGACTCACACCCTCATGTTGCATTTTGACATGAAGTGGCATTAATATGTGATGACTTTGAGTTACAATAACGCAATCTCGTAAAGCAAACATTGATATGCAATGCCGAGACATAAAATTGTGCATCTCGGCACCTCTGTTCTATGACAAAGTGACTCTTCAAGGCTGAATAGATGTACTCTGAATATCAGGAGCCATCACCTTGGGGGAGAGCATTACAGCGTACAGCCTGCTTTTGTGCAGAAGCCATAATAAAAGTAGCATATATTGAGGAGATATATATACACACATACAGAGAGCATAAACAGGTGGGAGTTGTCTTACCAACTCTGAGAGGCCAATTAATTAAGAGAAAAAAAACTTTTGAAGTGATAATCAAGATAGCCCAGCGCATCATCACAGATCTACAACCTATCCTGAAAGATGATCCTCACCAATGCCGAATAGAGGGGAATGATCACATTTATGTTCTAATGTTCTCAATAGGATCTCCTCCAAAAGTTTGTATATTAGCCAGTAGGCTCTCAATCTCTTTATTTCACTCACATTTTCATTTGAAATTCACATACATTTTAGCCTTATGACTGCAGCAAAGAATTTAAGGAAACTGCTGATTGCATTAGATACTTATTTGACACAGGCAGGCTACCAATTTATTTTCCTGGGTCTGCTTACCTAAATGCTACTTTCACCTGCACATCTACCAATGTGATATATGCCATCATGTGCCAGCAATGCCCCTCTGCCATGTACATTGGCCAAACCAGACAATCTCTACGCAAAAGAATTAATGGATACAAATCTGACATCAGGAATCAAAATACTCAAAAACCAGTGGGAGAACACTTTAACCTGTCTGGTCATTCAGTGACAGACCTGCGGGTGGCTATATTACAACAGAAAAACTTCAAAAACAGACTCCAACGAGAGACTGCTGATCTGGATTTGATATGCAAACTAGACACAATCAACTCCGGTTTGAATAAGGACTGGGAATGGCTGAGCCATTACAAACATTGAATCTATCTCCCCTTGTAAGTATTCTCACACTTCTTATCAAACTGTCTGTACTGGGCTATCTTGATTATCACTTCAAAAGTTTTTTTTCTCTGACTTTCAATGAGACTTAAGTGCTTAAGTCTCTTTTGAAAATGGGACTTAGGCTTGGCCTACACCAGGGGTTCTCAACCCTTTTCTTTCTGAGGTGCCCCCAAAATGCTATAAAAATGCCCTGGCCTACTTGTCCCACAACTGTTTTTCTGCATATCCAGTAGATTAAAAGCCAGGGCAGGTGTTAGGGGGTAGCAAGCAGGGCAAATATCCAGGGCCCCATGCCACAGGCGGACCCCACGAAGTGACGTTGCTTGGGCTTTGGCTTCTGCCCCGGGTGATGGAGCTGGAGCTTCAGCTTTCTGCCCTGGGCCCCAGTTAGTCTAACCCCGGCACCTCTCTGGTTTATTTTGGTGGACCCCCTGAAACCTGTTCACAGCCTCCCCCCACCCTAGGGGGACCCAGAACTCTAGTTGAGAATTGCTGGTCTACACTACAAAGTTAGATTCAGATAAGCCTCCTTACATCAACCTATTTATGTAAATAGCTATGCTCAAATTTGTCTCTCACTGCAATAAACGCCCTGTTACAATGACACAGTAACACCACCTCAATGAACGGCATTGAGCCATGGTCAACGTACTGTGGTCAACACAGTGCAAGTGCAGACACTAGGTCACCTATGTTGACCCTAACAGTCCTCCAGCAGCTGTCCCACAATCCCCGACACTGATCACTCTGGAGTTCACAATTGTACAAATGAAGTCTGCCCCTGCCTGAAGTAGACAGAATATATTGGGTCTCCTGGGTCTGTAGGGAGAAGAGGCTGTGCTGGCACAGTTATTGGAGCTGTTCATTCCGCTATAGGGTTAGGCAGAGGGGGCCATGCTGACCATTTTGTTCATGTGCACAGGGATGTCCCTTGAATCCTCCTCAGAGATCTCGATTTAACTTTCAAGGAGGTACTCTGCAATCCTCTCCTGAAGGTTTCTAAGGATAGCAGCCTTATTTCTTCTTCTGCAGTAGGATGCTTTCCCACACCAGTCTGCGATGACTTTGGCAGGCACCCTTGCAGAAAACAGAGTAGCGACATAGGGACCTGGGCAGCTTTGGGATGCCAGCAGCAGCTGTGGTCTCTGTGCCTTTGTTACCCTCAGGAGTGAGATAGCTAAAATCACCACTACCTGGGAGAAATTGCACCAGAGCTCAGTGCCATTGCCCTACACCCATTCCCATGGACACAGGGCCCGAAATGTTATTGTTTCATACAACCGAACAATTCCTTCCACATTTCCCCCACCCTGCCCCTGGTGGCCATAAACACCATTACTGAGACTGGAGGGTGGTGCCTTGAGTTCCACAGCTGAAGTGTCAATCAGCATAGCTTGTTTAAAACTTTAGGAGAACAAGAGAAGGTTGTAACTTTCACTTTCTGTTCTGACTATAAATACATGCCTAGCCGGAGACAATTAATGGCCTGGCACACCAGTATGACAACAGCCCCCACTGCAGACTTTCCAACTCAAAAATGATTTCCCATTGGCTGGGAGCAATCCACTTTTGCAGGCTTCCCCATGCAATCACCACTCACTTCTCAACTGTCAATGCAGCACTCATTCTGGTGTCCCTGTGTGGAGGGCTGGGATGAGTTTGGCACACAGATCCAGTGAGGGATAGGTTGGGTCCCGCAGGACCACTCCACACCAGTGGACAGTCAGAAGAACTACAGCTTCACATACACTGACCTGTGAGAGCCATGGTGTTGTATCCACCAGGCAAAGTATTAACAACTTCAACAGAACTTTATTTACAGTGCAAGTCTCTTCTCCACGCTGTAGCTGCACACTCTGTAACTCTCCCAGCCTCAACTCCTCCCCCCTCCTTCCTGTTTCCTGTCCTTTCAGACTCCCAACAGCCAGTGCTCCCCGTTCTAATAATTACAAGCAGCATCTAAACACCACACATGGTTGCTGTATGTATAGCCAAAATACACTCAAAGAGACATGAATGCTTTTCCCTTCTTAAGTTCTGTTCCATTAATTTATTTCAGAAGTTTTTATTGTATTTGCTTTTTAATTGCACATTGGTTTTTGCACTGGTTTTGGTATGCAATAAAATCTATTTTTGGTAAATAATTCATCTTTCTTACTTCACAACATATGCTGCAGAATGCCTAGCACTATGAAAGAACCCACTACTTGTTATTGTACAAGGTGACAGAACTCACAGGATCAGTGACAAACACAGCATAATAATTATAAATATACAGCAAGCACTGCAAAATTAATAGGTGCATTAACAAACGGTGTTACATTCATAAAGGTACACCGACACCCTCCAAAACACCAGGGCCAGGTAGAGCACAGTCTACCCCAACTCAGAACTGTGACTGTTAAAGTCCTCTTTCAAGACCTCCCTCAGCCGCACAGCTCCGTGTTGGGCTCTTCTAATAGCCCTCATGTCTGGCTGTTCAAACTCAGTAGACAGCCACTCCACCTCCACCCCGGTAGCAACTTTCCCCCTTTGCCTCACAGATATTATGCAGGACACAGCAGACAGCTATAACCATTGGGATATTTTTCTCACTGAGTTCCAATCTGGTGAGGAAACAATGCCAACGTCCCTTCAATCTACCAAAAGCACATTCAGTTGTCATTCTGCACCTGCTGAGCCAGTAAACGAATCTTTCCTTGGTGCTGTTGAGGTGGCTGGTGTACAGCTTCATGAGCCAGGGGAGCAAGGGACAGGCTGGGTCTCCCAGGGTCACTACTGGCATTTCAACATCACCAATGGCAATCCTCTGGTAAGGAAAGAAAGAATGTGCCTGCTTGTAGCTTTCTGAATAGTCCTATGTTCTTAAAGGTGTGGGTGCCATGCACCTTTCCTGACCAGCCCACATTGATTTTGATGAAGTGTTCCTGGTGATCCACCAGTGCTTGCATAACCATAAAAGAGTAACCCTTTCCATTGAGGTACCATCCACTATGTCCTGCACATTATCTTACTGATAGTAACAGTCCTGCATGGCAAGAGATGATTAATGGCCCTGCACCCTTGTATGACGGTGGCTCCCACTGTGGATTTTCCAACTCCAAACTGATTTCCCACAGACTGGTAAAATTTGGTGTTACAAACCTCCACAGAGCTACCACCACTCACTTCTCAGCTGTCAACGTAGCTCTCGTTCTGGTGTCCCTGTGCTGGAGGGCTGAGGTAAGTTTGGCACACAGATCCAGGAATGTGACCTTCTGCATCTGAAAGTTCTACAGCCACTGCTCATCACCCAACCTGCATTATGATGCAATCCCACCAGTCATTGCTCCTTTCCCTGGCCCAGATTCAGTGCTCCACTGTCTATAGCTGCTCCGTGAATGCCACCAACAACTTTGAACTGGTTTTCGCTATGTCCCACAGCAATACATCCTCCACAAAATCACCATGTCCCCCATGGTTGCGTTTCTTCCTGTGGCTCTGCAAATATCAGAGGATCATTCATTCTGTGTTTGCAATGTTTGCGACAAGAGTGCAAAGCTGGCTCCATGCTCCTATCAGAGATGGAGGCCAGCAGAAGTGCTGCACTGGTTCATGGGATTTTTTTTAAACACAAAAATTATGGGATATGGATGACATTATGGGATGGAGAAAGATGCATGACAGGAACTTGACTCCTTGCAGCCAGCACCCCTGCACAACTTGTTTCTGCCCTATCATAGAATCACAGAATCATAGAATATCAGGGTTGGAAGTGACCTCAGGAGGTCATCTAGTCCAACCCCATGCTCAAAGCAGGACCAGTTCCCAACTAAATCATCCCAGCCAGGGCTTTGTCAAGCCTGACCTTAAAAACCTCTAGGGAAGGAGATTCCACCACCTCCCTAGGTAACCCATTCCAGTGCTTCACCACCCTCCTAGTGAAAAAGTTTTTCCTAATATCCAACCTACACCTCCCCAGCTGCAACTTTAGACCATTACTCCTTGTTCTGTCATCTGCTACCACTGAGAACAGTCTAGATCCATCCTCTTTGGAACCCCCTTTCAGGGAGTTGAAAGCAGCTATCAAATTCCCCCTCATTCTTCTCTTCTGCAGACTAAACAATCCCAGTTCCCTCAGCCTCTCCTCATAAGTCATGTGCTCCAGCCCCCTAATCATTTTTGTTGCCCTCCGCTAGACTCTTTCCAATTTTTCCACATCCTTCTTGTAGTGTGGGGCCCAAAACTGGACGCAGTACTCCAGATGAGGTCTCACCAATGTCGAATAGAGGGGAACGATCACATCCCTTGATCTGCTGGCAATGCCCCTACTTATACAGCCCAGAATGCCGTTAGCCTTCTTGGCAACAAGGGCACACTGTTGACTCCTATCCAGCTTCTCATCCACTGTAACCCCTAGGTCCTTTTCTGCAGAACTGCTGCCTAGCCATTCGGTCCCTAGTCTGTAACAGTGCATGGGATTCTTCCGTCCTAAGTGCAGGACTCTGCACTTGTCCTTGTTGAACCTCATCAGGTTTCTTTTGGCCCAATCCGCTAATTTGTCTAGGTCCCTCTGTATCCTATCCTTACCCTCCAGCGTATCCACCACTCCTCCCAGTTTAGTGTCATCTGCAAACTTGCTGAGAGTGCAGTCCACGCCATCCTCCAGATCATTAATGAAGATATTGAACAAAACCGGCCCCAGGACCGACCCCTGGGGCACTCCACTTGAAACCGTCTGCCAACTAGACATGGAGCCGTTGATCACTACCCGTTGAGCCCGACAATCTAGCCAGCTTTCTATCCACCTTAGAGTCCATTCATCCAGCCCATACTTCTTTAACATGCTGGAAAGAATACTGTGGGAGACTGTGTCAAAAGCTTTGCTAAAGTCAAGGAATAACACATCCACTGCTTTCCCCTCATCCACAGACCCAGTTATCTCCTCATAGAAGGCAATTAGGTTAGTCAGGCATGACTTGCCCTTGGTGAATCCATGCCGACTGTTCCTGATCACTTTCCTCGCCTCTAAGTGCTTCAGAATTGATTCCTGGAGGACCTGATCCATGATTTTTCCAGGGACTGAGGTGAGGGTGACTGGCCTGTAGTTCCCCAGTTCCTCCTTCTTCCCTTTTTTAAAGATGGGCACTACATTAGCCTTTTTCCAGTCATCCGGGACCTCCCCCGATCGCCATGAGTTTTCAAAGATAATGGCCAATGGCTCTGCAATCACATCTGCCAACTCCTTTAGCACCCTCGGATGCAGTGCATCTGGCCCCATGGACTTGTGCTCGTCCAGTTTTTCTAAATAGTCCTGAACCACTTCTTTATCCACAGAGGGCTGGTCACCTCCTCCCCATACTGTGCTGCCCAATGCAGCAGTCTGGGAGCTGACCTTGTTCGTGCATGGCCAATATTTCCCAAAAGACAGTGCATCTTATGATGGCCAGTTGCATGCACTGTGCATTGACACAAGCACTTCTAGTGAGCATGTGCAGTACAGACACAGGGAATCAAGGATGCATGCACACAAGCCTTATACTAACTGCAGCAGCTTACGCCAGCACAACTTGTGTTGACCAAAGTTTGTAGTGTAGACTTGACTTTAGGCACTTTTGAAAATTTTCCCCTCCAAATAAATGAAAAGTTAATAATATTATTGGTAGCTGTCCACAATTTCAGATTCCTAAATTTGAAGTTCAAAAGAAAACTGGGACTATTCACAACTAAACTCATTCCTGTTGTTCAACCGGCTGTAAAAGTCCAGGGTCAGCATTTGGGTGAAGACGGTTCAGGCCAGTTCTTATTTTTTATTCCAGACCAGTTAGCCTCATCAGAAGATCTCCTCCTACAAGTATTATTCAAGCAAAACTCCCATTGATTTGTGGCATCTATATGAAAATGCAATGGGCCCAATTATCCACTCCCTATGCACTGTGTAAACCAGGAGTGGCTGCTGACACTACTGGAGTCACCCTGGTGCAAAACCTGTGTAAGTAAGAAGAGTATTGGGCCCAATGTATCTAACATATTATTTCTTTGCACACTTCCTCGCATTTTAGTACTTCTGCTATAAAATATATTTTATTTTCTCCAGCTCTCAGGTATTTTGTGTATTGTGTTTTGACTTCTTATATAGATGCATCCAGATTTATATCACCGCAAGGAGCTTTTTAGCTGCTACAAGGCCCAGCAGACAAATTGCTCATTATTTTGGAGAAGTTTAAGGCTGGGTTATGTTTCAAGGGCAAAAATGTAGCGATAAGATAAATGGTATACCTGATTCTTTTTTTTTTTTTTTTTTTGGTTAATGCATTTTAAACTGTAGGTAGGAGAAGCCTGGGCTGAAACACATTGGTGACAAATGTATATGCACAGTAAGTGCCATTTTTATTGATGGGATTTTTATTTTAGCTTAAAAACTATATCTGGTTTATACTCTTTTTTTTGTTTGTTTCAAAGAGACTGTGACAGAGTGCGTAACATTTTTTACTCAATGCTAGGGCACCCCTCATGGCTGAATCTGGAGATTAGCTCTTCTGGGTCTGATGCTCCCTTCCATCACGTATTTGCACCACAGCTCCTCTTGATCTCCAAGAGTCGGAGTGCTTGCTCTACCTGGCTTTCCCTCTGGATGGCCACTATGCAGTTTTCCCTCTTCTGGGGTAGAGAAGTTCCTCCAGACAATCTGCCCATATGTTGTCTTGGGCACTCTTCTGTGCCACCTTCTCAGTGGCTGACAGGGGAACCTGGGGCCACCCACATCTCTGGATTCCAGCCCAGGGACTCTTCAACAGTGATGGGCAACGTGCAGCCCACGGGCCACATGCCTCCCATCAGGGTAATCTGATTGCGAACTGTGAGACATTTTGCTGATGTTGACCATCTGCAGGCACGGCCCCCAGCAGATCCCAGTGGCTGTGTGTGATGAGTTTGGTCACAGAGAGCCCCTTGGGACTGTCACCAAATATGATGAATTTACCTCTGAGCACATTTTCCCTGCCAGCTTGGGACTCCAGAACCCTGCCTTGTTAGGACAAACACACTAGCCTGCTGCAACACAGACCCAGGGTCTGGGCCACACACCCAAACTGCAGACTTTAACCAAAAACTGCTCAGCAGGTCACCTATCTCCAGCGCCCAGACACCCAGTTCCCAATGGGATCCAAACCCCAAAGAAATCCGTTTCACTCTGTATAAAGCTTATACAGGGTAAACTCATAAATTGTCCGCCCTCTATAACATTGATAGAGAGATATGCACAGCTGTTTGCCCCCCCAGGTATTAATCACTTACTCTGGGTTTATCAATAAACAAAAGTGATTTTATTAAGTATAAAAAGAAGGATTTAAGTGGTTCCAAGTAATAACAGACAGAACAAAGTAAGTTACCAAGCAAAATAAAGCAAAAACACGCAAGTCTAAGCTTAATACATTAAGAAACTGATTACAGGTAAAATCTCACCCTCAGAGATGTTCCAATAAGCTTCTTTCACAGACTAGACTCCTTCTTAGTCTGGGCCCAATCCTTTCCCCTGGTACAGTCCTTGTTAGTTCCAGCAGGCATCTTAGATGGAAAGCAGGGGTGTTTTCATGATTGCCCACCTCCTTTGTTCTGTTCCACCCCCTTTTATATCTTTGGCACACGGTAGGAATCTTTTGTCTCTCTGGGTCCCCACCCCTTCTTCTAAATGGGAAAGTACCAGGTTTAAGATGGATTCCAGTATCATGTGACATGGTCATATGTCCTGTGAGACCCCAGCTTCCATTCTTCCAGGGCTGGCCCGCATGCACCCAGGAAGGTTTGCAAGTAAACAGACCATTTACAACCAATTGTCCTAGTCAATGGGAGCCATCAAGATTGCAAACCACCATTAATGGCCCACACTTTGCATAATTACAATAGGACCTCAGAGTTATACTTCATATTCCTAGTTTCAGATACAAGAATGATACATTCATACAAATAGGATGAACACACTCAGTAGATTATAAGCTTTGTAATGATACCTTACAAGAGACCTTTTGAATAAAGCATATTCCAGTTACATTATATTCATACTCATAAGCATATTTCCAAAAAACCTTATGGAGTGCAACATCACACTGTGGTTTGCCATTCCTGTTGCCCATCACTGCCCTACAATCAGCAGCCAACATCTACACCATCTCAACCCTTGCTGCAATTTCCCTGGGTTTCTCCCTGCTCTTCCCTCCAAGGCTTTCTTCTCCATCAGCCCTCTGGGTAAACCCTTCCTTCAGGGTCAGGATCCAAGGGCTTCTGCTCCCCTCTGTGTTTCCTCCCCCTCTCCTCACTAGGTCCAGAGAGCAACTGTAGAATTCCTCACTCAAGCCCATCTGCTCTCACTGCCTGGCTCTATACAAATCCCACCTACTCCTGCCCACATGGGTTCCATCTTCAATCAGTGCTTGTCAGTCAAGCCTAAGTCTCCCCCAGGTGCAGCCCAGTAGCTTAATTAACCCCTTTTGAGCCGAGGTGACCACCCATCACAGGATGGCTTGCCTCTTCAAGGGCCAGAGGCCTGGAGCCAGCCAACCTTAGTTAATAAGTAGGCACACCTGAGTAGGGAATCAGGTTATTCCCTATAAGTGCAGCAGGAAACAACAGAGAGGGGAAAGTTCAAGCAACAAAAGACAGTGAGAAATACCCCTAAAGGGAAGACATTGAGTCCAAGGGAATTGCCTGGGTAGTCTGCTAAAGCAGAGAAGATCCTGAGACATCGGGGAATCTGGGGTTTGGAGGGCAGTCTTTTATATTTCTTTTTGGATTTTAAGTTAATAAACTAGACCATAAGGAGGACTGGTGTTATTGGACTTGTAAAAGCCTCTTTTTGAGTTCATTGAGGAACCAAGAGGTGAAACTGAGGGAGAGGGGTCACTTACAGGGCTGCCCTGAGGGGGTGTCCTGGGTGAGACCACTCATTGACAGAGACAAACAAGTCTGCAGAACTTCTTTGTTTCCATCTTTACACAGTTAGTATTTTTTCATGCTGACAAATTACAGTAAACTGATACTTTAGACAGTTACAGAAGTAAAAACTGCTAGTGCTGCTTGATGTAGCAATGGCTTTCCTTCTCTCTAGGCAAAGGTGGCCATTGCCTGGATTTCCCTCACTGCTAGCTAATTTAACTTTCTAACTAAAAGCTCCACCTTGACCAGGATATAACAGCCCTTTGCTCTCTCTCAGGGTCACGGCACTCTCTCAAGGCTCTATCTGCCTTCACCCCAATCTGGGGTCTAATAGCAATACCTCCAGTTGGTCCCCCAAGTCAAAGGGGAGCTCCCAGTTCTAAGAGTCCAGCCTTGGGCCCAAGCCAACAAAGCAGGCATCAGGTCTGACCTCAAATTCTTCCTGTTCCTCTTTACCTCTCCATGGCTACCCTCATGCTTACAGGGTGAGCTGTGCTTTAGCCCATTTGTAGTCCCTCTCTAGTGCACCCTTCTGGTGACAGGTTTCGCTATCTTCTTCCCTCTCTGCCTGGACCCATATGGTCCTACCACTCAGACGGGACTCCTGGGTTGCAGTACCTTTGCTTCCCCACCATGATAACACGACAAGCCCAACTGTATTTGGCACCTTTCTTCCAGGAACCTGTGACCATCAGTAGATTAAAGTGACTCCAAAACAGCTGCTTCACAACAAACTTGTTGTTTATTCACCCAGAGGAGCATAGCAAGCTGAGAACCTTTAAAAGGTTAAAATAACAAGTGTCTGTCTGTATCTGGTCTCACCGAAACTTCCTTTCCACTCAGCCCAGGACTCTTACTTATGATCTGGAGAAACAGACAGCCGTCCACTCCCCCTGTTCCTTTTTAGGCATTTTTTTTTTTTTTTTGTGGTTTATTGTCCCTTTGATCCTAAGCTCTAACCCTGGGAAAATAGCCTGTTAACCTGGCTAGAGACATCCAGGTAGGTATTTCCCAATAAATAGCTCTCCCACTGTTCTCTTAAACCCTCTGTATATTCCCTGGTGCTACCTTATCTCTGTAATTGTTTCATTTCCTGTTAGTGGGAAACAAACAGCCTTATTTGATTTAACACTGCGCAGTCATGCATAGTATCATCAGGGACACAAGCTAAAGTGCATATCATATTTATACAAAATAATACTCATTCTCCACAGCTACTTACTTTGCTTTGCCACAGTCTCTTCATTTCCCTCATTTAGCCTAAAACAACATCTCTTCCACAGCCGTCTCACTATCTTGTCTCTACACCGTTTGTTCAAAAGCCTTTCACAGGCCTTTAGACTGAAGAGACCTGGAGCACTTACCCCTTTACGAGAGAAAGAGAATTATTATTTTTATTATATATTAGAGCTGGTTGGAAAATGTCCCCAACCCTCTGGAAAATTGTAATTTTTCATTTTTTTAAAATGAAAACCCAAAACAATGCCTTGTGTTAGATCTTCAGAGGTACTACATATTCATCATTCCCACTGATGTTAATTAGAGCTGTTGGTGCCCAGCACCTCTGCAAATCAAGCCCACGGTGTCTTAAGTTGGAAACCCAAAACAGGGGCAGACAAAAATCTATGAACACTTCAGACTGTTTGGTTTCATATTTCTGTGCTTCAGTTTCCTCATCAGTATAATGGGGATAAAGATGCATAACCACCTTTTGTAAAGCACTTTGACAAGTACAGAAGAAAAACAAGTGCTAAGTACCATTATTAATTTATTATTACCATTGAATACTGCAGTAGCCTTTAACAAGCTAAAATACTAGAACCACCTTCCACAGTGAGATTCCAAAAGATTATGCTATAGCTTATATGATAGTGCTTTGAGCCATTACAGTGGAACGCTTTATTTTTAAGTATATATATGGGAGTATCTGTGATTGTGTTGACCTCCTGCACTTGCATGTTTTCTTTGATACATTGACCTCTCCAGACAATATTCAGTCACGAGAGGTAGGATCCACAAATGTACTTAGGTGCCTAAAGCCCAGACTTAAGCATCTAAGTCCCTGTTTTGGCTCCACTGTGATCCACAAATCTCCCGCTGACTGCTGTAGGCATCTAAATTCACTTGGTGCCCAAGTTTTCAGGGTAAAAGCTCCTTTGGCACTTCTGTTTCAGCTTCTTCTAAGCATCCAGACACCACTCTCCTGTTTAAGTCCCAGAGCAATTCACAAATTAGGGAAAGACAGCCACTTAGTCTCCTAACTCACATGTGAGGCCTGATCTGATAGGTGGCCTCTGAGCATACCTACCAGATCAGGTCACATTCAAAATCTGTCTGGAGGAGGAGATGGTGCTGCTGCCCGCCTTATAACTTTAGCCCAGTGGTTAGAGCAGTCACATGGGATATGGGAGACCCAACTTCAGTTTCCCGTGCCCTTCCCTACTCCACCTGAAGGGGCAAAAGGAGACCCCTGTTCAAATCCTACATTGGGGGGGAGGGATAGCTCAGTGGTTTGAGCATCGGCCTGCTAAACCCAGGGTTATGAGTTCAATCCTTGAGGGGACCACTTGGGGATCTGGGGCAAAATAAGTACTTGGTCCTGCTAGTGAAGGCAGGTGGCTGGACTTGATGACCTTTCAGGCTCCCTTCCAGCTCTATGAGATGGGATATCTCCATTAATTATTTTTTTTTTAATTATTGTAGGAGAGTGCTCTAACCATTGAGCTATGTGGGATTCTCTCAATCTCTCCTGTTGAAGGTGTTCCACTGTGGATAAATTACGAAAGAGTGGTTGAAGCAGGGGGACTGACCTCAGGGTCTCCCAGGTGTGTGCCGAACCATGGGACTACAGAGGCATTTTCTCGCTTGCTCTACCTGTTCTACTGTGGATGAATACTAAAATGGTATTGGCTGGGCGGGGAGTAGGAAATTGAATCTGGGTCTCCCACATCCCAGGTCAGTGCTCTAATCACTGGGCTAAAAAAAGTTATAAGGTGGGTTCTTCCTCCATGCAGAGCAAGACAGATGGCAAACCCATCCTCACAAGAAACACATTGCCACCTGACTGCAGGAAGCTGGGTCCCATTCCTAAATCACTAAATGGAGACAGGTACTTAATTCCAGGCTTCAAGGAGGCACCTATCTCTGAAAGAGGGGCAGGGGTTAGGACACACCCCTCTTGTCAGCCTCTCTTGTGGGTTAGCTTAGGCAGCTCCCCACCTAGAATGCTAGCTTCTGTGGATCATATTCTTGGGCACCTATCTCTCTGCATTCATAGTGTATGGTGCCTAACTTGGCTTTGTGGATCACAGTTTGTTCCTTTGATTTTCTAGGCACTTGTAAGTTACGTGCCATGATACTCAGCATTGCAACACCTAAGTCCATTTGTAGATCCCACCCTAAGTTGATGATAAACAGGTCTTAAGTGTCCTTGTCCCTGGATCTAAAATAAATCTTCCATTCATGACCATATTCCCTTTGTCTGGCCTGTAGGCAAAGAGTGCCAATGAGCCTCAGACTTCATTTGATCAAAATATGGCCTATTATGGTAGGACAGACCTGACCTAAAGATCCAAAATCTTGACAGGAATATGTGGAAGAGTCAATGCCCCAATTATTCCAATGTAGCCAAGAATAAAATTAAATATATTTAGAATATAGAGGTGAAATATAAGTATTAATTAATGTTGTAATACAGGCCTCAGACCTGTAACAGACATGTCAAGTCTTACTCATTGGACTTGAGACTCACCTATTAGCATGCTATCTCACTCTCACATACATTCCTAACCTTATCTCATGCATTTTGATTAAATATATAAAGATTTAAAATATTTTTGCTCAGGCGCAACAAGAGACAACACTACATCCGGAGCCTCAGGCCCAGGGCTTAGAGTTTGGAAAGCGGCTTTCCAAGCTTGTGTACTGTGGTGACCATGGAGACTACAGGCCTGCATTCTATATGCACACAAGAGGAGAGAGGAGGATATGCAAGGGTTTTTTTGTGTGTGCGAGTACTTGGTCAAAAAAATATGAGTTCGCCCAAAAACCGAGCAGGACTTGATCAAAAGTTTGTGGGTTCTGCAAAATACAGTTCAAACTTTAAACCGCACTAGGCAAATGTATGGCCTTGTCCCGGTAACAGGCAAGACTTCTTTTTTTAAATGTATGCTGTGTCGACAGGAGGTGTCCTGTGGCCATCGAGGAGAAAAAGACGTAACTCGTCATTTGGAAAGTGAAATACACTGTACAAATAGCAGAGCAGTGTTTTCACAGCACTAATTCCTTTTGTACCTGTGGCAAATCCCCTCACTGATAAAGTAAGTCACATATGTTTAATAATTATGATGACTGTTATTATTATTTATTTATTTATTTATTTTTAGTCCTCTTCATGGCACTTGGGTTCCCAAGCAGTAATTTGTTTGCTGACATATTTTTCTTTGGTAGTGAGATAATTTATTCTGAGTACTTTGTCAGAAACTCTGTTTGCAATGTTCTTTCAGAGTGTTCAGTCTTGTTTGAAAGAATAAGACACATTTAGACTAACCCTTGGACTAGATGGGACACTGTCCTCTATTATCCAAGAGAAGCTGGAAAATCCTGACCCATGTTTCAAGTTTGAAGAATTTAAAAAGATTTATAAAAACAGTAAAGGGGGCCATATATTACCAAAGATGGTAATATAACAAAGCATGTGAATAAAACATGAAACTAGATATTAGATATTAAAAGAAATGTGGAATCTCAATCCTTTATCTATAGTTTGTTAGCTTCAAATTAATTAAATTCAATTAAATGATTTTATTTTTAACATTCATTTCATGTACTGTTTGGTTGTATTTTATTTTAATGATTTAATTTTAATTAATTTATTTTGTATATATTTATTTTGGAATCTGATTACTTTATTTTAGTTTTCTGTAATTGTAATATGATCAATAATATGCAAACCAAATAATGTGTGTACTGTAAAGTGTTTTTCAAATGGATGATCACTATGACAAGGTGATATGCAAAATAAACATATTGTTGTCTTGATAAAACAGTTTTCTTTTTTGTTAGGTTTATATAAAATATTTCTCTTGTTCTGTCCACTGACTGTGTGCCTAAACCAGGGGTTATTAACTTTGGCCCTCAGAGATCTTCAACCATCCAGATTTTTGTTCCAACCAGCAAATAGTTGTTTTTATTAAAATCCACTGGTTTGCACTGCATATACAATTTTCACATGCCCATGACTTTAGTATGAATTAGGACATTTAAGTGTTTCATATGCAATTTTAAGCAGTGTACATTTTAAAATAAACTATTTTATTTTATTACTCTATATTGGATTAAAAACCCTAGACGTTGTTAAGGACCAAAAATGAGAGTCCCAGACTTAAGCAATGACCTAACAAATCACCTGGAAAGTCTCACTCTTTGGCCTTGAATCTCACTCTCTGGGGCCACACATCTCAGTCTTAAGGACAGCTAACCCTTGACATCTCTGCTTTAAAATATTCCGCTTAGCCACAAGGCCTTAAGCCTGAAAAAGGTGGCATGACTAGTTGACCGAAAGATAACCTGTACTAGTAATGTGTAAGATTGCAGTGAAAGATGTGTCAAGTGCTGATGTTCTGGAAACTATGCAACAATAGACTGGAAAATATGCTGCAATGTGCCAGTTACTACCACAAGATGCTTGATAGTAACATTTTTGAGGATTCTGTAATAACCTCAAGTTGCTATGGTAACTCAAGAGAATAGATGTTAATGAGAATAAGGGGAACTAGGGAGATAGCCAATGAGAGATGGGGCACCCCTACATTGGGGTGTGGAAGTAGAAATAAGGAAAAATGGGTTGGAACTCTTATGCATATGTATGAGCCTGAGTAGGCATATGCGTAACCCAGGATAAAAAGTGTTGCCCAGCCTGTGTGCTGGTGAAGTGGGGGGAGGAAACACATGGGGAGACACCAGGTGACAACCATGGGTGACTATGATAACAATGATGATAAGGAAGCTAATGACTGACACTCCAGAGTCCCCCAGCAGGAGATGTGAGAGATGTGAGTCATAGGGTTGTACTTCAGTGTTTGTGAGATTGTTTATCTGCTTAGTGGATTTATTAATGAAAAGACTTGTGATAAATTTCAATTGCTTCTCGTGTGCTTCTAGGGTCTATGATTCTAAAGATTCTAATAATAATATTCTTGATGCTGTAGCCCTCAACCTTTATTGACCAGTGCTGATTGATTAATCAGTATTAATTAATCACCAATCCATCAATAAGGCTACACCAAAAAGAGAAGATAATAAACTGAAAAAAGAGGAAGGAAACAGTAAAAAGCAGAATAGGCAATAGCAACAAGAAAAGAAGAGAAAAAAATGGATTGGTTAACATTTCTCCCATAATACCTTTTTATTTACAACAAAACCCTGAAAAAATGACAAAGTTTGCCACTCTAAAGCATTAGTTATTTCAACACTCAGGGTATGTCTACACTACGGGATTATTCCAATTTTAAAGAAACCGATTTTTGGAAACAGATTGTATAAAGTCAAGTGCACGCGGCTACACTAAGCGCATTAATTCAGCGGTGTGCATCCATGTACCGAGGCTAGCGTCGACTTCCGGAGCGTTGCACTGTGGGTAGCTATCCCATAGCTATCCCATAGTTCCCACAGGCTTCCCCGCCCATTGGAATTCTGAGTTGAGATTTGCCCAATGCCTGATGGGACAAAAAACATTGTCGCCGGTGGTTCTGGGTACAGCCTCACCCCTCACTTCATGAAAGCAACGGCAGACAACTGTTTCACGCGTTTTTTCCTGGGCGAACACTGCACTGCGGACGCCATACAAAAGATACATTTTACAGAACAATGCTTATACTCTTTCACGGTGAACAACACTATTCACATTACATAGCACATGTGATTTCGGTACAAGGTTGCATTTTGCATCTTAATATTGAGTGCCTGCGGCTTTGGTGTTAGAAAGCACAGATGCAGGTCCGGGCAACAGAATTCGGCTTGCATGCGGCCATGGTAAGCCATTGTCTTTCGGCTTCTGTAGCCTTCATAAAAGCAGTGCCCTGCTTTCCCACATACCAAGCAAAGCCCATTGAGTGCTGCGGTTTTCCTGTTAACATGCAGCAGCAGAAACCAAACTAGCCCCCCCATCCAATTCTCTGGGATGATTGCTTTATCCCTGCCCCCCACTGCATGGCTGGTATCAGGGAAGGTCCCTGCCAGCCAAATGCGAAAAGCTCAGCGCCAATGATCCCCCTCCTCCTCCTCTCTTCCCCCCTTTCCCCCCCTTCCCCCCCCCCCCGGCTAACTGCAGGGAAGGATTTCTTTTCAGCCACAGGCAAACAGCCCAGTAGGAATGGCCACCTCTGTCCCCTTAATTAAATTCCCATATTTCAACCAGGTTACCATGAACGATATCACTCTCCTGAGGATAACACAGCGAGATAAAGAACGGATGTTGCTTGAATGCCAGCAAACACCGGGACCATACGCTGCCAGGCTTTGTCATGCAATGATACCAGATTACTTGCTACTAGCATGGCGTGGTCAAGTGTCCTACCATGAAGGACGGAATAAGGCTGCACTGCCCAGAAACCTTGTGGAAAGGCTTTTGGAGTACCTCCAGGAGAGCTTCATAGAGATGTCCCTGGAGGATTTCTGCTCCACCCCCCAGACATGTTAACAGACTTTTCCAGTAGCTGTACTGGCCGCAAATGCATCCCAAGTCCTCAGGGCAAATTAATCATTAAAAAACGCTTGTTTTTAAACCATGTTTTATGTTTACAAAGGTACACTCACCGGAAGTCCCTTCCATGGCCTCATTGTCTGGGGGTTGGGAGGGTACTTCTGTCAGACTGAGAAAAAGATCCTGGCTGTTGGGGAGAATGGAGTGCTGTGTGGTCTTCGCGAGCTCGACCTCCTCCTCCTCATCTTCCCCGTCCGCAGAATCCTCAGGCATGGCTGAGATTACCCCTGTCTTGGAATCCACGGTCAGAGGTGGGGTAGTGGTGGCGGCCCCCGCTCTCCTCCCCCGAGAATTGCATGCAGCTCAGAGTAGAAGCGGCATGTCTGCAGCTCTGCCCCGGACCTTCTGTTCGCTTCTTTGGTAGGCTTGTCTGAGCTCCTTAACTTTCACGCGGCATTGTAGTGAGTCCCTATTGTGGCCTCTCTCCATCATACCCTTGGAGATTTTTTCAAAAGTTTTGGCATTTTATCTTTTGGAACGTAGTTCTGCTAGCACTGAATCCTCTCCCCATATAGCGATCAGATCCAGTACCTCCCGTACGGTCCATGCTGTTGCTCTTTTTCGATTCTCGGACTGCATGGTTACCTGTGCTGATGAGCTCTGCGTGGTCACCTGTGCTCTCCACGCTGGGCAAGCCGAAAATGAAATTTAAAAGTTTGCGGGGCTTTTCCTGTCTACCTGGCCAGTGCATCCGAGTTCAGATTGCTGTCCAGAGCGGTCACAATGGTGCACTGTGGGATAGCTCCTGGAGGCCAATACCTTCGAATTGCGGCCACACTAACCCTAATTTGAAATGGCAATACTAATTTCAGCGCTACTCCCCTCGTTGGGGAGGAGTACAGATATCGATATTAAGAGCCCTTTATATCGAAGTAAAGGGCTTGGTTGTGTAGATGGGTGCAGGGTTAATTCGGTTTAACGCTGCTAAATTCGAGATAAACTCCTAGTGTAGACCATGCCTCACTCTCCTCTCTGATGTCTTATTTATCTTGTGTGTTTCACGTACCACATGCTGGGGTATCACCAGGAGACAATTCTATGTTTTTAAAACTAAACGGGCTCTTTATTAAGATAATTATATTATGCTGAGATGTACTGGTAACTACTTAGATCACAAACGTCTTTGAGATTGGGTGTGAATGCAGCCTTCAGTTAACATAACTGGCCATATGAGTTAGTCAGAAGCCCCCAATTTACAACACAAGGCAGTTGTGAACTTTTGCTGAGTGTTGTGTGTTGCTTTTGGGTATGTTGGCTAAAGGGATTTGGGGTTGTAAACTAAGAAACTGCTTCCTTTGTTCTTGGTTCCTCCTCAGTTAAAAGAAACAGGATGTTCTACAGTCCTTGTAAATAAGATTCCATCAAAGAAAATATCAGACTCCATCAATTTCTGTTTTCAACTGGAATGTCACCAGGGCCCCAAACTCTGACTAGCCATTCCAGTTGAAAAGGAACAGCTGTTTAAACAGATACTGCATCTGCAGCTAGCATTGCAGTCAGGTGCGTATAGAACTGGCTTCCCAGGGCCATTTCCTAATTCTTCCCTCCTGAAACCCGTTCTTCTCTCTTCAAGTTCCATCAGGTTGCTACATTACGGTCCTGTCTCTTACTCTTGCTTTTCTTGTATTTATGGGGGGAGGGGTCATCTTCCCCAATGACGAACAATTCTTCCTCCTTCACTTGCCTAAAAATCACGCCTGTACCCCAGTTAGGACTTACTCCTTTTCCTCCCCTCCCCTCAGCAACATCTAGCAGTCATTCTGATTTCCCCTTCTCTTTCTAGTCTCTGCGCAGAGTCCTTCTTTCTCTTCTTAATACCCTCTGCTCTACCCAGGTTAGCGTGACCCTCCTTGTCTCCTACTTCCCCTTTTCACATTCATGTCAAAATACCCTTCACACCTATTCCCAGTTCTGCCACCAACTTGCTGCATGACATTGTGCAAATTCCTTCAGCTCCCTCTGATTCTGTTTCCCCTCCCTTTGTCTGTTTAGATTGCAGACTCTTTAAGGCAGGGATTGTCTCTTATTATGCATTTGTACAGTGCCTAGCACAATGGGGCCCTGATCTCAGTTGTAACCTCTAGATGCTGCTGTAATACAAATCAGGGTGGACTTTTCTCCCTCCCACTTAATAAAGTTTGAATATGGTCTGTAAAGCATAAACAGATATAGAGACACGGGAACATGCTGCTTTGTCCATCTCACCATGAGTGCTCTTCTTAAAATTAAAACAAGAAAAACAGATCAAGACTACTTGCAGTTAATACTTTCAGTATTTGTGCAGCATTGTGAATGAAATCCTGGCTGGGATGTACACCTGACTATTCCTTTATATTTTCTTGGTGCTCTGCAAGAAAGTGTAAATCGCTGCATTCATTTTTTTATCTTCTCTGAATACAAAGATTTTTAGTTTTAAAAATTCATGAGTTCTGCCAAAACTATTGGGCCAGATCTTCAGCTGAAGTAAACCAACATAGCCCCTTTGTCATCAATAGAGCTATGCTAAAATGCACCACCCGAGGAACTGGTCTCCGTTGTGTCTTGTTATGTTTAGGGGGAAAGCTTAAAAATGCAGATTACCTTCACTGTCATCCCGCAAATGAAACTTAACTCTTATATAGCCTTGGTATTATTATTAGTTGAAAGGTGACCTCAAATCACACTAAGTATTATACATGAATATGTAAGGTACCTAAGGCAAACTCAGATTTTTACTCAGTCCTTGCTCAGGTAAGCTCCCACTGATGTTTGCCTAAGACCAAGGACTTGATTGTAGCTGTCCCCTGCACTGGTGTAAAGGAAAGTGTACAAGGAAATATTCCCAACCCCACCCTATTTATGGTCTGTGTAAGAATCAGTTGCAATGTGGCTAGGGAGCACTAACCATGGGAGCACTGAAAGGGACCAGAGAGGGACTGGGCGAGATCATTGACTCCCTGTTCAGGAGAAATAGGTAGGCATGGTGGAGAACACAGGATGTCCCTTCTCCACAGGTAGCAGAACTACTGCCCCAGGAGCCTCAACAAGCAATTCTAGCTGAGCTGGCCAGAATTCTTCTTGGGGAATAAAGTCGCAGTATAGCCCCTCTACAGCCCCTCCAGCTTGTGAAAGGCCGACACTGTCCATGCTTTCCAGCACAGTAGGATTTCACATGCTAAATAACCTCTCTCTTTATTTAAGAGGCAGATACAAAGAAGAGATGACTCCGAAAGTGGTAATAAATGTGAGACAGGATTTTTTACCTATGTGCGTAAGTAAATGAACAGAATGAGAACGTTACTGCTGCTGCTGTTTACATTTCTGAAATGTATAGGATGAAGCGTTGTTTAAAAACAACTTCCCTGCGATCAGGTACGGTCTTACGAGTTATCTTAGCGTTCAGTTACCGAGACGGTTAATAAACCATGCCAGTATGAACTCTCTCCTCCACTCTGCTTTCAGGAAGCCAGTACAAGAGGCTGCCTCTTACTCATTATGACTTAACCAGTCAAGAAGAGAGTTATTTCTGTCATGCAGGAGAGTACTGAGGCCGATAATGCCATACGTTTGGAAAGAAAATATATGTTTATGGCTCCTAAACACTGTGTGGATTCCCCAGACCTGTAGGCAAAAAGCTGATGGCTTTACAGTCTAAACAAACTCTTCAATAAAGTATATAGGCCAAACTAAGATGCCTTCATTTTTCTTTCTTCCTAGTTTCCTGGCAGCAGTATATTAAAAAGGACTGTTTCCTTCTTGTACAGCTGGTTCCATTCCTGATGGATTTACCTTATTGCAATTACACCAGGCTTTCCAGCAGCTCCTAGTGACTTGGGGCCTCGTCGACCAAGGTGTTGCACAACGTCAACACCTACTGACTCTACTGGGAGTTGGCGAGGTAATATTTTCAGTATTATACCCAGCCTATCCTTAATACAGTCTAATGCTTGGCTTGCTTTTTAGACAACAGCAGCATATCGATGACAAGTTTTCATTGACTTGTTCCACAATAACACTTCACTAAAAGCCCTAATTGGAGCCTTTATTAGCAGCTTCTGTGGAGATGCCACATTGAAGGAGCACAGAACCTGTCATGTCCAAGGAGGCAGAATGGTGTAGTCAGTGGATTGGACTGTCAGGCAGGCACCCTGGGTTCTATTTCTCATTCTGCCACTAAACCTGTGGTATGACTTTGGAAAGTTGTTTTACAGTTCTGTGCTTCTGTTTCACCTTTTATCCCTTGTCTATTTAGATTATGAGCTTTTCAGGGTAGTGACTATCTCTTAGTAGGTGTTTGTACAGCCCTAGTACAATGGGATCCCAATCTCAGTTGGGACCTCCTAGGTACTGGTGCACTCCAAACAATTAATAATAACAATGCAAATATATGATCTCTCCAAATTGCTATTGACACATACTGGTGGAGTGGTTTGGGGAAGCCTGCACCACTTCCTATACTGTGCCTTTTTAGGGGACAGAAAACTCATTTTAGCTTAACTAAGGATGAGCTCCGCAAAGTTATCTTCATAAATTAATAGTTCAAAGTAAAGAAGTAGCTCAGTCATGTATACCTGTGCTTTGCAAATACTGTAAGATCAGCCCAAAAAACAGATCGACCCCAATCCACAAAGGTGTTTAAACTCCGAACTTCCACTGAAATAAATGGTAATTAGTGTCTAAATACCTTTGTGAAACTGGGCCATCATTCCCATCTTCCAGCCCATTTCTTTTTAGTACTCTATGCTTTTAATTAAGCCACCCGGGATCACTAGAAATCCAAGAAATACATTTCCTTTGTACTCAGATATCTTCATATTTATATTACAATCCTATTTTGTATCCCCAAGTACATCTCATCCCAATATTGTTTTTATAGGAAAACATATAACAGTCACTTGCATTTTTACAATCAGAAAAATGCAAAAGAAAAGAGTCAGAGGAACATGAAAACTGACAAAAGCAAGAAGCACAGAAACACCTTGCAAGATCTCCCAGAATCAACTAACCATCTCTCCTTCTGGCTGTTTACAAAGGCAAACAAAATCAAAATCTTGCAGGCACATGCACAGTGAAATCACACATGTTTCCTGGTTCTTTAGGAAAGAAAGACAAAACAATGGCCAATAGTTAGTTTGGATATGTTCCATTCTATTCAGGTTTTTTAATACATATCCCTAACAAGTAACTTCAGTTGCTAATGATGCTGAAGAAAATGCTAGACCTGACCCCTCCCAAGCTTTTCACTTTGTGCTTGTAGTGTCAACATTCTAAGTGTCCCAGTTAAGCACAGATGACATGATGGAGTAAAGAGAGATAAGCTCTGAGAAAATGGGACTTGAGCCAAATAAACTTCTTCCAAGATGTTATGGCAGATGTCACCAGGTAGCAATTTTTCATTTAGTCTTCCAAGTTCTTATTCTTAGAATGCAAACAAATGTTCCGTCTTGGCAAGACATGCTGTGTTGTTCTTAGTTTAGGCTATTCAAAGTTCTCTGGACAGGTAGGATCTGATTAGAGAGAGCTGTGCAAGCAGCAGGCGAGTTTGCTGTCTGCTATGATATGTGATTAGACCCAGTTCTTGAAGCTGAGTTGCTTCCTGGGAATTGCGTAATGGTATAAGGCTGAGATTCCCAAAAGAAGGGATTGTTCTGCATGCTCTTTGCAGCCATCTCTCTTCCTAGAGCAGTGTATATATGTCCATTTAAAAAGTTGCCCTTGGAATATACCCAGACTCCACATTACTCCTTTCTCCTCCACTGCTGACCTGCAAGGCCCCAGACATCTGCTATCACTTGGCAGAGGGACAATAATAAGAATCAGTATCTTGAACCCAGAATTCATTTGTCAGCTAGAAAAAGTACTGGTATGATGTGTTCTTGCAGTTTGCCATATTTACAAGACAATCTGCTGTGCACTGCTGCAGTAACTACAGTTGCTGGGCCGTAGGAACAGCGTGTATTTAGCAAACAGATAAAACCCTGTGGATACCAGAGAGGAGTGGGTGCAGCTGTCCGGCCTGGCAGTAAAAGGTGTGGGCAGTGCTGCTATGTGGGTATCTAGCAGGAGTTGTGCAAATGGCTAAAATAGAAAAACCTTGAGAGTTAAGACCACATACATATATATATATGTGTGTGTCTGTGTGTCTTATTGTAACTGAGTACTCAACCCAGCAAAACACTTAAGCATTAATTTTAAGCAAAGGAGTAATCCCACTGATTTCAACGGGACTGCTCCCATGCTTAACTTTAAGTGCATGCTTAAGTGCTTTGCTGGATCAAGACCTTTATGAGAAATAACAAGTTCACAGCCACAAGGAGTACAGTTACCAGGGTTTGCCATTTAAGTCTTTTGTATATCATGTTTTTCCTGCTCATCTTGATAATGAATAATACATTATATTCTTAAAGGATGTAGTTTTTACCAGACTTAATCAATTGTTTACTACCCATATCAGCTGCACCTGACGGGTTTCATTTCCTGTAAAGAAATTGCTGTTGAAAATTAACTGAGTTCTATGAAATCCCTTAAAGATTCAGACGATTGCTCAAAACCAGCTGGCCAGTCCAGGTGGTGTAATATATATCAATCAGCCATGTGGATTAGTCCTCTTATGCATTACTAGTTATCAGCCCACTTTAGATTCATTACATATTGCCATCTTTAGATACACTTTCCATACATTTACCATAGTAATTTTATGTCTTTCTGCTAATGCTTTAAAGCTACCCAGTATATATAATTACATACACACATCTACATTAAAGCAATGTTGAGGTTGCAAGTTAAACACTCAAAAGTTAGGAAATACCCCAGGATTAAAGTTGCCCATGCAACCTTGATTTGCCACCCCATGTATATTCATAGTATATTCATAGATTATAGGACTGGAAGGGACCTCGAGAGGTCATCGAGTCCAGTCCCCTGCCCGCATGGCAGGACCAAATACTGTCTAGACCATCCCTGATAGACATTTATCTAACCTACTCTTAAATATCTCCAGAGACGGAGATTCCACAACCTCCCTAGGCAATTTGTTCCAGTGTTTAACCACCCTGACAGTTAGGAACTTTTTCCTAATGTCCAACCTAGACCTCCCTTGCTGCAGTTTAAACCCATTGTTTCTGGTTCTATCCTTAGAGGCTAAGGTGAACAAGTTCTCTCCCTCCTCCTTATGACACCCTTTTAGATACCTGAAAACTGCTATCATGTCCCCTCTCAGTCTTCTCTTTTCCAAACTAAACAAACCCAGTTCTTTCAGCCTTCCTTCATAGGTCATGTTCTCAAGACCTTTAATCATTCTTGTTGCTCTTCTTTGGACCCTTTCCAATTTCTCCACATCTTTTTTAAAATGCGGTGCCCAGAACTGGACACAATACTCCAGCTGAGGCCTAACCAGAGCAGAGTAGAGCGGAAGAATGACTTCTCGTGTCTTGCTCACAACACATCTGTTAATGCATCCCAGAATCATGTTTGCTTTTTTTGCAACAGCATCACACTGTTGACTCATATTTAGCTTGTGGTCCACTATAACCCCTAGATCCCTTTCTGCCATACTCCTTTCTAGACAGTCTTTTCCCATTCTGTATGTGTGAAATTGATTTTTCCTTCCTAAGTGGAGCACTTTGCATTTGTCTTTGTTAAACTTCATCCTGTTTACCTCAGCCCATTTCTCCAATTTGTCCAGATCATTTTGAATTATGACCCTGTCCTCCAAAGCAGTTGCAATCCCTCCCAGTTTGGTATCATCCGCAAACTTAATAAGCGTACTTTCTATGCCAATATCTAAGTCGTTGATGAAGATATTGAACAGAGCCGGTCCCAAAACAGACCCCTGCGGAACCCCACTCGTTACGCCTTTCCAGCAGGATTGGGAACCATTAATAACAACTCTCTGAGTACGGTTATCCAGCCAGTTATGCACCCACCTTATAGTAGCCCCATCTAATTTGTATTTGCCTAGTTTATCGATAAGAATATCATGCGAGACCGTATCAAATGCCTTACTAAAGTCTAGGTATACCACATCCACCGCTTCACCCTTATCCACAAGGCTCGTTATCCTATCAAAGAAAGCTATCAGATTGGTTTGACATGATTTGTTCTTCACAAATCCATGCTGACTGTTCCCTATCACCTTACCACCGTCCAAGTGTTTGCAGCTGATTTCCTTAATTACTTGCTCCATTATCTTCCCTGGCACAGAAGTTAAACTAACTGGTCTGTAGTTACCTGGGTTGTTTTTATTTCCCTTTTTATAGATGGGCACTATATTTGCCCTTTTCCAGTCTTCTGGAATCTCTCCCGTCTCCCATGACTTTCCAAAGATAATAGCTAGAGGCTCAGATACCTCCTCTATTAGCTCCTTGAGTATTCTAGGATGCATTTCATCAGGCCCGGGTGACTTGCAGGCATCTAACTTTTCTAAGTGATTTTTAACTTGTTCTTTTTTTATTTTATCCGCTAAACCTACCCCCTTCCCATTAGCATTCACTATGTTAGGCATTCCTTCAGACTTCTCGGTGAAGACCGAAACGAAGAAGTCATTAAGCATCTCCGCCATTTCCAAGTTTCCTGTTACTGTTTCTCCCTCTTCACTAAGCAGTGGGCCTACCCTGTCTTTGGTCTTCCTCTTGCTTCTAATGTATTGATAAAAAGTCTTCTTGTTTCCTTTTATTCCCGTAGCTAGTTTGAGCTCATTTTGTGCCTTTGCCTTTCTAATCTTGCCCCTGCATTCCTGTGTTGTTTGCCTATATTCATCCTTTGTAATCTGTCCTAGTTTCCATTTTTTATATGACTCCTTTTTATTTTTTAGATCGTGCAAGATCTCGTGGTTAAGCCAAGGTGGTCTTTTGCCACATTTTCTATCTTTCCTAACCAGCGGAATAGCTTGCTTTTGGGCCCTTAATAGTGTCCCTTTGAAAAACTGCCAACTCTCCTCAGTTGTTTTTCCCCTCAGTCTTGATTCCCATGGGACCTTACCTATCAGCTCTCTGAGCTTCCCAAAATCTGCCTTCCTGAAATCCATTGTCTCTATTTTGCTGTTCTCCCTTCTACCCTTCCTTAGAATTGCAAACTCTATGATTTCATGATCACTTTCACCCAGGCTGCCTTCTACTTTCACATTCTCAACGAGTTCCTCCCTATTTGTTAAAATCAAGTCTAGAACAGCTTCCCCCCTAGTAGCTTTTTCAACCTTCTGAAATAAAAAGTTGTCTCCAATGCAGTCCAAGAATTTGTTGGATAGTCTGTGCCCCGCTGTGTTATTTTCCCAACATATATCCGGATAGTTGAAGTCCCCCATCACCACCAAATCTTGGGCTTTGGATGATTTTGTTAGTTGCTTGAAAAAAGCCTCATCCACCTCTTCCACCTGGTTAGGTGGCCTGTAGTAGACTCCTAGCACGACATCTCCCTTGTTTTTTGCCCCTTTAAGCCTAACCCAGAGACTCTCAACACTTCCGTCTCCTATGTCCATCTCTACCTCAGTCCAAGTGTGTACGCCTTATGTATGTGTATGCCTTATGATTCATTCTTTAATGATCAGATGTTATTCCCCCTCTTCTCCCCTGGAGCCCCTGCCTCAATCACTGTACAGTATAGAGAGTGCTTAGTCAGTGAGCAGCTATTCAATATTTTCTTTTCTTCTCTTCTCATTGTTTCATGTATGGTTCCAGCCCTTATTTACTGCACACTGTTCAAAATTTGTTCTGAAGATGGAGCTATTCATTTCCTGATGGGCTTTTCCATGATGTAATATCTGAGTGCTTCACACATGTTAATGGGTTTATTTTTACAATACCCCTATGAGGTGGGAGACTATTATTATCAATTTTTTACAGATGGGGATCTGAGGAAGAGAAATTAAGGTAAAAAATGTCCACTAATTTTGTGTGACCCATTTGAGATGCCTAGCATTACATAATACTTCATATGTTCAAAGCACAGCTCCCACTGGCTTCATAAGAACAGCCATACTGGGTCAGACCGAAGGTACATCTAGCCCAGTATCCTGTCTTCCTGTCACAGTGACCAATGCCGGGTGCCCCAGAGGGAATGAACAGAACAGGTAATCGTCAAGGATCCATCCCATCACCCATTCCCAGCTTATAGCAAAAAGAGGCTAGGGACACCATCCCTGTCCATCCTGACTAATAGCCATTGATGGACCTATCCTTCATGAACTTATCTAGTTCTTTTTAAAATCCTGTTATAGTCTTGGCCTTCGCAACATCCTCTGGCAAGGAGTTCCACAGGTTCACTGTGCATTGTGTGAAAAAAATACTTCCTTTTGTTTGTTTTAAATCTGCTTTCTATTAATTTCATTTGGTGACCCCTAGTTCTTGTGTTATGAGAAGTAGTAAACAATACTTCCTTATCTACTTTCTCTACACCAGTCATGATTTTATAGACCTCAATCATATCTCCCCTTAACCGTCTCTTTTCCAAGCTGAAAAGTCCCAGTCTTATTAATCTCTCCTCATACAGAAGCCGTTCCTAATCATTTTTGTTGCCCTTTTCTGAACCTTTTCCAATTCCAATATATCTTTTTTGAGATGGGGCGACCACATCTGCACACAGTATTCAAGATGTGGGCATACCATGGATTTATATAGAGGCAACATGATATTTTCTGTCCTATTATTTATCCCTTTCTTAATGATTCCCAAAATTCTGTTTGCTTTTTTGACTGCTGCTGCACATTGAGTGGATGTTTTCAGAGAACTATCCACAGTGAAACCAAGATCTTTTTCTTGAGTGTTACCAGCTAATTTAGATCCCATCATTTTATATGTATAATTGGGATTATGTTTTCCAATGTGCGTTACTTTTTATTTATCAACATCGAACTTCATCTGCCATTTTGTTGCCCAGCCACCAAGTTTTGAAAGATCCTTTTGTAGCTCTTTGCAGTCTGCTTGGGACTTAACTATCTTGAGTAGTTTTGTATCATCTGCAAATTTTGCAACCTCACTGTTTCCCCCTTTTCCCAGATCATTTATGAATATGTTGAATAGGACTGAGCCCAGTACAGACCCCTGGGAGACACCACTATTTACTGCTCTCCTTTTATTCCTACCCTTTGTTTCCTATCTTTTATCTTTTCCAGTTACTAATCCATAAGAGGACCTTCCCTGTTATCCCATGACAGCTTACCTTGCTTAAGAGCCTTTGGTGAGGGACCTTGTCAAAGGCTTTCTGAAAATCTAAGTACACTATATCCACTGGATCCCCCTTGTCCACATGCTTGTTGCCCCCGTCAAAGAATTCTGAGGCATGATTTCCCTTTACAAAAACCATGCTGACTCTTCCCCAACAAATTATGTTCATCTATATGTCTGACTCAGTTGGAGTTGTGAGTGCTCAAACCTCCTGAAAATCAGACTGCAGGATCTTGAGTGAAACATTCAGAAAATGAGGAACACACAATTAGTGACCACCTGTGAAAAGTCTGGTGACTTGCCCAGTGTCACAGAGGAACACTTTGACAGAGGGCAGGAATAGACTCTGATTCCTCCCTACGGCTCTGAAGCATAAGCATCCAGCTGCTTTTACAATATTTACCCTTTTGCTTTATTTGCAGGTGGAGAGTAGAAAACCAACAATTAGATGCAACATGCATCATTCGGACATTTACAGTTATCAGTTTTCATTTAGCATCAATTCCTGCCGAATGAGATTCCCATTCATATTTTAGTGAAATGAGCTGATGTTTAATTTAACCCTTTGAGGTTCATCTGATAATGGATATACCTATCCTCACTGCTATACATTGCCATTTATTCTCAGTGGGAGCTGATGTGTGACGAATGCTTTAGGAAATCAGACCATTTATTCAGGTGCATAAGTATGAACGTAGAAGCATAATTTGAGACACCCTTTTTTGAAGGTTTTGCCTCTAGTATAAGCTAAAAGGAATGAAAAAAGACATATGAATGTACATTGGGCAGCAAGTCTGCCCATTGTGTTGGTGGAAAAGCTGAAGAACAAACAACTTAGACCTAGTTCACAGTATTTCTAACAGGATCAAGCATGCAATAGACCAAGGTCTGCATGTAATATTTTTAAGCAATATTATTGCAGGAAGGCTGTAGGAGGTAAAATTTAAAAAGTTAAGTCCTGTTAATGTAAAATCATAATATATCTGCCTACTTGTCTAGCGGTCTATGAAAGCTCTGTCTATGCATCTTTGGTACTATATGGAAATGATATATAAAATTAACTATTATTTGTAAAAGCTTTGAATTTCTCTCTCTCTTGTAAATTTATTTATTTATTACTTCTCTCCCATTATGTGTGTTTTCAGATACGATTCCCCAGTTACCCTCTTCCACTGGTAAAAACCTCTAAAATTGGAAATTAATTATGCATATCATGAACAATAGTTTTGATGGAACAAGAAGAAACAGCAAGCCACTCATTGAGTACAACACTACACAAGAAGGCTACAGAATTGAAAGGCATCCCAAGAGCCGACAGCCTTCTTTGACATGTATACACTAAGGGACAGATGAGAGCAAAGGACTCAGACTGCTTATGAAGGTGATGTTTTTAAGGGTTTTTAGCTCTGTACAATTAAGAGTAGGTTAAGGGGGTCATATTGCAAACATTAATGCCATTTTTATGCCAGTTCATAGTGGGGGTTTTTTAACACTGAACGTTTAGATTTTTTGTGAAGTTTTGGGAAATCAATTTTTTCCCCCGGCAAGGTAGAGCGAAGAGACATAAAAATTGTGTGTGAAAATTTCAACCAGGAAGAGTATTGTCTAGCATGTTAAAAATGGGACGGAACCAGTAGGGTTTGGTTTTGCATTTACCTCCACAGGCAGGGTGAAATTCACATAGCAGAAGGCCTATGCACAATGCCGAAGTCCCATTTAAATCCTCAAAAATGAATTTAATTAAATGGGAATCAGCTTCAGCGGTGCTCTTGCTGACCCTTTCCATTGGGGAGAACGTCATCTTTGTATACCACTTTACAAATGCGGATTGCCTAGACTTCATGGTAACTCACCTTTATCATCACTTTATACAGGGGAAACTGGCTATGTTAAATGACTTGGTGAACATCATACAGCAGGTGTCAGAACCACAATTAGAACACACATTTCAATGCTAGCCCCAAATCTAATCTAATAGTCCACAGTGCTCCCTACCCCCAGCTAAACTATTTAACTTTTCTGAACTTTGATTTCCTCTTCTGTGAAATTGAGTCAGTAATATTTCCCAAGAAGTGAAATCTGAACATACACATAAATGTAAGATGTCTGAAGTCACAGGTTGGATAAGTAAATATTGTTTATGAATTTAAAAACTGAGTCTCAGAAATGCCCATCGCCACCCACACACACAAAAAAGCATCAACTGGCTTTGGTTTTGCCGGAAACATTGTGAACTTGAAAACAGGCTGATTTTGTCAAGGAAAAGAGTCACTTTAATAATGAACATTTCACCCAGCTATACCATAGTGCAATCATTTCCCAGCTGGAAATGATTCAGTAGCAAGTAATTTGGAATGTCAGCAAGGAGCTATATTTAATACACTGCATGTGTTATCAGGTCCAGGTATGACACATATCTTTTTTCTGCCTGTGGTCAGAACGGTTTCCCTGATTAATATTACTATAGAATTTTCCTAATTTCTGATTTTAAAATAATTTCCTTTTTCCAACTTAGACATTTATATTTTGATTACTGTATGAGACCAGTACCAGAAGCTTTTTAAAAATGGTCACTTTGGCGAGAATTTTCTCTGCACTCAACATTGTATTAGAGACATCTGACAAAGAATTATATCCAAGCCAGTGACGGTTTCAGATGGAGATGTTCATTTTTGGTTAAGACCATGGACTGGAACTCAACAGGTCTGGATTCTATTCCTGGCTGTGTCACAGTCTTCCTATGTGAGTCTGAACAAGTCAGCTAGGCAAAGGGTTAGTGTCTCAACGTCCTTTGATTTTTCATTGTGTTACTCATTCCCGTCTCTGCTTGATCCAGAATGGATATGGATTTGTTCCAGCTTTCTGCCCGAGAGTGGTTCTTTAGCTCAAACTACAGCAAATGTAATGTTTTAGCACTCGAGGTCCCCACTTCAATCCCTGATGTGTCTCTGCCATCACGCCACCATTCCCTATCTGTGAAATGGGGATAACAGTTCTCCGCCTCGCAGGGATGTTGCAAGGAAAATGTCAGGGTTTGTGAGGTGCTCAGATATTACAGTGATGGGGCCATATAAGTACCTGGAAAGATAATTGGTCTTCAGTTAACTACTTCTTGGAGCTTCAGAAGGAAAAATATTTCTTAAAAAAACCAGCAAGAAAACCAACAAAAAATGAATTTTGTTTATAATTAGGCCACAACAGGAGGAATAGTCATGATATGAGTAGCATTGACAGTACTTAGCATTTGCGCTCTTATTATATAGGCACTTACCTGGCCCCATCAACACATCATCCCACATGCTTGGGAGGCGCTCCTCGTAAACAGCCATACAGCTACCACATTATTAGGGCCCTACCAAATTCACGGCTGTTCAAAACGAGTCACGGACTGTGAATTAAGCCCTCCCCTGTGAAATCTAGCCATTCCCCAGGCTCTAGTCCTTGGCCTGGGGAGGGACTAGTCCCTGATCTGGGGCGGGACAGGATTTACTATTCCCCTGCACAGCTGCCTTTGGGGGGAAATCAGACCCACCTCCGGTACCTCCTGCGCAGGGCCAGCTGTAGGCACCAGGAAAGCAAGCAGTTGCTTGGGGTGGCAAATTTGCAGGGGCGCAAGAATCCAGCCTGGGAGCTGAGAACCAACAGGGGGCCCTGGGAGCTGTAGTTCCTTGGCTAGCTCCCTGCCTATGGAGCGGGCCCTGGAGCAGGCCCTGGAGCAGGGAAAGAACTACATTTCCCAGCATTCCCTCGGCTGCAATTAACAGGAAAGGGAGGGGGAAAGAGTGTGGAACTGAAACCTCATGCTGCAGCTTGCTGTGAATGGGAGGGACAGAGCCAGCTCTAGGTTTTTTGCTGCCCCCCACCCCAGCCCTGGGCTCCCCCCCACACTCCTGTGTTGCCCCAGCCCTGGACTCTCCCCCTCCCACACCCTCTGCCACCCCCGCTCTGGCCCCCACCTGCACCCCCCTGCCGCCCCGCCCTGGGCTCTCCCCCTGCCCGCATCCCCTGCCGCCCCGCCCTGGGCTCTCCCCCCACCCACACCTCCTGCCGCCCCAGCCCTGGGCTCTTCTCCCCCCCCCCCACCCACACCTCCTGCCGCCCCAGCCCTAGGCTCTCCCCCAAAGAAAGAATTGGGTGGACTAAATGGACAGTGCACCTCTCTATCTGAAGCCTAGCAAGGGAGATCCCACTAGAATTTAAAATGAAAAGTAAGGGCGGGGAGGCTCTACTAGGACCTGGGCAGCTTTAGATACAGTACCAGGCACACAGGAGGATTTACACTTCTGAGCCATGGAAACAGAAATTGACATTTCTTTTCCAGATTTAGCTAATATTCAGAAAGGGAATCTAGCACCTGCTTTCCAGATTTGAACACCCTCAAAATTCAGGAGTGCTCAAGCTCAATTTGGGCAGCTGTTACTTCATTTCTCCCAAATCAAATATACTGATCCACTGTAACTTGCTGTAAAAAAGTAGAATAAATTGAGCAAGAAATGCTTCCCAGTGGTTATTAGGACTGGAATTGCTATTTTCAACAGCCATTGCTTTTTTTTTTTTTTTTTTAGTTTTAGTTTTATTTGTTTAAAAGGAAGACATTGATATTGCATTGGCAAATTTCCCATAGAAACAAAGAATGGAACAAAAGAATAATAAAGGCACCTCAACTTTTCCTCATTTATGTAGGACAGTCTTATAATATGCATCCAGATATCCTCCAATCACACAAGCTGAAAATTGTTCCACTTTACTGCAGTTCTGTAACCATATGGGAACCAATCCTGTCTGTGTTCCGTGCACATCTAAAATTCCTGCTGAATGACCCACCCTGGGAGCAAGTTACCAGTGACCCAGGGCTGGGGCAGCAGGAGGGTGCAGTTGTGGGGGAGGGGAGAGAGAGAGAGAGAGAGAGAGCCCAGGGCTGGGGGGGGGAGGGCAGCCAAAATTTTTTTTGCTTGGGGCAGCAAAAAACCTAGAGCCAGCCCTGCTCCTGCGGCTGCTGGAAGCCCAGCTCTGAAGGCAGCACAGAAGTGAGGGTGGCAATCCCACGACCTCCTCTATGACAGGTTTGTGACCCCCTCACAGCCCCCTTTTGGGTCAGGGCCCTCTCAATTACAACTCAGTGAAATTTCAGATGTAAACATCTGAAAATGTGAAATTGACTAATTTTCAAATCCTATGGCTGTGAAATTGAAATTTATCTGAGCTATAAAGATATACCTATCTATCTCATAGAACTGGAAGGGACCCGGACAGGTCATTGAGTCCAGTCCCCTGCCTTCACTAGCAGGACCAAGTACTGATTTTGTCCCAGATCCCTAAGTGGCCCCTTGAAGGATTGAGCTCACAACCCTAGGTTTTGCAAGCCAATGCTCAAACCACTGAGCTATCCCTCCCCAAGATGGGTGGGGTTGTGGGGGGGAGGCAGAGCCTCAAAAAATGAGCAATTGAATCAAACTGTGTGCATGCAATATTAGTGTATTATAAAAGTGTATCATGTAAGATCTTTTATGAATGCCTGAAATACACCAGTGATTAATACTGTAAAATGTACATTTTAGCACTATATAAGGAATTATGGATATTCATTGATAGTTTGGCCAGACAGGAGGAAATGTGACAGCTATCGACCCGTCTTCAGTGTAAATTAAGCATGGTAGACTCAGCATGGAAGCTCTATTTACATTGAATTCTTACAGTGGGATGGGAAGCCCACAGGAAGGGAAGAACAGCCCTGCCTCTTGAAACAAGTTTGTTGCACTTTGGAAGCTATAAGGACAGAAGCCATTTTAGGCATCCATCAGGAGGCAGACACAAGGGAACAGAGCTCTTGCAAGCTGAGAAAGATGGGTTCTTCAGCCAAGGGGGAAGGGTTCAAGTCTCTGGGAACTGAATATAGGTGAGAAACCTGCTTAGGCAAAAATCTTTCACCTAAGAAGACAAGGGAAGCCATCACCTTGTACTTCTGTGGAAGGTCCTGACGGAAGGAAAGTCAGCCATGGCTGGGAAACAAAATGACTGGTGAGAGAAACCATCTTGAACAAAGCCTGTGCCTTGCTAGATTTAGTTTGAGACTTTTAGAAGAATATTTTGTTTGGTTTTACTTGTAGCTTTTTCTATTTTCATTCCTTATATTTGAACTCACTTAATCCTAAGTATATTTTGTTAATACATTTATTTCATTTTTACCGTAAACCAAGTCAGTGCTGTGTTTAAAGGAAGGGTGTATTCCCCCCGTTAAGCTAATAAGCTGTGATGTGTTTTGTGTCTTTAGAGGATTTCTCCGAGTTGTCCAGGAGAAAGCTGGGCATTGCAGAGCACATGGTTTTGGGAAAATTGGTGATTGGGAATGTGTTGGGGTCACCTTGCTGGTTGCAACCAAGGCTGGTGGAAGCCAGATTGGGGCAGTGGGGCTGTAGACAGGCTGTTGGGTCAGAGCTGACAAACCAGGGCTGTCCAGCACACAGATGCTCAGGGTGTGATCTGCATGCTGGTAGGCTGGCTGTGAGTGGCCCAGGTAGGGAGCTACAACAGCAAAGCATTGTGAGGCATCCAAGATTACAGGGCAGATGGTGACACAGCCCCTCGGTGGTCTGGACTGCACCCCACAACATGACAGTAGAGAAGAAGAGATATTTACATTTATAAAATATTTTTAAACCTCCAATTCAAAAGAGAGAGTAGCAACAAAGACAGCACATATAGATGATTACACTATGTTGCTAGAATGTAAATTAAAGAACACAGAATTATTTCTATAGGCAACATTCCAGAATTCCTTAGGGATCTTTACTGTTTCAAAAAAGGATGAAGGCGACTCTTCCTGGGGAAACGATGACATCTGCTGGTGTTTAATGAACAAAATTTAGTTTAATTCCTGTATGTTTCAAAGCGGCACATTGTACTAGGGGCCCAATGTTCCTTTGTAAATGCCAATTACTGTGACAGCAATGCAATATAACCAAATAGCAGCTGTTTCTTAAAAAATATGCAAAAGAAAATTTGAAGGTCAGCTTCATAGAAAGAAATACAATGTGCCTTCATTGAAATGAGATACAAATCACTGGAATTTCTCTTAATCTATATTTTCAGTTCTCTGAACAAAAGACTAAATGTATCCATAGTCATTTGCTATCGTTCCATCATCAGTACATTTTAAAAATATTTTTATATTTTTACCAGTAGCACGTTCAAAAGAATTCTTCGATTCTATTCTGTAACTGAAAACAAAAATAGATTGTAAACAATAACATGTCAGCCAATGGCTAGTATGAAGTGGAATTCATATTTACTGATCAGCACTTGTACTGACCATTTGATTGTATGCATCACTTTTTATTTTTCAATAAACAAATCATGCTGGGGGTACTCTACTGCTGGGGGGGGAGGTACCATATGTAAAATGAGAAGTAAAACTGAGGTTTTTGTGAGTGCTTATGGAAATATACAAGGTGGTTCTTGGAGGGGTAGCAATTTCTGTTGGATATGCTATTCAGTTTCATTTTGTGTCCTGGACAGCTGTATAGGGTTGCTGGTCATTGATAAGAGGTTGTGCATTTCAGGGCAAAGGTGCCTTTATTTCAGAATTAGAATCATAGAATATCAGGGTTGGAAGGGACCTCAGGAGGTCGTCTAGTCCAACCCCCTGCTCAAAGCAGAACCAATCCCCAACTAAATCATCCCAGCCAGGGCTTTGTCAAGTTGGGTCTTAAAAACCTCTAAGGAAGGAGATTCCACCACCTCTCTAGATAACCCATTCCAGTACTTCACCATCCTCCTAGTGAAAAAGGTTTTCCTAATATCCAACTGTAGAGGAGTGGACTCACCCATGCGGCGCCTCCCACTGATCATTCCGGGAATTAACTCTGTCCAGTGGAGCGCCCCCTCCTGGTGGTGTCCCGTCCATTGTCTCGCCCTCGGTTGGAGTCTGAGCCCACATCGCTCACCAGTTCGCAGCGTCCTCTTCAGGACCACTGCCCTCCGGCAGTGCCCCTTAGCCCATCCACACCCCTTTCCTGGGGGCAGGGGGTTGATCAGCAGTCTCTCTACGCCCCAGCCACCATGTCCAACCACACACCCCAAAGTCTAATCCCTCTTGTCAGGGATCTGGCAAAGTCTATGGTGGCCACTCCCTACGGCCGATGGCTGGGTGTACTGGAAGGGGAGAAAGGGGGGATCCAGGCCCGCCCTCTACTCTGGGTCTACCCAGGGACTCTCTGGCAGCAGCCTCGCTGTCCTCCTTCTCTCCCCTCGTCTGTCTGCTTCCCTGGGCCGCTTCCCCTACAGCCCCTTGCACCCGCTAGGCCCTTCCCTTCAGCACCTGCAGCCTGGCACGCCTCAGGCTAGAGCTCCTTTCTGCTCCCTGACCCTGGCCACCACTGCACTGTCTGCAGTGCTAGTCTCCCACCTCTGGAGACTGACCTTCCACTATTGAAGGCCTGGGACAGACTGACTCTCCCCTCCCTGAGCAGCCTTTTTATAGGGCTGAGCCGGGCCCTGATTGGCTCCCACTAAGTCCTTCTCTGATTGGCTGCCCGCCTGCGCAGGCGCACTGGCCTGCTGCTGCCTAAATTCTCAGGGAGTGGGGCAGTCCGCCCCACTACATCAACCTAAAACTTCCCCACTGCAACTTGAGACCATTACTCCTTGTTCTGTCATCTGGTACCACTGAGAACAGTCTAGATCCATCCTCTTTGGAACCCCCTTTCAGGGAGTTGAAAGCAGCTATCAAATCCCCCCTCATTCTTCTCTTCTGCAGACTAAATAATCCCAGTTGCCTCAGCCTCCCCTCATAAGTCATGTACTCCAACCCCCTAATCATTTTTGTTGCCCTTTGCTGGACTCTTTCCAATTTTTCCACATCCTTCTTGTAGTGTGGGGCCCAAAACTGGACACAGTACTCCAGATGAGATCTCACTAATGTCGAATAGAGGGGAACGATCACATCCCTCGATCTGCCTGCAATGCCCCTACTGATAGAGCCCAAAATGCCGTTAGCCTTCTTGGCAACAAGGGCACACTGTTGACTCATATCCAGCTTCTCGTCCACTGTAACCCCTAGGTCCTTTTCTGCAGAACTGCCGCTTAGCCATTCAGTTCCTAGTCTGTAGCATTGCATGGGATTCTTCCGTCCTAAGTGCAGGACTCTGCACTTGTCCTTGTTGAACCTCATCAGATTTCTTTTGGCCCAATCCTCTAATTTGTCTAGATCCCTCTGTATCCTATCCCTACCCTACAGCGTATCTACCACTCCTCCCAATTTAGTGTCAACTGCAAATTTGCTGAGGGTGCAATCCACGCCATTCTCCAGATCACTAATGAAGATATTGAACAAAACTGGCCCCAGGACTGACCCTTGGGGCACTCCTCTTGATACCAGCTGCCAACTAGACATCGAGCCATTGATCACTACCCGTTGAGCCCGACGACCTAGCCAGCTTTCTATCCACCTTATAGTCCATTCATCCAGCCCATACTTCTTTAACTTGCTGAATGTAGTGATCTGCTATCACAAATTGTGTATTCATTTTAGTTCATCCAATACTTTCAGATCCTTTGGAATGAAAGGCACTACATGTGTCGGTATTATATGGTTATATGGGAATCCCAACAGTGGTAAGAAACACTCTTCTGTGCTGGACTAGTCAAATTATTTTGTCTATTCTTCTCAGCTGAGGATGTAGCCACAGTGACCATACTTTTACCACCTCCAGATTAGATCTGTTTTTGACCCCTTTACTTCTCACTTCTGTTTAAATAAAAGCAAACCACTTGACATTCAGGAACCCCTACTTTTCTTCTCTGTAATTGAACACTGACCATGGTTATGGGTGTATCAGAGCTGCATGGACATTTAAAACCAGTGATGCAGCGGACTCTGGGGCAGAACATAGCTGCTGTTTAACATCCCATGGCAACATGAAACAGCTTTTTAGGACAGGAAGTTGACAATAGATTGTGAAGAATTTTGTTTTCATATGAATCCTCCAAGCACTTGTAGAAGGTCATCAGTATCATATTCTCCTGTTAGTGACTTAGCCCAGCGAAAATGTAAGTTGACAGTAAAATAGTAAAGTCATCTAAAGGCAAAAGATATTATGTTCTATCTTGTCAGCAATTTGAGTGAAAATATTATGATGATTCAGGAACAACTGTAGAAACAGTCAGTCCTCAGTAGACCTGCAGATGTTCAATAGAAAGCCAATCACCAGAAGTTTAAAGTTAGCATCATTATATTTTATGTACAGTAGTGAAAAAACGTATAAGGCAGAAATGGCAGCGGACCAGCATCTACTACATCCTAATTAACACTTTAAACATGGTATCACAGGTGGCTGAAACAGAACAATGCACACACTAAATACAAGGGAGAACTTAATTGTATTTTACTGAGCTGTGCATCTCTCTGCTTACTGTATAACCCATTTGTTAGAGGGCTTTCCCTTCACCCTCTCCCCGGTTCTTGTCACACAGACAGAAAGCAGAAGACCAGAAGTCTGAAGTGCAGGCAATGCGATGCTTATTGGGGTTAGTTTCCAGCAAACATGTATACCATAACTCTGACGCCGCAAAGCCTTGTTTCCCAGCATCCCATTCCCAGCTCTGATGCTGCAGAGTGTTTACCCCGTCTTCCCTCTTCCCAGCTCTGATGCCGCAGAACCTGCCTGTGTCCCCTTTTCCAATTCCCACCTCTTCCTTCTTAGGAGCCCAAATATACCTGCAATGCATGCTCTCAGTCCCACCCTTTACAACTTATGGTCATGTTCTGGTTTGGAAGGTTCTGAGTCTAGGGTCTTCGTCCCACCTCTTTTGTATCCCATGGGAGGGGTGAAGAGTGAGTCTATGCTATGGACAGGGACAGGCATTTCTTTGGCTTTTTAGTGTTTTATACCTTCCCCCAATCCCCGCTTGCCCCTCCCAACTGGTTGCTTGACCTTGCCTTGAGAGAAAAGCCAGGCAGGCTTCCAGTAAATGCTCATATATTACACTCCCACCATACCCTGTAACACTTTAGTTCCATCTCTTATCTCTTTTCACCTCATCTGCTTGTGGGCAGATGTAAAACACAGGGTCTTTGTCTTTTGTTTACACATATTAGTATACGATATAAGAGTGTCAAAAAGTCAAACCCAAAATTCTATCTCAGGCTGACAAACCGGCTTATAGTCTAACACCACTCCAGAACTGCCTACATTGCTTTGCATTTGTCTGCTTCTTTGTTGCCTTGTCAGTTATTTAGATGTTATGTAACTATATTAGTTGATGTGTGTGCAGTGTTTTGAATATATGACTCACAATACAGTCACTAAGTATTATTGTTGCCCCGTTTCAACCTGAGCAGCTAGTCAAAGTTTGGGGCCTTGAGCATGTTCCAGTTGGAAGTAGAAATGGATGGAGTTTGGTATTTTCTTTGATGCAATCTTTTTTATTTACAAGGAATGTACAAAATCCTGTGTCTCTAAACACAAAAGGAACCAAGAACAAAACGAATCAGTTTCTTAGCTTACAGACCTGAAGCCCTTTTAGCCAACACTAGACCCAAAAGAGGTCTCTCTAGCTTTTCCCAAGGTCAAACTGTGCTTATAGGCTCCTATTTGGCTTTCTTACCTCTTCTTCTCTCTCTGTTCTTGTCTGTTCTCAGTTTCTGTGTGAACTCTCTCTACACACACATACCTCTACCCAAAACAATATTCACCTCCTGGGCAGGTTCACACACACCTTTTGTCTTAGGTGGGGGCTCATACTTATAGTTATGTTAATTTAAGGGTGAGTTCACACCTATCAATCGCAATGGCATTTTAACTCAATCCATAGCAAACTCATAACACTGTTATTTCCATTAGGCTAAATCTTAATAACATAGCGAAAAGATAATGTTTAAAGTCAACTAGTCTCATTTCAAGAACATAATCAGGATATTTCATTACATTAAATACTCAAATGACTTATGTTTTTGCAACACACCTAACAATTGTTCAGGCGCAGTGTCCCATTGAATATTATGGGCCTCCACATTGGGTAGAATCTTAGAATACCAGGGTTGGAAGGGTCCTCAGAAGGTCATCTAGTCCAATCCCCTGCTCAAAGCAGGACCAATCCCACACTAAACCATCCCAGCCAGGGCTTTGTCAAGCCTGACCTTAAAAACCTCTAAGGAAAGAGATTCCACCACCTCCCTAGGCCACCCATTTCAGTGCTACACCACTCTCCAAATAGATACTACCCTCTCCATCCAGCACATGGAGTAGCCAGCATAAGGCTTGAACCCATCATCTTGGTGTTATTAGCACCACACTCTAACCTGCTGAGCTAGCCGGCCCACAAGTTATGGATCCATGCTTGCCTGGCCTAGCCTGCGGATTGTGGCAATTAAGTGCAGAGTATAGTAGACAGGCAAATCTGCTATTAGTGTTAGTGGAGTCTACTCAGATTTCAAGCTCCACCATTGCAAATAAGGGCTTAGTCCTGCCCACATTAGGAGCTGCACTGGCACAGCTACACTTGTGGCTATAATTGGGGTAAATCCTTAGTCTAGACAAAGCCTAGATTGTCAATTTTTGTAAGAAGGGCCCTGCCTTTCTTGGATCGCTAAAGCACCATGTCCATCCATGGTACCTTGTAAATAATAGTAGTAAAGTTAATAGTTTTTTCTGCATTAAGCATCCGTGTTCTTTCTACTGTTTTTTTAGCAGATGTTGACTAAAACCAAGCAAAATTCCCATTGAAATCAAACAAGATTGAGTTGATCAAGCAGTACAAGTTACACATGACTCATTTGATAGACATGGGTGTAACTTTCATGCTAAGTAGCAAGGAGGACGGGATTGTAGTAGGCAAACAACAATCATAAGATATGTTACAAATGTGCAAAACAGCACAGGTTGTGGGGGCTGCTTTATTTGATTTTCTGCTGGCTTGTTTTCTTGCTACTCCCTACCATCCCATCAGCAAGATACTTTCCCTGATATATTCCCCTTTATGAGCATGGAATGTACTCTGCCATTTACATTACTTGTGAATTTGGCCCTGCATAAGGCCAACAGGATTTTAATATAAAAAATATCAGTGATTCTGGCACATAATCAATTAAGGGGGAAAACAAGTGTGTGTTAGCTTCAATTTCAATTAGAAACACATAAGGAGGGACAACAGTTTTATTGGTAAATAGAGAAACAAGTGGGGAAATAAGTGTTATTCTCAAGTTTCTAAGATAATATTAATAATAGTGGAACAAGCATAAAACAAACTAGTTACTTCTTGAAAGTGTCCTTTTAATGTGTTTTACAAAATACTGCACCAAAATAAATATTTACGCAATAAGCCTTCATGTCCCTGAAGCAGCCAGCAGTGTCCATTGGACCGGCCATATTTAACCCCAGCATGCATCCCATACAGTAGTTAAATTTGCAATCATACCATGAATTATAGCAGCTCTGGGAGAGTTACAATGGTCTATCTGCATTACAGAAATGATTTGAAGCCTCTAAGAAATTTTAATTCATTTTTAATTTGTTCACTGAACTTAATGGTAATTTACTCAGTTTGGTAGAACTCCTTGGGAAATACAACAATGTCATGCATGAGCACTTATGTCAAATAGTTCATAAAGAAGCTATGGACCATTATGGCAGCAAAACAATTCAAAATGAATTGATTGACCATATGGCAAGGAAGGTACTCAATAGCATATTGATGCCGCTCAGCAAAGCAAAGTACTATGCCATAATAATGGACCGCACTCCCGACATTAGTCACAGTGGAAAGATTTACAGTACATTTACAGTACAACAAAAATTTGTTGATGATGAGGACGGCTGTATCCAAGTAAAAGAAGACTTTATCTGTTTCCAGTCTGTGGACAACTCTTCTGGAAAAGGCCTAACAGAAATGTTTATGAACATTTTGAATGACAATAAAATAAAGCTTCAGGAATGCTGCGGCCAAGGCTATGACAATGGTGTGAACATGAAGGGAAGAAACAGTGGCATCCAGGCAAGGATCCCTGCGCTGAATCCAAAAGCTTTTTTCGTGTCTTGTGGCTGCCATTCCCTCAACCTGGTTGTGTCAGATGCAGCATTAGATTCGGTATCTGTCTTTAGAGTTCTGCAAAGGATATACACCCTGTTCACAGCATCAATTATCAGGTGGAAGAGCCTCACGGACCATGTTACAAATCTGACCATAAACCCACTAAGTGACACTTCCTGGGAGAGCTACATTGACAGCGTAAGGCCAGTGAGGTACCAAGTGACTGAGGTTTATGATGCCCTGATGGAACGGGTGCAGTCAAGTAAAGCTGAGGCCAGAAGCCAACATGAGATGCAAAACCTGGCAAACCAGATCACTGACTTCAAATTTCTGGTCTCAGTTGTGGTTTGGCCTGGTATCCTGTTCCAACTAAATGTTGTACACAAGGCATTGCAAACTCAGTAGATGGACATCGTGACTGCTACTACTTCGATGAGAAGCTGCCTTGATTTTGTCCAGAGACCAGAGATTTGAAGAGGCCATCCCTGCTGCCAAAGAAATGGCGGAAAACTTAGGAGTTCAGCCTGTCTTCAAGAAAACTCGTATTCATCGGAAGAAGAGACAGTTTGGTTATGAGGACAGAAATGATGTGATGGGAAGCTTGGAAGAAAAATTCAAGAGGGAATGTTTTTGTTCGCTCGTTGACACTGTTCGAGTGTCCATCGAAGAAAGGTTCGGACAAATGAAGCACCACAAAAAGACCTGGGGGTGGGGATGTATGACCTTAGTAAGCTGTTGACAGACCGGAATGCACTCTTGAACAAGTGTACAGACGATCACCAGATTCTGACACATGGGGAATGTTCAAAGGGCAATGATAAAGACCTCTATGTCGAATTGGACAATATCCGTCACATTTTGCAACAAGGGCTGCACTCTCCACTCCACGTTCTTCAATTCATTCACGATGCAGAGAGCTGAAGGACATTTTCCCTAACATGTGGATAGCTTTGAGGATTCTGCTCATGCTGCTGGTCACAGCCGCAAGTGATGAGTGCAGCTTTTCGAAGCTCAGGCTCATTAAAACGTATCTTGGATCGATGATGGCCGAAGAGAGACTGACATCGCTTGCTCTTTTATTGCTTGAAAATGCCATTGGCCAGTCTCTGAATCTCTCTAACGCTGCGCTTCAGTTCACAAGGACAAAGGTGAAAAAAGCAACCTTTTGAACTAAAGGACTAGGGCTAACATTCCAAGGCTGTCACCTACTGTAACTCTATTTAATACCAGTGCACACAATGTTGGTGCACAGTTCAATTTATTGATGTGAGTACATTTCAGTCAGTCATTCTTAAAATTAAAAAAGTTTCTATAAACTTAGAGGAAACAAAAAATGTTATTTGCTTATATATGGTATGACTAAATTCAGATTTACGGATCCTAGCATGCAAATTTATCATCTTATATGACAGGGATAAATCGTGCATGCAAATTGTGCATCAAAATCGTGAAATGGGCTACAAATGCAATAAAGAATAAGGTATTGAAAAGTTTAACAAATGGAGGGGAGGTGCCAAAAATGCTCCTCACCTCGGGTGCGGTTTGGTCTAGGGCCAGCCCTGCTTTCTACCCACGTGAAGCCACAGTGACTTTGATGGGGCTCAGAGTGAATGCAAGGGTCTGGCCGCACACATGCAACTGTAAGATCAGGATCTGTGTCCTTATTTAGCTGCAGATGCACCGTGCTATTTAGAGAGACAGTGACAAGCCCGCGTACTTTTGGCTCTCCTCTGGGCTAACTTATGTGAGGAGGAAGAACCCAACCTCTGTTCTGAGGAATGAGAGCACAGATGAATGAGGCCCCTGCCAATGCCATGAGTTAGATTCACCTCTTTATACCTCTGACCCTTGGAGCTTCATAACCCACAGATGTCACAGGGTTGAATGAAGCCTTAAGTTATGACTACATGACTGCACAAATTAAGTTCACAGGGTATCATCAGAAGTGAAGCTATATCCTTCACACTCTTGTACCTAAGTATTAATACAGAAGATGAGCCAGATTCTGCTCTCATTTTCACTGCTACAACTCCACTAACATCACTAGGGTTGCACCAGAACAAGTGAACAGAATTTGGCCCACTGTGTCAAAATCCCTGATGTTCAACCCAGTAGGGAAACTTATATACAAATATTGGTAACAGTTACACTTCAGATACCATCCTGGAATCATTTCACAGGTCAAACTCCTAAGAACTACACAGGAGCTTTTCCTTGTCCAAGATCAGCAGTATCAGTTCCCTAGTGATGAAATTCCAGGTCCATTGCTTTATGCTTCCCTTCCCCCAAAAAAGAGCAGGTGTGTGATGGCTTAGAAATAAATTCAATAGCAGAGTAGCACAGTAACAGTATGAGTGTTAATAGTTCAGACCTATTAGAAATATGCAAAGGAAAAATTTTATCTAGGGTAAAGGCTGCAAATATCTTCATATTTCATTGCTATTTGCCTAACTGACTTAACTGGAGTTACTACTAGTACGGTAGAGGTGATCTTGGCTCCTCAGCCATAAATATCTTTAGTCAAGTTTTCTATGTATATCCTTGCACCCCCAGAGTGTAAGTGAAGTAGGTCATTTTTAAATACTTTCAAACTGATGTAAGTTCCGCATATTATACAGTATATTGTGAATTCTCACAGCTGGATTCTCACAGCTGGAGGTCAAGGTTCAAGCAACAAAGGAAAATAATCTGTATGTTCTTCCAAATGTTCTTGGGTGTGTCACCTGTGGCTGACCCACATGAAGTGACTCGGGCTCACAGGGCTCAGGCGGCAAGGCTATAGAACTGCAGCAAAGACATCTGGGATCAGACTGGAGCCCAAGGTCTGGGACCTATCCCCTTTATGGGTCCCAGAGTCTGGGTTCGAGCTGGAGCCTGGATGTCTAGACTGCAATTTTTTAGCCCAGCAACCCGAGTTCTGTGAGCCTGAGTCAGCTGATACAGAACAGCCACAGGTGTTTTATTGCAGCAGAGACATATCCCTGGATACTGTATTTTGAGAATATTAATTCGATTGAGATGGCCCCTATTTCTTCTTCTAAAACTTAAATAACACTTTGGAGCAGCCCAGTGCTGTTTAAATTCCAGTCAGATCCGCCTTCCAATCTTCACCGGTTCCTAAGAAATGCCATCTGGGGCAGGCAAATAGGAGAAGCTGTTAGCTGATCTACTGGCACATTCTGTGAGATTAATGAATACATCAGGGGAGAGGTCAGAGGCAGCATGGAAAAGATACTCTTTGCTGTCTCTGCGTCTTTCATAAAAGAACACGGAAATTATTTTAATCTCAGAACGTTCCTCCAACTTTCCAATTTAGTAAACTACCACCTTTGGCAAAGGTGGTGCAGGGGACACCTGTGCTTAAAATAACCTAGCAGCCTGGGAATTGGGGGGAGGGCAATGTTACCAAAATCTGAGAGCCAAAAATGTTATCTGCATATCCGTGCAGTGAGGGGGAGAAATTAAGAAGCACAAGATTATTGCAGCCAGAAAGCAGGTATCTAGGGAGGAAAGTGTCATCTATCAAGCGATGCTGGATATCAAAGCACTGCTGCTATTTAAATTTCTGAGCTCAGTTCTAATATAGGAACGCAGACTGATAAAAGCTTCCATGCATGCTAGCCCTATTAAATTTTTCTTGATGTTCCTTGCTGTATTAACTACCTCAAGTGTTCGAAAAAAATATATTTTAAAAAATAATCTCATAATGTTTAAGACAATGAATTTTGGATTCTTTTGATTTGCCTTCTAGTTTTGGAGCTTTTAGGATTTGGTTTTTCAGAATTTTCATTATACCCAGGAGGGCTAGCCACTTCTTTTTTCAAATGAAAGCTAAGGTTCTCCTATAATCACTTCATTCCTGAAGAAAAATGGAAGGGCGGGGAGGAAGTCTTGTGAGACTCCCAATAAAACAGCACGTGTTGGCAACATGTGTTTGTGACCTTGACCCATTTATAACCAAACACGCAGTCATTGGCATTTTTTTTTCTATTTAAAATTTAATTGTTAGGTGCCAATTCCTAAAAGGCTCTATGGCACCTTAACAAAGGATTAAAGGATACCCCTAACCCTGGCTCTTCTAATCTAGGGTACATCTACACTACAGCGGGGAGTCGATTTAAGATACGCAAATTCAGCTACGTGAATAGCGTAGCTGAATTCGACGTATCGCAGCCGACTTACCCCGTTGTGAGGACGGCGGCAAAATCGACTTCTGCCGCTTTTTGTTGGCGGCGCTTACTACCACCTCCGCTGGTGGAGTTAGAGCGCCGATTCGGGGATCGATTGTCGCGTCCCGATGGGACGCGATAAATCGATCCCCGAGAGGTCGATTTCTACCCGCCGATTCAGGCGGGTAGTATAGACCAGACCCTAGAGTTGTATCATAAAACCTGAAGATAAAGCCACCAACGGAGTCTCTGTGAGCCAATCATCCTGCACAATACAAACATGGCATCTCAGGTTGTTACCCTGGGGCTAGCACATTCAACTGCACCCTGTACAGCTGAGCCAAAAGAAAATAAAAACAAATTAGGAGCAACGTGCAATTACCATCAGCAGCCACTTTGAGATCTTAGCAGTAGTGGTTGTCTGGCTACATGTCTTTGCATCAAAGAAGAGTTAGCAGCATCATTAGCCAGTTCTCACACACTTCACCTCTCTACAAAGGAAAAAGGACCGTAAGCTGTCTAAAATCCTACCTGCCACATGGGGCCACAACAGGGGTACCCCTAACTCACCCAGCAATATCGTCAATTTATCCAGCTACACACTCAACCCAGCAGAAGAGTCTGTCCTATCTCGGGGACTCTCCTTTTGCCCCAGCACCCCCACGAACATGATACAGTTCTGTGGTGATCTGGAAGCCTACTTTTGCCGCCTCCGACTCAAAGAATACTTTCATGATAACACTGAACAGCGCACTGATACGCAGATACCCTCCCACCAACAACACAGGAAGAAGAACTCCACATGGACTCCTCCTGAGGGTCGAAATGACAGTCTGGACCTATACATAGAATGCTTCCGCCGACGTGCACAGGCAGAAATTGTTGAAAAACAACATCGCTTGCCTCATAACCTAAGTCGTGCAGAACGCAATGCCATCCACAGCCTCAGAAACCACCCTGACATTATCATCAAAGAGGCTGATAAAGGAGGTGCTGTTGTCATCATGAACAGGTCTGACTACCAGAAGGAGGCTGCCAGACAACTCTCCAATACCAAATTCTACAGGCCACTTTCCTCAGATCCCACTGAGGAATACACTAAGAAACTGCACCATCTACTCAGGACACTCCCTACACTAATACGGGAACAAATCAACATACCCTTAGAGCCCCGACCGAGGTTATTCTATCTACTACCTAAGATCCACAAACCTGGAAATCCTGGAAATCCATCATCTCGGGCATTGGCACTCTCACTGAAGGACTGTCTGGATATGTGGACTCCCTACTCAGACCCTACGCCACCAGCACTCCCAGCTATCTCCGTGACATCACAGATTTCCTGAGAAAACTACAATGCATTGGTGACCTCCCAGAAAACACCATCCTAGCCACCATGGATGTAGAGGCTCTCTACACAAACATCCCACATACATATGGAATACAAGCTGCCAGGAACAGTATCCCTGATGATGACACAGCACAACTTATTGCTGAGCTCTGTGACTTTATCCTCACGCAGAATTATTTCAAATTTGGTGACAATATATACCTCCAGACCAGTGGCACCACTATGGGCACCCGCATGGCCCCACAATATGCCAACATTTTTATGGCTGACCTGGAACAACGCTTCCTCAGCTCTTGTCCACTCATGCCCCTTCTCTATCTACGCTATATTGATGACATCTTCATCATCTGGACCCATGGGAAGGAGACCCTGGAAGAATTCCACCATGCTTTCAACAGCTTCCACCCCACCATCAACCTCAGCCTGGACCAATCTACACGGGAGGTCCACTTCCTAGACACCACCGTACAAATAAGCGATGGCCACATTAACACCACCCTATACCGAAAACCCACCGACCGCTACACCTACCTTCATGCCTCCAGCTTCCACCCCGGTCACACCACACAATCCATCATCTACAGCCAAGCACTGAGGTACAATCGCATCTGCTCCAACCCCTCTGACAGAGACCAACACCTACAAGATCTTCACCAAGCATTCTCAAAACTACGATACCCACACAAGGAAATAAAGAAACAAATCAACAGAGCCAGACGTGTACCCAGAAGCCTCCTGCTACAAGACAGGCCCAGAAGAGAAACCAACAGAACTCCACTGGCCATCACCTACAGTCCTCAGCTTAAACCTCTCCAACGCATCATCAGTGATCTACAACCCATCCTGGACAATGATCCCTCACTTTCACAGACCTTGGGAGGCAGGCCAGTCCTCGCCCACAGACAACCTGCCAACCTTAAGCATATTCTCACCAGCAACCACGCACCGCACCATAACAACTCTAACTTAGGAACCAACCCATGCAACAAACCTCGATGCCAACTCTGCCCACATATCTACACCAGCAACACCATCACAGGACCTAACCAGATCAGCTACAACATCACCGGCTCATTCACCTGCACGTCCACCAATGTTATATATGCCATCATATGCCAGCAATGCCCCTCTGCTATGTACATTGGCCAAACTGGACAGTCACTACGCAAGAGGATAAATGGACACAAGTCAGATATCAGGAATGGCAATATACAAAAACCTGTAGGAGAACACTTCAACCTCCCTGGCCACACAATAGCAGATGTAAAGGTTGTCATCTTACAGCAAAAAAACTTCAGGACCAGACTCCAAAGAGAAACTGCTGAGCTCCAGTTCATTTGCAAACTTGACACCATCAGATCAGGATTAAACAAAGACTGTGAATGGCTATCCAACTACAGAAACAGTTTCTCCTCCCTTGGTGTTCACACCTCAACTGCTAGCAGAGCACCTCACCCTCCCTGATTGAACTAACCTCGTTAACTCCACACTGATGTATACCTGCCTCTGGAGATTTCCATTACTTGCATCTGAAGAAGTGAGGTTCTTACCCACGAAAGCTTATGCTCCCAGTACTTCTGCTAGTCTCAAAGGTGCCACAGGACCCTCTGTTGCTTTCTCCTGCCTAGTGGCTCAATGGAGTATGATTTCAGCATTCAGTCTGTCTTCTGCACAGGTGTCCTGAAGTGAAGGGAGAACATGCCACTTCCTCTCAGCCTCAGCACACCTCTGTGAGATGAGGCAGAATAGTCTATAACTCAACAAGACTATGGCAATTTTGCCCATATAAATTCATGAATGGAATAAAAAAACAGGAAGTGAAGAAAAGATGGCCCAGTTCATATATGCCTATCCCTGATACACTGATTAATGAAAAATATCATGACAGTGCCCTTTAAAACCATACATCCAGAGAGAGTTTTATATAGTACCCGATGATGTGTGCATGTTTTTAAAAGAAGATAATGTAAAGGCCATGTGTGGAGCCAAAATAAGTAGAAGCCAGCAACAGACACCAAAAACATTGAACAGTCAGTGATTTAATGAACTACGGGAGAATTTAACATGCACTTTTTTCTGGATCATAGAATTTATCTGAATCATATAATTTACCCTGTACCATTTGTCTAGATGACAAATGTAATTTGAATAAATTGGGGTGGGGGATGAAGGACTCCATAGTAAAGCTAAAGGAGGTACAATCCAGGCTGATTAAAATACTTTGTCATGTATTTATTATGCCAGTTATACAGATGGAAGAACAAAGACATGGGGAGTTTAAGTGACTTACCCAAGTCCACAGAGCAACTCAAGGGAAGAACCAGGAACACAACCCAAGAATTCAATCTCCCAATCTCCTCTTGCTGTTACTAATAGACAAAACTGTCTCAGTACAAAATACAGCTGTTTTTTTCCCCGTGACTCATCCCCTTCCTCCCTTCCAAGTGCTTATTCTTCAACTCTTTCCAGCTTCTGCAGGAATCTGAGTATTTAGAATACCAAACTGCATTGTCACTTCCTTACGACTTTCTGTTGTACAGCAATTCCTAGGATTTTTGCAGAGATAATCTATTTTCTTTTTCCCTATGACTAGCTGCTGAAGGGGAAATACAGCACTATATTGTTGCTCGTGTATGTATCTCTCCCACTGACAGCTCTCCAGTTTGCCTTACATGCTGATTCATGTCTTCTGAAAAGCATAGAAAGCATCAATAATGGAAGCAATAGTATCAAAGGGGCCTTTTCAGGACAAGTTATTTTCATGCCATTATAAGGTGACCAGATGTCCCAATTTAATAGGGACAGTCCCAATATTTGGGGCTTTTTCTTACATGGGTGCCTATTACCCCCTACCTTCTGTCCCGATTTTTCACACTTGCTATCTGGTCACCCTATGCCATTATTGCAGAAGATGACTTTGCAAGTCATTAACGTAATAGGCTCTACAAATGGCATGTTAGGTATATGAATCCATGTCAACAAGCAGAAAGTGGGCATGACTATCAAAGACCAGGGAGGTAAAATGTTGAATGTCTTGACAAATGGTAGCTTTGCAAACTGGCTTTGCATGCCCTCTACATCATCTAGTATACAGTGCCTTGTATAAGCTGATGATGCAACACTGAGCAGAGAAAGAAGTTTGTTCTATTTACAGATCTATAAGCAGGAAGTCAAGTTCTGAAGTGGTAGCATAAGGATGTTTTGTGTCATTACACAAGCCTACCTGAGATGTGCTTAACAGATAGAATACTATTGTCCACATGTCAGACAGAGAAGTGGAGTGGAGATACTGTCAAATAAATGACATATGGAATTTAACAGTGGTGAACAGAACTTTCACAGTTATAGTGCACTGCAAACCTTTGTAAATACTCACCCAGCAGAAACATTTGTGTGAAGTCTTGGTGTTGAGGGAACATGTGGGTCATATCTACCAACACTTCAAAGGCTGCAATGAACCACAGAGTTCCAAGCAAAAACAAGGCATCCCCACAGAATCTCCTCTGTTCATAAAATATTGACAGACTATTTATGGAGCTCCTCAGACAACTGTTTGTTGTTTTTCAGCATTAGAGTAATATGAAGGTGCTTCACATCCCATAGGTCATTTGGCTTTCATGTGTCCATTCTGGTACCCATTGGCCCTTCTGCAATGATGATGTTATGGAAGATTGCAGTCATTTTTATTTCACTCAGATTGTCATATTCAACTTTCTCTGCCTCTCTGAGGTTGGAGTTCCATTATTTTTGAGAGCCCCAAACAGTTAATTCCATTCAACGGCAGGAAGAAACCCAACTCATCTTAGATTAAACACACATCCTGGGTGAAATCCTGGCCACACTGAAAATGTATCAGATAACGGATAAAACAACATAGATGTGTATATGCTTAATATGGGATCCTGTGTGCCATTCAATAACCTTGGTATACAATAATGGTGCAGTTTAGCTTTGTTCCCCTAGTCAGAGCTATGCATCTCTCTATCTCGCTCTCTGTCAGAGAGAGCTAGTCCCCCAGGACAATGTGGAGAAACTGGAAAGGGTCCAAAGAAGAGCAACAAGAATGATTAAAGGTCTTGAGAACATGACCTATGAAGGAAGGCTGAAAGAATTGGGTTTGTTTAGTTTGGAAAAGAGAAGACTGAGAGGGGACATGATAGCAGTTTTCAGGTATATAAAAGGGTGTCATAAGGAGGAGGGAGAGAACTTGTTCACCTTAGCCTCTAAGGATAGAACCAGAAACAATGGGTTTAAACTGCAGCAAGGGAGGTCTAGATTGGACATTAGGAAAAAGTTCCTAACTGTCAGGGTGGTTAAACACTGGAACAAATTGCCTAGGGAGGTTGTGGAATCTCCGTCTCTGGAGATATTTAAGAGTAGGTTAGATAAATGTCTATTAGGGATGGTCTAGGCAGTATTTGGTCCTGCCATGCGGGCAGGGGACTGGACTCGATGACCTCTCGAGGTCCCTTCCAGTCCTAGAATCTATGAATCTATGAATCTATGAATGATATTCAGAACACAGTCTTATGCAGGATACCCCCTTGGAAAAAAAGGTTGCTTCTCAGGCACTTGATCAGATATAGGTACCTGTTTATTTGTTCATAAGCTATTACAGTTCTCAATACGCACTAGTTTACAATACCCCTCTACCAACAGAGAACAGTATTTGACTATTTACACTGTCACTATTTGTATAGCACTAACCGAATGCTACATTACATTACAGGCAACTAGTAAGATGTGGTCCCTTCTCAGCGAGCTTACAAGCTATGTAGACAACATACAAATGTAGCGAGAGAAAAGGGAGGTCACAAGAAGCCAGGGTGAATGAGTGGGGAAGTAAGATACCTGTCTTATTAGTGCCATGATTTTTGCCTTTAAAAAAATAGGGGGAAGGAAGTTAGAAGAATTTTCCCAAGGGACTGTAAATTGTTTCCTAAATAGAAGATTGGGTTTTGCAGTTAAGTGCATATTAAAAAGGAAGCACCAGGAAGAGGAGAGAATGGGGATGTTGCAGCCCAGGTTAAGGAATGCATGTCTGGTAGGGAAGAATGAGGAAGAGGTCACATGGAAGAAGAAGTGGAAAATAAAACACATGAAAGGGTTGTTTCAGAGTAACAGCCGTGTTAGTCTGTATCCGCAAAAAGAAGAACAGGAATACTTGTGGCACCTTAGAGACTAACAAATTTATTAGAGCATAAGCTTTCGTGGACTACAGCCCACTTCAGCCCTTGAAGTGGGCTGTAGTCCACGAAAGCTTATGCTCTAATAAATTTGTTAGTCTCTAAGGTGCCACAAGTACTCCTGTTCTTCTTTTTATGAAAGGGTTGGTGAGTGAGATGGCGTGGCCAGCAATCCAGTGACCTCTTTTCCCCCATTTTAATCCTATCCAATTCATTCATATGACAGTTGTATTTTATAGCCTTCACAATAATGCTTCCTACAATCTCATTCCAACATAGCTCATCAGAAGGGGTCTTCTATTCTCCAGCTATGAAACAAAATCTGTTCTTTCATACAAGTGTCTCCCAGTACTCCAATCTGTAAACATGTTTCCAGATTAGCCCTCTTATTGTTTGGCTAAAGATTGCCCTTAAGATCTTCCTTTCAGTGATCACAAAATGCTGCACAAATAAGCTTCTTGAATAATGTTCTGCTAACATCAAGGGAGTGATTAGAGAACAGTTTCAGGGACAACCGCACTATTAGTATGCACAGAAATTGCTCTGTTGGCAGGTCGGTCACTTCTATAAAGAATAGCCCGGTCCTTGATCACACCTTAAAACGGAGCTTTGCCATAGACAGTAAACTGCATTGTCTCAGAAGAATGAGAGGACCTCAGTGGGTCACAAATGGAGAAGTAGTCTAGGAGATAGCTGAGTTCCTACATGTCAAGGACTAAAAGAATTAAGACCAGGGCCTTGAAATGGAAGTAGGAAGCCAATGTCAGATGCAGTATGTTCTCCACGGTGTTTCCTGCTTCACGAGTGGACTGCTACATTCTGCACACGTTATACTTTCCATTCATTTACTCTGCTCTGATACATAGATGATGAATAATACTGCAATTTGCTCGTATAACCCTTCTCATCTGTCCATCTTAAATCACTTTCCAATGGAGAGTGTCATTATCCTCAAATGGGGAAAAGGAGGCACAGGCAGGTGAGGTAACTTGTCCTAGGTCATTTACTGACAGAACTAAATTCTGAACCCGACTCCCATTCCAATGTCCTACCCTACCTGGAGACGATTTTATTATAAGCATGTTTTCAGTGATTATTTTAAAGCACTAATTAACAAGCCCTTCTATTGATAAACCATTTAGAATTTTTTTAAATGCCACTTTTTGATTCAATCAGTTTGACAGTGTTCCTTTTAACATTCGCTTGTGGAAAATGCTTCTTTCACACACTGTTTGAGCAGCACATTATTGGACAATTGAATTTTTAATATGGTGTGTCGTGATTACAAAGACAAAAAAGCAATATATTTCCCCATATCCTCACTCCATTCTTAATGTTTTCTGGCACTATTTGTAGATAATCTGACCAATAATGTTTCTTGTATGCTAAGTGCCAGCTCGTATGCATTGGCTTTACTGGTTAAGTTATCAGAAAACAGATAAAAAAATATCCCCTTCCTTCATGGTAAAACTTTCTTGGCTTTTGACGTCATGCAAATACTGTCATTTAGTTGAAGAGTTATGACAATCCTGGGAAAAGGAGATTAGACTGAATGTATTTGACAAAGTAGTGTATCAACATTCTAAACATGGCTTGCTTATGGAAATGAAATTTGGGGTGGTAATTCAACTATTAAAGCATAAAAATGCTTAATTGAATGGAATTCTTGCATTAAATTTCACTTTATTCTCCACATATAAAGTTGCTTTCTTCAGTTCTGTAAATTAGCACTTGCATGGCAACATATAATTAAAAACTAATATCAACTTGTTTTGAAGTTATAAAAAGTGTTCCACTTAACACTGGGAATGCTTACCTGTGTTACAGACATACTTTCATGGACTGAGAACAGAAACACCTTTATATACATTATTGGAATGCATCTGAGGAGTTAATGCCTACATTCTGTAAAAATATATTAAATAGAACTGGGGGAGGGGAAAGCAACAGATTCATGAGTATATTCAATATCGAACATCTGCCGCGTAGTTGGAAGAAATGTTCTCAGCTCCTGAAATTTTCACAAATGTCAGCATGAATAATTAAACTTCTAAAAGTGCATACCAGAAGGTGCATTATTTGCTATTCATCATTCTCTTACTTAAAAAGCATCAGTCATCCAATCAAGGAGCAGAAACAATGACACGTGACTTGGGGTGGCCAATAACAGACACAACTGTTTGCCAATATCCTATAAGCCAGGGTTGGCTGCTTGTTCAGCCCTCATTACTGGAGGAAAGATTAGCCAAACAGTGGGTTCTTGCAGTATGCTCTTAATCATACAATCATAGAAGTTTAGGGTTGGAAGAGATCTCAGGAGGTCATCTAGTCCAACCCCCTGCTCAAAGCAGGACCAACACCAACTAAATCATCCCAGTCAGGGCTTTGACAAGCCGAGCCTTAAAAACTTCTAAGGATGGAGATTCCACCACCTCCCTAGGTAACCCATTCCAGTGCTTCACCATCTTCCTAGTGAAATAGTGTTTCCTAATATCCAACCTAGACCTCCCGCACTGCAACTTGAGACCATTGCTTCTTGTTCTGTCATCTGCCACCACTGAGAACAGCTGAGCTCCATCCTCTTTGGAACTCCCCTTCAGGTAGTTGAAAGCTGCTATCAAATTCCCCATCACTCTTCTCTTCTGCAGACTAAATAAGCCCAGTTACCTCAGCCTCCCCTCATAAGTCATGTGCCCCAGCCACCGGATCATTTTTGTTGCCCTCCGCTGGACTCTCTCCAATTTGTCCAAATCCTTTCTGTAGTGGGGGGGCCCAAAACTGGATGCAATACTCCATATGTGGCCTCACCAGTGCCAAATAGAGGGGAATAATCACTTCCCTCGATCTGGTGGCAACGCTCCTACTAATGCAGCCCAATATGCCGTTAGACTTCTTGGCAACAAGGGCACACTCTTGACTCATATCCAGCTTTTCGTCCACTGTAACCCCTAGGTCCTTTTCTGCAGAACTGCTGCTTAGCCAGTCGGTCCCCAGCCTGCAGCGGTGCATGGGTTTCTTCTGTCCTAAGTGCAGGACTCTGCACTTGTCCTTGTTGAACGTCATCAGATTTATTTTAGCCCAATCCTCCAATTTGTCTAGGTCACTCTGGACCCTATCCCTACCCTCCAGCGTATCTACCTCTCCCCCTAGCTTAGTGTCATCCGCGAACTTGCTGAGGATGCAATGAATCCAATCATCCAGATCATTAATAAAGATGTTGAAAAAAAACGGCCCCAGGACCGACCCCTGGGGCACTCCGCTTGATACCGGCTGCCAACTAGACATCGAGCCAATGATCACTACCTGTTGATCCCAACAATCTAGCCAGCTTTCTATCCACCATATAGTCCATTCATCCAATTCATACTTTTTTAACTTGCTGGCAAAAATACTGTCAAAGACCATATCAAAAGCTTTGCTAAAGTCAAGATATATCACGTTCACTGCTTTCCCCATATCCACAGAGCCAGTTATCTCATCATAGAAAGCAATCAGGTTGATCAGGCATGACTTGCCCTTGGTGAATCCATGTTGACTGGTCCTGATCACCTTCCTCTCCTCCAAATTCTTCAAAATGGTTTCCTTGAGGGCCTGCTCCTTGATTTTTCCAAGGACTGAGGTGAGGCTGACCAGTCTGTAGTTCCCTGGGTTCTTCTTCTCTTTTTTAAAGATGGGCACTATATTTGCCTTTTTCCAATCATCCGGGACCTCCCCTGATCGCAATGAGTCTTCAAAGATAATGACCAATGGCTCTGCAATCACATCAGCCAATTCCCTCAGCACCCTTGGATTCATTAGATCTGGACCCATGGACTTGTTCATGTCCAGCTTTTCTAAATAGTCCTTAACCTGTTCTTTCACCACTGAGTGCTGCTCACTTCCTCCCCATACTGTGTTGCCCAGGACAGCAGTGTGGGAGCTGACCTTGTCTGTGAAGACCAAGACAAAAAAAGCATTGAGTACTTCAGCTTTTTCCACATCATCTGTCACTAGGTTGCCTCCCCCATTCGGTAAGGGTCCCACACTTTCCCTGACCTTTTTCTTGTTGCTAACATACCTGTAGAAACCCTTCTTGTTACCCTTCACATCCCTTGCTAGCTGCAACTCCAGTTGTGTTTTGGCCTTCCTGATTACACCCCTGCATGCTTGAGCAATGTTTTTATACTCCTCCTTAGTCATCTGACCAAGTTTCCACTTCTTGTAAGCTTCCTTTTTGTGTTTAAGCTCACGGAAGATTTCACTGTTAAGCCAAGCTGGTCGCCTGTCATATTTGCTATTCTTTCTGCACATCGGGATGGTCTGTTCCTGAGGTACTGTCTCTTTCTGATCTATGTACACAAGAGTCCTACACCAGGAATGTCCTGCTCCAGCTCCTGAAACATTCACACTGTTCTCCGCCAGTCACAGCTTTATTATATAAAATCACTTAAGATGATATTCAACTTTCAAGCACTTTTCAGCTCAGTTTCCTTACTTATACACCCCAATCCAAGTGAACCTCATGACCCCCACAATACACCACATTCTCACAAAAGACACTGTAGTTCATAGTGTGCTCAATGTCCTGAAGTTGGAGAGCAAATTCTTCTTAGAGCTTCCAAGTTGAGAATATAAGCTAAAGAATCTGGATAACAGAGCACTAGACTATTTACTGGATGCTACTTACAGTAGCTGTGATATTTGTTACCCAGCCAGTTCAGTAACTACCCTCACCATAGAATCCCTACATTTTTCCACGGCACTTTGCATCTCTGTTATAAGACTAAAATACCAGCTACAACTGATGCATCTTTGGCTTCTGGGGATTTAAAGACACAGAAAGGAGATGAGAAAGTTTTGTTGGTAAAGAAACAAACGAGTCTAAAGGGAATCCCTCCTCAGCATAATAACTGATCACTCCCAGTGTACCAATTGCTTTAATGAATGTGCAGTGAAACTGAGTTACTACAAACAACACTGGACCAGGATGCTAATTACATTCTATGACATAGAAACAGCATATGTATATACATAGATATGCCTTTCTCAAGCCTACAGCTACTTAACGTATTGTGTGTGTGTCAATAGCTAAGCAAATAGTTTCAGACAGGATACAAACACTGAGGGATGTGATGAACTCCTTCAATATGTTCACTAGCCAAAATTCTGACAGCAATGTAGATAGAGCACACGATGCAACAAGTTGAAATTACAACAAGGTCTCACTACTCCATGATGAACAGATGAAACTGCATTACAGTACCTGGGAAGATGTGTGGGATGGTTTTTTAACTCTCTAGCAAAAAGACAAACAAGAGGGAACTGGGGATGGGGTCCAAGGCACCTTGCCAGGGACAATAGCAGGGACTGAACTCAAGAGCTTCAGCACTAAGGCTACGAAGCAACAGAGCACTTCAATATGTGCTTTCCCATTGACTTCAATGGCACTGAAGCATATGCATAGAATTGAGGACATGCTTATGTACTTTGCTAAATCAGGATCTGAAAGCATGAACCTCTAGTGACTTTAGCTGGCAGCTATAGCAGATTTATCCTGTTATGTGAACCAGCCACTAAATGGGGACAATGACTCACGCTCTCCTAGCAGGGGTTCCAGAAACTCTACAGTGAAGCAGAGAGAAGGGGAGTGTAATTTTACAGATAATACCATTTTTTTAATACTAAACAGAGTTTCTTGTTCAGTGTGGAAGATGCCAATTTTCTGTCATTCTTTACCCTTGTCACATGCTGATAGCATCCTATCATGTTAAAATAGCATCACGCCGTGACATTTCAAAGGGCCCAGAAGTGATCTGGAGACCCGCAAATGTCCAGCGCTTAGAGGATGAAGGATTGTCCTGTCACTATCAGATCGATCCAGGAAAACCTAGACAGAATGACAACCCTAGTCTAGACATCAATGCCAAGTATTTCAGCAATGGACCCAGTATTAGGTTAACTAATAAAAAAAGTAGGTTACTTAAAATAGCCAACACTTACCAGGTACCTGTTGGTTAAAGGAGAGAATGTCTCACTCATCCTAATTCTTCTTGGCCCAGCCTTGTTTCACTTCATTCCACATCTGTCCCCATGTTTGAAAGGCTTGCACAAAACCCTGCTCATGCTAACAAGTAGTGTATCCATTTAAGGAGTTGGTGTTCTTCACCGAGTATCCTTACATCAATGGCCCAGTCACCAGGGCCGGCTACAGGCACCAGCCCACCAAGCTTGTGCTTGGGACGGCACCTGGAGAGGGGCAGCGCGGCGCTCCAGCCCCCGGGGAGAGCAGGGCCACAGCCAGGCTCACCGCCCTCCCCCCGGCGCTCTGGCCGCCCTCCCCCCCGGCGCCCTCCCCCCAGCCACCGGGGGGAGAGTGGTGAGCCCTGGCTGGGGCTCGCCGCCCTCTCGCCGCCCTGCCCCCTGTGCTCTGGCCACCGGGGGGAGAGCGGAGCCCCCGCCGGGGCTCACCGCCCTCCTCCCAGGGCTCCGGCCGCCCTTCCCCCGGCCGCCGGGGAGAGAGCGGAGCCCCCACCGGGGCTCGCCGCCCTCCTCCCAGGGCTCCGGCCGCCCTCCCCCCCCCCGCGCCCTCCCCCCGGCCGCCGGGGGGGGAGGGAGGGAGGGGGCGGCCGGCGGCTTTTTTGCCTGGGGCGGCAAAAAAGCCAGAGCCGGCCCTGCCAGTCACGGGAGAGGCTCTGGACTAGGAGTGAGGAGAACTAGATTCTATTCCAGACTCTTCCACTGACCTACTATGTGACTAGTTAATTTACCTTTCTGTGCCCCTGTTTCCCCTTTGTGTGTCCTGTCTATTTAAACTACACGGTGTTCAGGGCAGGGACTGCCTTTCACTGTACGTTTGTACAGTGCCTAGCACAGTGAGACTCAAGCCTCAGTCTAAGCACCCCAGTAACAAAAGGCAAGTTACAATGAACGGTGAACAAGCAACTCTTCATCACAGTTTCTTTAAACCAGGGATCGGCAACCTTTGGCACGCGGCTCGCCAGTGTGCTTACCCTGGTGGGCCGGGCTGGTTTGTTTACCTGCAGCATCCGCAGGTTGGGCCAATCGCAGCTTCCACTGGCCACAGTTCGCTGCTCCAGGCCAATGGGGGCTGCGGGAAGTGGCGCAGGCTGAGGGATGTGCTGGACCACCACTTCCCACAGCCCCCATTGGCCTGGAGCGGTGAACCGTGACCAGTGGGAGTCGCGATCGGCCGAACCTGCAGATGTGGCAGGTAAACAAACTGGCCCGCCAGGGGGCTTACCCTGGCAAGCCACGTGCCAAAGGTTGCCGATCCCTGGTTTAAAATGAATGAATTATATTTTGGAAGGAGTATAACTGTTTTATATTTAGAAACTTCTCTATGAAAATCAGCTTTGACTGAAGACAAAATATTGAAAATCAATTTGTCCCTGGAAGTTGGGCTGGTAACTGACCAAGCAAGTAAATCAATCATATAGAGCAATGAGGGACAAGTTCCAGACAATAAATCCAACCAGGATTTGCAGCATTTGCTAAGTCGCATGAAAATAAACATCCACATTTGTGAGAAAGAAGTTTAGGCAGATTAAAACAAAAAGCCTTATAAAGGGTTCAATCATTATTTTTTATAAAGTAGAACCTTAAGTGACAAATATAAATATTTACCGTGTGACAGATACTGTCCTTTATACATCTAATTTACTTAATCATTTCTTTCCTCCAAGGCTTCCACTGAATTCAAGGGCTATGAGTCATTTATCACACCTATCACTGAAAAGCAATTATTAAAATCAGCTCCATGTACATTCCTCTAACAGCTGAAGGAGACTGGTTGAGTAAATACAAGTTTTCATGTTCTACTACAGTATTTTTACTTTTAAATTTGTTTGGGGGGGGGACTAATTAACATACGGTAATTAAAAAGAAAAAGAAAAAGAAGAGTCGAGACCAAAAGGTTCAGGAATGCAATCTACACTGGGAGTAAGAGGTCACAATTCACTACCTTACTCCCTGGGTAAGTAAGCTGCACTGGTCCTTTCCCAGGTACAGATCACTTCTCCCTCCAGCCAGTTCAGCTGAACTGTGTTCCCAATAAGTATTTCCCAGGAAGTAGAGTTGGAAGTTCCTGTCACGGTCACTTTAAAAATGTATTTTATTTTGTCAAAGATCTTTTGCTGCAAAATTCATGAATCACAGGACGTGACCAAACCGACATAAATCAGAACCAGAATTTGAAAACCACAAGCTGCTGTTTTTAGCATATAATGCAGTCATTCTTTTTAGTGTTCAGAGTAGTCCATTCAGATTTTTAAAATGGATTAATATCTAATTCATATTATAGACTGCCTTAGAAAATGAAGACCAAGAATTTGGCCTCAGTTCAGCAAAGCACTTAAACTCGTGCTTAAGGCCCATTAACTTCAAAAGAATTTAATCACATATTTAAGTTCCTTTAAACCAGTCGGTCTCATTGTATGTTATTTTTCCATACGTTAGCTGAGGTTTGATGAACTTTAAATCTTCATCTAACTGCCAGTAATGCAGATGAGAAGCTGTGTCTGGATTTTGAAAATGAAAGTGAATTCCTATTTCTAAAGCTGTTACTGCAAAGACTTGTACAACGGACAAGCCATGTAAAACATACACCTACAAAACTCTATATTTGTCTGCACAAAGTTGCATGCATAAATCAGGTAACTGCATACAGCTTGTGTGTACAGTTGCCTTATTTGTTCACGCAACCTGATGTACATGAATGTGAAGGTTTGCAAATGCAATGGGTACTCATGCAATTCGTGCAGCTTGCCAGAGGCTTAAAATGTCCCAATGGCATTTTGCACAAAAATATGTTGCAATTCAGAGGGAGGAAGGGAGCCTTGGCTAGTATGGAATATACTCAAGAAATAAACAATTAAGGGAAGTTTCGAGTTTCCCTTCCCATCTCTACTTTCAAAGACAGTGGTTCTCGACCATTTCCACACCAGCGCTCCCATCATGGTTCCCCCTAGACTGGATCCTCGTCAGAACCACCGTCACCACAACACACACACATACACACCTCTCATTTAGCAACTGAGGTTGGGAGCAAGTTAGCTGTGACCACCTACCGCATATTTGTCACCTCCCTATGTATTGTGTTCCTGTTTTAAGATTCTACTAGGGTCTAGCAGAGGAGTCTGTTCTTCTATTGATATAAATAAGTGTTGCCATCCACACAAGTTTATTGGAATTACCCTTTTGGATGTCCCTGTGTTGAAGAGAGAATTAAACCACTTTGGCAGCTGTATGCAGACTTAACTTGCATCAACCAAAGTTTGTAGTGTAGAAATGGCAAATTTGACAAAATTCAATATATGTTGTGATATCTTCTTCACCTTTTCCTGAGTTTTCAGTGGTAGAATTAGCTATAATTTCTGTTGTGTTTGTTTAAAATAAAAGCTGATTTGCGAGGCAGACGATGCTTCGTTCAAACCAGCTCTGTTTTTCTCTTTATTACTTTTTGTTTTACTTTCTTACACTGTAGTCTGTTCCATTTCCTAAATCCCTTAGTTTAAATTTGATGCAAAATAGCTTCCAGATGTAACTTTACTGCTCCCTTGACCACATAATGAAAACTAACAGACACGGCAGAATCCCTACGAGGGAGTGCTATTAATAAGCTAAGCAAATATCTATCATACATTTTTTTACTGCAGTGCTGTCTGAAAAAAATAATGCAAATCACCTGGAATAGCTACCTGATGAAGTGCAATGACAATTAAACAGTAACAGATTCATTCTTTGCTCTGCCCCTTTCTGATAGCACACACGATTGATAAGATAGCTGTTGTTTCAGATATGGATATATACCACGTAGGTTTTGAAATTCACTTCTTGTAATTTTACTTCTTTAATATATGTAAAATTATTCCACTTGCCTTTCAAATATATTTGTGTGTTAAATATGGTTGCAGTGAACATTCACTCACTGTTTGTTCAGAATGCTAAGTACTAATCTGTTCTAATTAGATTTCCAATAGCCGTTCTGCAGAGTCAGTTTACAGCTTCTTAGTTTATAACCATCATTCAAAAATACTTTGCATGGTGCATTAAAATAAATTTGAGGCTTAAGTCAGAGAAGATTCATGCCTAATATTGAGTGATAAGACTGCCTTTCCACTCAGCTAGCCTAAGAAGTTTATTTTCCACAATTAATTTTGAAATGTAACAGAAATTAGAATTCAAAAGCTGCCCTTATGGTGGAAATGTAGCTACTTTAGCCTCCCACTCTCAAAGCTGCCTTCAAACCAGGCAGCCTTTTTTTAATCCCTTTGACCGAAGCAAGATAAAAAAGAGTGTACGGAAATCCAAAGACCAGATAAAGAATTTTAACTGGAAAGATAACATTTTTGAAGCATTCAGAGTCAAATCCACTGAATCAGGATTTGCCTCTTAGTGACAAAATTAAAGAAAGAAATTATTGGCAACATTAAAATTTAACCTACGACACGCACATTTCTTGGTGGATTGTTAGGACCAGAGAAAATATACCTGATAAATGTAAAAAGCAACAAAGAGTCCTGTGGCGCCTTATAGACTAACAGATGTATTGGAGCATAAGCTTTCATGGGGGAATACCCACTTTGTCAGACGCATGCTCCAATAAATGTAGCGACTCCCCCTGGCCAGAATCTGACCTCGGTGATATCCATGTAAAAATATGAATCAACTACACTGAAGACAGTGGAGTTACTCAGGATTTACATCACTGGAAAATATCATAAGCTTCTAATGGGGCATGAGTTGCACAGAGCTAACAGCATGAGGTTCCAGACCTGGCTCCAGGGCCACCGAGAGTGGGTTCGGGCCCTGGTGAAAAAAAACATTCAGGCCCCCCCAGCAAGGGTGGACCAGCTAAACAGGGCCGACAAGAGGAGGGGGAAGCCGGGCCCGGAATTTTTTCGGGCCCTCCAGCAAGGGCGGACCAGCTAGACAGGGCCGACGACGGGGGGAAGAAGCCAGGGAAGCCGGGCCCCAGGCCCCCTTCCAGACCGCCGGGCCCCGGTAATTTGTACCGGCTTTCCCCCCCCCCCCCATCAGCCCTGCCTAGCTCTTCTGGGAACTCATGCCTCTTGCCAACTTCAGCTAGTCAAATGGCTTTGACCACTTTTATCCAATCCTGACTGTAATTCACTCTTCTCTGGGTTGACCCAGGGGCCTACCCAGAAGCCAGAAGCCATAACCAGTGCAACACACTGCAACCTACTTCCTTAGCAGAGCAAAACCAACATGAACATTTTACACCAATGCTCTATGCACTGTACTGGCTGCCAGTCAGATTCCCAGGTCCTAATCTTCAAAGCCTTGAATGAGCTAGCTCAAGAATTGGCCATTCCTATCTCCATTGCTCAGTATGCTTATTAGGCTGTCAGCCCAGGTTTCAACTTGTGAGGGTCGGGGATTCTGAGTAAAGGACCCACAATTCTGGGATATATTTCTTCAGGCTGTTAAGGATGTGGCGTTCCCAACTACAACTAGTCAGGGGTCAACGGTCTATAAGGCTAAGCCAAAACCTCACATTTAGAACAGTACAACACACTTGTATTACCAAGTACTCCACCAGCATCCGTGGGCTGAGTCACCCTCTGCAGCAGGACTCATTCCCTAGCACCTGTCACCATACGAAAATGGCTTCCAAGGAGAATAAAAACAACTCTATTTTCCAGGAGCAAATTCTATCTCTTTAATATTGTGAGGTGCACAAATGCTGCTGTAACAAACATTCAGGGTCATTACTGGGCCCTCAGAGCCATTTAAAAAATTTTGACTGAAATTGTGGTTATTGAAAAATTTAGTTTTGTCAAAATAAAAATGTTTCATGAAAATAGTTTGATGTTAATGAAATGTTCATTTTGTTTTGATTGGCCAAAATGAAATGAAAATTTCAATCCAAAACGAAAGAAGGGCAGCTCCACAAGGTCCCCAGCATGGGCCAGTGGCTGAAGGCTTCACTCTGGCCCTATGCGATATGCTTATATTCATGTAAAAGACATATAGTAGGGCATCTATCTCGGGTACTAACATGAAAATATGTAGATAGGATATAAGCAGTATTTAGCAGATACAAATCCATATCAATGAGTAGCTTCAGCAGTTGAACTTGTAACAATATCAGCAAGTGGCTGATCTGTTTTGTAATAAACCTTGTATTAAGTGTGTGGGCAGGGGGATAGAGGGCAGAATTCCTACCTAGACCGACAAACAGCAGTGACTGAGAATCCTAGGTGCTACCATAATGCAAATAATAAAAAAGTAGAAGAACACGCCTAAAATTCCCTGCTTCCTTGAGATGTCTGGCATTTATAAACAGGGAAAGGGGTGTGTTTGGAGAGCTGTACCCTTGAGACATGAAAAAGATAAAGTGGTTGATGTGATCAAGTGGCTCGGTTACTGAACTGCAAGTCAGGAAATGTGGATTCTATGTCCAGATCTACCACTAACCTGTTGCAAGCCCTTAAGCAAGTCATTGTGCCTCTCAATGATCTTGTTTTCCCTTCCAACTTTGTCTTGTCTATTTAAATTGTAAGGTCTCAGGGACAAGGACTGTCTCCTGCTATGTGCATGTTCAGTGCTTATCAAAATAATTGGGGTTTCTAAGCTCTGCCATATAACAAATAGTAAGATGTTAAGCTGATTGAAGACGTGCAGAAGAAACAAGCACAGGAGATTGTGCTAGGTTCCACCTCTCTAACATCCTCTTGGGGCGAGGGGTGTCTTGGACATTCTTCTCTGGATGGCAGCTTAACTGTAATCTGAGTTCTACATTTGGGGTACAGTCTTCCGGCTGTACCTCTTAGGGAGTCTGCCTCCTTCTGGAAGGCTAAAGTAGTCCAAAAAAAGGCAAAATACCTCCATAACCCACAAAAAGGGCTGGGTCCATGGAGCCTCATGCAAGGAAAGGTCAATAGTTGTTGGGAGGAAGGCTCCTCATTCCTTGAGTGTCCAAACAACCAAGGCTGTGTCCTGGGACTCTGAAAATAAAAGTAAGGAAAAATTGGTCCCTCTGATTACTCAGAGGACTCAGGCAGCTGGTGCTCTCAAACAGTTTCCCTAGCAGGCAGCCTCTGTTTCCTGGGACTAGAAAGCTCTATGCATTAGCTCTGTTTGCTTGTGACTGCCACCCATCCTGAGCCAGGACCTGCCCTTCTCGAGGACTGATAAGCTTTACAGGGGCAGTGCATTGGGATTGATTGAGTCCAGAGGAGTTTTTTAACCCCTTCTTGTCTGGGGCAGGAAACTGCCCTGCCGCAGAGATGTTTCTCAGGCATTTATGTCAACAAACTGATCTAGAGGATGCTAAAAATTAATCATGCAAATCTACACAAATACTGGGTTTCCTGGAAATTTTCTCCATCTTTTTCCAAGACAGTCATTTGAGGTTGGGATTGGCGGAGATGATGTCAGTACAGCACTTGGCCAATAGACAGTAAGATTAAAATCATGATAGATCCTAATATGATCTACAAGAGTTTCTGGTCTATCATATAATTAGCTATCTAGATCTATCATGACAAGCACAATATTTTAGGACCTGCCCTGCCATCTGTAATTGAATTTACCCAACAATATTTGTACAATATTATTCTTTACTACAATAATTTAGGGCCCAATCCTATTTCCCCTAAAGTCAATAGGAGTCTTACCATTGATGTCAATGGGAACTAAATCAGGTCATAATGCTTGGCAGTGCTATTGTTTGTCAGCCTTTAATTTCCACTCAAAGAAACATTTGTGCCCATTTCTTGCATTTATTTGCTATTGATTTGCAGTGATGGGCACATAAATGAAGCTGGCAAGATTCTAATCCTATTTACCAGCACAAATCCAGGGGAGCTCCATTGTATCCCAAGGAATTACTTTGTATTTAAATTGATGTAACTGAGATCAGAATCCAGCCAACCATATTCAAACTAAGACATATATTCTTTATTCTTCTCAGAGAAGGTACATTTCTCATGCACAGTAAAAAAACAAATACACACACACATACACAATCCTCTACATTCTCATTCAACCAATGATGTCCTCATAGTTATCAGACTGTAAGCTACACTACCAAATACTATGGGCAGGTCTACACTACCGCGTAAGTCAACTTTCTGAAAAAGACACACACACACCCCCGAGTGACGTAAGTTACATCGACTTAAGCGCAGTCTACACTGACATAACTTCTGCCTCTCACAGAGGTGAGTTTATTATGTCGAAGGCAGAGTGCTCTTCACCAGATTCATTACAGCTCTAGTGTAGACTTGCCCTATATTTAAGGAGACTTTATTCTTTTGACTTGATTGATTCAAATAATTTCAGGCAAGAAGTTATTTCCATTTTGCACATTGGTGCAGTGCCAAATAGACTTGCATAATGAAAGAAAGGTTATCTGAATTTGACCGCTAGAGAGAGAATGTAAAGTAATATCTAAGGCCTCTGTTAGACTTTGCAAGGTCCTATTGGAAAAGTAAAAGTAGAACTCTCTTTTGTACTACCTTTAAGGAATACTGGGTCTGACTCGTCCCTCATTTACTCCAGCTTAAGACTGGAATAACTCCATTGACCTTGGTTGAGTTTCTCCTCCTTTATACTAGTGTAAGTTGAAGAAGAATTAGGTGCCACATACTGGAATTGCTTTGACTTGTGTTGTGAATACCTTTGATAAGATTAAAGCCAATATTAGAAATCTAATTCATACATTACTTGTATTGTGCACATCCAGCTTACCAATGAGGTATGCACTTAAATCTTTTTAGGATCCATCTCTTAGGGTGCAAGTAACTCATGACAAGGCCTATGTCTAACTACAATATGGGCTCAAATGTGCCTTTCCTGGGGCATGCCAGGGAAGGGGGAACAGGAAGCACCTAGAAGGGAATACAGTAGTCTTAATGTTGTTGCACAAGTGCTGTGCAGAAAGGGACTTTTTTTAAAAATATACAATTTTGTGGGGCTTGAGGTTGGAAGACCAATTGAAGCATATTCTTTCACTATGAAAAATAGTTCCTATGATATGCAAATATGGTAGGAATAAGTTCAATGCTTTTTCTCTGCTCTATTTAATATTTTTTCCTAACCCCACTCTCCTGGACTATTTATTCTCTTTCTCCCTACTTTCATTCCCCCAGAAGCCTGGCTGACCTTTCAATGGCCCAAATCTGCTTTCAAGTTGCTTTCTGTTAGAAAAGAGGCCTTGGGAATATTGATCCTAAGTCTCAATTTATTTTTTAAAATAGAAAATGGTCAAAAAACCACTGGGGGACTATAAAATGCTGTTAAAAGTAATGGAATTGCTCAGAAACCTAATGGTAAGAAGATGCTTAAGTGTTTGCAGGATCAGTGTCTTAGGCTGTAAGCTATTTGGGATAGGCACTGTATTCTATTTTATGTGTCTGCAACACCTTGCACAATCAGCCCTCAACCTTGGGCACTACGTTAATACAAATAATAAAAGTGAACCTTAACCTACAGGTTCAATACAGTATCACTGTCTTTGTGAATGGCTTGTTTTCACTCCAGGAGTTTTAAAGGAGAATTGATTTGATAGTACTCATAATAGAGTATTTAAAAATAAGTGATGATTGCAGTCAAACATTAGGCAGCCTGATGCATGCAAAGTTACTAATTACTGACTTACAGAGCCAAAAATGTACATACCATAAGGAAAAAGCAATGAAGAATCTATAAAAATCAGTTTCCATAGTCTGCTTTCTCTGGAGCCCTCGGTGTTCTTACTCATCATGGTTTAGAACTGTTGGTATCCACCTCCTTCTTGGCCAGTTCCTCAGCCAGAGGCAGTTTGCTGGAATAATTTACAAGTTCGATTCTTCCATGACATTTGAGGAAGATTTAGGTAAAAGGTCAAGTTGGAAGCTAGTTGTAATTTCAATATTTCTGTAAGATTCACCCATACTTCTCTTTACCAAAGATAAAAACCATGTTGTCTACGTTATCTTGACCAAGGAAAGTCCATCCATTTGCTTTCACTCCTACCCAGACAGCCATTGACATTCACAGTATTGTTTCCTCATAGCCCATAATGATAGTAAGTAATTTGCTATATCTTTAACCGCAAATGATTTCAGAATCTTTCACAAATGGAGGGTCCAAGTTTTGCAGTCTCTACTTAGGTTAAACAGCTACAATAATGTCAAGTGTATAGGGTCCTATAGGAAGGCATCACTTCAGTCAGCTCTGTAGACCAACCGCCATTGGGATAAAGCTGTTTTAAGCGTGTACAGCAATACTACACAAAGATTTGGTATCCAGTTGAAACTGGACACAGGCCACACTGCAAAGTTCAGATCTTCTGGTTTATTTTGGCCATTATAGTGATAAAGGACTGAAACAATGTCCGGTTTTGAATCCAACATTTTGGGGTATTCATATCTGGAGTTGATATCTCTGACTGAACCTGCAGAGGATTTTAGGATGCCAGAATGTAAAATGTTTCTTCCAATACTACATCTCCCCTCACTACCATGCTGGTATTGGTTCATTACTGACTCATCAGAAGTGCTATTTATACAGCTGAACATATATAACCTTATGTATATAGATTGGCTTATTAAGCTCACTCACCATTTTAATTGAAATACGGTGCTTAATCATCACAATGGTTCTACCTACATTCTAACTTTTTCTTGCTTATCAGAATCTCTGCCATATTACTTCAGGTGCAGGAAGATTGGTCCAGCTTTGAGCAGGGGGTTGGACTAGATGACCTCCTGAGGTCCCTTCCAACCCTGATATTCTATGGTTCTATGATTCTAAGATATATTTTCCCTCCATTTGTCTACACAAACATTTAGTTTGCAACAAACTGGGGTGTGAATATACCCTGCACTAGCCTGCCACACACATACAAACTGTCCATGTGGACCCTGCTGACAGACACTAACAGTTCGTTAGTGTGCTTTGATCTACTTAGCTTTGAAATAGAAGTAGATTATAGGGGGAGATATTGGAGCAGAAAAAGGACGTTCTGGGGCAAGGTTTTAACTATGTTTTGGCTCTTCTTGGCTGACCACCTAACAGGCAGTGGGCAGCCAGAACAAGATAGAGCAGTACCAGCCCCAGAATCCAGGAGACAGAAAGTTGGCTTATAGATACCCTTCACCCTTCTCCAAAGCCAGAATCAGGGTGTGACAGGTTGTACCCTCCAGGGTGCAGTCTGGGAGCCATTGGAACACAGACACAACACCCTGAACAGCGCCTAAGCCACTTGACTCTGGGTGATGGGTTCCCATTCATGGATTGCTAGGCAGAGCTAGGCATCTTTGTGCAGTCCAGACTTAGGTGCCTCTTTCTGGGAGAGGGGCAGGACTTAGCTCAAACCCGTCTCCTCAGCATCTCCCATTGGCTAGCTTAGGCAGCTCCCCACCTAGCATGCTGGCTTTTGTGGATCACACTCTTAGGCATCTATCTGTCCCCATTCATTGTATAGGAAGCCCAGGGCACCTAACTCAGCTTTGTGAATTGCAGTGTTCTTCCTATGATTTTTTAGGTGCCTAGAAGTTAGGCACCATTCCAATGCTGATGTCCATTTGTGGAGCTCACCCTGTGCTCCTAACTCTCTTAGGCATGTCTGAAAATTTTACTCTAGATTTCATGGTAACATCCCTTTTAAAATTTCTTTTCTATGATTCTTTACCTTTACATTAGCAGATGTACCTCCTCCCCATATACCCCTACAGCAAATCAATTATAAGGATTTAATTTCTGAACCTGATCATTAAGGGTGTCTAGGATTTGTTCGAAAACAAATTCTTCCATGCCTTTGAAGAGATATCTCTGCCAGAAAGTAACAGCGATTACAGATATATGCTTGCTTCTTAATAACCATTGAGGCCTCCCCATTCTAACAAAATCTATACAGTTGCTTGAAGGACTTATGGAACTTAAAGTTCCAGTAAGCTCATTTAAAAATTGATTATATATAAATTTTGTGAAATTCTAGTTTTGCATGCTTCAGGCAGGGCTACCATCACATCCCTCTCCTCCGGTGGCCAGATCTTGAATAGGCCCTGATCTGGTAGGCATGTTCAGAAGCTGCCTACCGGAGCAGGCCCCACATGTGATATAGGCATTCAGCTGCCTGTCATCCCCCAATTTGTGATTCACTCTGGAGCTCAGGTGGGAGATAGGCCTCCGGACCCCTACAGAGAGGCAGCACGGCGCATGTTCAAAGGCAGAAACGTAGAATTTAGGCACCTACAGGAGTGGGTGAGAGTTTTGTAGATTGCAATGGAGGCTAAACTGGGATTTATGTACCTAAAGCCAAGACTTAGGCACTTAAATAGGGGGTGTATGCGCCTATGCAACTTCTGTAGATCCCACCTCTAGACCCCATTTTCAAAAATGATTTAGCCTAACTCTCACTGAAAGTGAATGGGACTTAGACACCTAAGTCACTTATGGCTAGATCCCCAGAGGAACTTGTGCATGGCAACATTCAGGCCTGAATTAGGTGTCTAAGCTTCCTATACATTGCTCAGAATGGGATTCACTGCCTAAGGTAGTCCAGTAGGATATGCAGAGGAGAGGGTGTGGCCTACAGCACTACATAAGCTATAGGTACTATTATTATTATTATTCCTTCAGTTTCTGCTTAGGTATCATGTCCTCTACTGAAGTAGGGTTAAATACTGGTGATTTTTCGTGTAGCAGAAATTCTGAAGAATTACCTTTATTTACTCAGGCCAGACAGAACATTAAGTGCCTTCTATTTTCACCTCAAGCTGTTAACTCTATTTTGATCACTAAAGACTCCCAAACAGGTCTCTACTGTTTAATTAAGACTCTCTCATTATCTTACTGCCATACAGTTACAGTAGGAAAGGTATTAAACTAAGGAATGATAATTGCCATTATCCATAACCTTTCAAGAACACTGTAATTATCTAATCTTCTAGGTGTGTGAGAAAATCTTAAAAAGAAGCATGTTGCTAATACTGGGGGGAAACAGATCTGCAAACTGACATTACTTACTATACCTAGAGACAGTTTCTCCTTTGAAAAGAATGCCTTAATTATGGAAGATACCATTCTTCATGTCCCTTATTATCCTCCAGAACTTTGTGAAGAATATTACCTTGACCAGAGAAAGTCAAGGAAAGCCAATTAAGAGCATTTATTGACTGGGTAGCTAATGCAATTGCATAATTAAGTTAGACATCGCTTTTATACCTCCAAAGTAGCATAGTAAAAGAAACTGCCTCAAAAATATCTGCCACTGCAGCTAGGAAAAATCCTCTGCCTTGTTTCTGCTCCAAACACACAAGCCCTATGTTTTCCACTTAAGCCCTTATCATAGGTCTTTAGGACTTTATGTATGTGGCATCCTGTACCTCAAATCAGCACCCTGGAACTCCCATATTCACCATTGTCATATAATTAGGATATGTTTTGTACAAAGTATGCCTTTTGAGGTATCATTTTAAAAGTCTTGATCTGTTGAATATTAATATCCTGTTGGATTGTATGTGCTATCATTGTATGTGAAGTTCTGCTATGTATGTGTTACTGAAATATGTTGTGAGGTTGGGAACACCCACAGCATGCCTTTCAGGTACAACAATGGAGTAGCCAGACATGCTGATGGCCCATAAAAGGGAACCCACTGTCTCAAGAACTGTATACAATGGAGACTTCTCATAGAGAGCAGGTAGACAGTGGAATCTGCTCAGCCCATGTCATAGCAAAAGATCTTTCTGGGGGGAATTGGCTGTAACCTCTCTATTGTTGGTTCATGAGTGGCTGGGAGATGCATTCATGTAAGTCGGTTGGGTGTGTCCCTGCATTCTGTGTAAATGCAGTACCTGCCAGAGGTTTGTAGCTTGTCACAGCATCACAATGTGAGAGTGATACCCCAGGTTGTTGGAACAGATGGCTCAGCAGTCCCACAGTTAAGGTTTTGTCCTGAGAATGCAGTTACAATGTCTTTCCTCTGCAGTGGGTAAATTTCACCCATAGAGCACAGGCCTAAATCTTTGCTAAACAATGTAGAGTAAGTTTATGGGCTAATACTTTCATCACTGGATCCTAAAATGTTTTAAAGGCCCTCAAACACCTTCATGATGGGCTCAATACAAAAAAAAATGAATTCACAGATTCATAGATTCCAAGGCCAGAAGGGACCATTGAGATCATCTGGTCTGACCGCCTGTATAACACAGGTCACAGAACTTCCCCAAAATAATTCCTAGAGCAAATCTTTTAGAAAAACATCCAATCTTTATTTTAATATTGCCACTGATGGAGAATCCACCACAACTCTTGGTAAATTGTTCCAATGGTTAATTACCCTCACTGTTTAAAATGTATGCCTTATTTTCAGGCTGAATTTGTCTTGCTTCAACTTCCAAACCATTGGATCGTGTTACACCTTTCTCTGCTAGATTGAAGAGCCCGTTATCAAATATTTATTCCTCAAATAGGTACTTGTAGGCTGTAATCAAGTCACCCCTTAATCTTCTCTTTGTTAAACTAAATAGGTTGAGCTCTTTGAGTCTATCACTATAAGGCAGATTTTCTAATTCTTTAATCATTCTTGTGCCTCTTCTCTGAACTCTCTCCAATTTATTATCATCCTTCTTGAAGTCTGGGCAGAGCTGGACACAGTATTCCAACAGTGGTCACACCAGTGCCAAATATAGGGGTAAAATAACCTCTCTAGTCCTACTCAAGACTGCCCTGTTTATACATCCCAAGATTGTATAAAGTCCTTTGGCCAAAGCATCACATTAGGAGCTTATATTTAGCTGATTATCCACCATGTCCCCCAAATCCTTTTCAGAGTCATTGCTTCCCAGGATAGAGTCCCCCATACTATAAGTATGGCCTACATTCTTTGTTCCTAGATGTATATATTTACATTTAGCCATATTAAAATGCATATTGTTTGCTTGTATTTTATGCTTACCAAGCAATCCAGATTGCTCTTAATCAGTGACTTATCCTCTTCATTATTTACCACTCCCCCAACTTTTGTGCCATCTGCAAACTTTATCAGTGATGATATGGTTTCTTCCAGGTCGTTGATAAAAATGTTAAATAAGATAGAGCCCAGAAACAATCCCTGTGAAAACACACCCAAACGATTATCATCTTTCTAATGTATTTCTATGGAACCCATCAATCGTAGTGCTGGAGCACTTATATGAAGTATTGTGTTTACTCGTATCACTTATAGATTATTGTCCTTTTTGCTGTAAATGCCCTTGTGTTTGCTAAGGGATGATTTAGTAGCCATTTTATCAAGAAATTGGAAGCAGACTGGGCTTCCTTGTCTGTCTTCTCCAAACGACTGTGACATTTCTTTTTATGGTCAGACTGCCCCAGGTTATTGCAAAAAGATGGCAGCAAATTATGCCATGCTGGTATTCAATCCATTCAGCCTACTGCTGAATGCCTCCTTCAAAATCTCATCTGAACACTTCTACTAGATGAACTCTACCAGTTTTCTTTATGGCAGAATCCTACTGAATTGACACTAAAAGACCAGTAGTAGTACAACCCCCACTCTCTCACACACTGCACGCTACTCTCTGGTATGAAATATGGCTTGCCTTGATTACAGGGGCAAATGAAGAGTTCTGTCCTCTTTCTAGTACTAACTGAAAGTGTTTTCCATTAAGGTTGCAATGAATCAACTAGCATATCCGAAGAAATATGTAGAACAAATGACACTTCAAAAAAAGCAATGTTTTTATCTAGAGGATACTTACACTGCGTTTAGATTTTTCATAGCTTCTAGAGCCGACAACAGTAAGTGGGTTATATAGCAGTACAGTATGGAAGAAATGGAAAAGGGAAATTCTCCATTCATCAGGCAAGTTGTATGCTCTAGTGGTTAGAAAAAGCAATAGGAGAGTCACGCTCTTGAGTTCTATTCCTAGCTTTGCTACTCATTCACTAAGTACCAGACTCTAAGTCCTCACAGATATTTCGGTTCCTAAGTTCCATTGAAATCAATGGAAGTTAGGAGCCTCCATACCTTTGAGGATCTGGACCCAGTCTCTGATAAACTTTCTTGTGTTCACTAGTACCTTACTCCTTGAGCAGTCCCATTGATTTCAAAGATTACATTGAAAATTTTAATTATTATTAAAATATATAGCTAATCTTCGCCCGTTTCCCTGGGTGACAATGAGCCCTACTCCTTGTCCTTGTGCAGGTCCTTTATCTGCTGGTAGGATTAATAGGGGGTATAAGGCAACAAAGAGTCCTGTGGCACCTTATAGACTAACAGACGTATTGGAGCATGAGCTTTCGTGGGTGAATACCCACTTCGTCAGACATCTGACGAAGTGGGTATTCACCCACAAAAGCTCATGCTCCAATACATCTCTTAGTCTATAAGGTGCCACAGGACTCTTTGTTGCTTTTTACAGATCCAGACTAACACGGCTACCCCTCTGATGCAGGGGGTATAATGGCATCTTTCTAGCTTGTGGTCTACCCTACAATTCTCAGCAACCTCAAGTGGTTGTTTATGTGCAGTCAAATGTGATGTGAAAGGTTTTTTAAAAGTTTTCATAATATATAGCTGAATACATATGTAAAGAAATTACAAAGGCCTGTTGAGAATATTGTGAATATCAAAATCAGACCGCTATCTCCTATCACTCTGCTGGAAATCTTTATCAAATCATCCCCGGTCTGTGGTCCTAATAATAACAATTTTCATAGATATTACATAGGCAATAACTGATTCTGGCGGGCCATCCCCAGAGCCCTTGTTTAACCTGAGCAGCTAGTCAAACTTGAGGGCCTTGGGGATGTTCCAGTTGGAAGTAGAAATTGATGGAGTCTCATATTTTCTTTGATGCAATCCTGTTTATTTCCAAGGAATGTACAAAATCCTGTGTCTCCAAATGCAGAAGAAACCAAGAACAGAAGGAGCAGTTTCTTAGCTTACAGTCTGAAGCCTCGTTAGCCAACAGACATAAAAACTCTCTCTCTAGCTTTCTCCAGGGTCACGCTGTGCTTACTGGGTACTGCTTGGCTGGCTTTCTTTCTTTCTCTCTCTCTCTCCCTCTCTCTCTCTGTTGTCTGCTCTCAGTTTCTGTGTGCTCTCTCTCCCTTTTTCTCTCGCAGACATGCACACACCTCTACCCAAAATAATACTCAGCCAAAAGTTACTGCGTGGCTTCACACACCCCTTTTGTCTGAGATGGGGGCTTATGCTTACATTATGTTAAATGAAAGGTGAGTTCACACCTATTAATCTCATTGGGTCTTTAACTCAAACCATAACAAGTTTTCACCCAGCTCATAACACTGGCAATCAATGATCAGCTAGATGACAAAAGGAGCCCTTTGCCCTGACAGTCATTTATTGCCAGGAAATTCATGACCTACAAGTGACAATAGTGATAACAAAATCTACGCAACTGTTTTTAAAAATTAAAGAACATTTTAAAAAGTTTAACTACCTCTTTAATGGCCCCATTCTCAGCTGGCGTAAATTGCTGCAAGGCCTTTGAAGCCAATGGAGTAATATCCGTTTACATCAGCTGAGATTCTGGCCCCATATGTGGAAAAATTGAAAGTGGAATTACATATTTCTGTGGGTATTGTGATCCATTTACAGTGCTGGCCTTTCCCTAGCAGCTAAAGATCAGTACAGTAACAATTAGGTATGGAGTTTGCTGTCAACCTTTCATTAGGTTTGTAAGTACATTTATTGATTCTGCTGTCTAAACAAAGTAAACTGTGGCAGAAGGTCCAATTTGGATTTCACATCTGTTGAATCTCTAGATTCTTCTGCCCTTATTCATATTGAGTAGTACTTTTACTCCTGAAGTGTTTCCAAAGGCAGTATTAATGGAGCAAGGTACTAATCAACATAAAAGTGGCAGAGTCTTGCCTGTTGCAAACACTGTGTAAATTACATCTTTGTGAGTCCATTGAGTTCACCGGGATTTACTCCTTAGTTATGCCAGTGTAAGTGAACACAGAATCAGACCCATAGTCTTTAAGAGTATGTCTACACTGCAGCTGGGAGCGTGCCTCCCAACACATGTAGACAGACTTGTGCTGGTAGGGCTCAAGTTTGCACACTAAAAATAGCGGTGTGGACACGGTGGCACCAGCAGTGACTCAGACTAGCCACTCAAGCTCAGGAATAGGTGGGCTCAGTGCTTAATTCATGGCAGGGCTGAGCCCCGGCACCTCTAGGCTTGGTAATTCAGAGCTCTGGCACCTCTGGGCTTTGTAATTCAGAGTTCCAGCACCTCTAGGCTTGGTAATTCAGAGCTCCGGCACCTCTGGGCTTGTCATATCAGTTATGAATGTACAAAAATTGTTTGAGCCCTGGCACCTCTTTCATTACAAATGAAGCACTGGGTGAGCTTGAAAGTTTGAGCTGCTGCCTGAGATGCAACTTCCACACTGCAATTTTTAGAGCACTGACTCAAGCCCCCCAAGTGCTAGTCTCTTTACCCCAGCTGGGAGGCTCACTCTCAGCTGCAGTGTAGACATATTCTTAGAGATAAGAGGTCTTTACAAGCTATAGATAGCTTGCAAGTCACTTCATGGTTGTTGGTCCTTTGGAGGAAGATGTGCAGACGAGGCAAACACGTTTACAGTAGACTTGTAACAAGTTATAATATATGGAGATATACCAATCTCATAGAACTGGAAAGGACCTGGACAGGTCATTGAGTCCATCCCCCTGCCTTCACTAGCAGGATCAAGTACTGATTTTGCCCCAGATCCCTAAGTGGTCCCCTCAAGGGCTGAACTCACAAACCTGGGTTTAGCAGGCCAATGCTCAAGCCACTGAGCTATCCTTCCCTTCACATTTGATGACCAGTTTAATCATAGTTCTCAGGTAAGCCCCAGAAACTAAAATACCTGATATAGGTGCAAAATAATCCCCTGCACATGTTCAAAAGGAAAACAAATCCAGAATGTATAAATACAGTAACATATCAACATGGCTCACAAGTGTGAGTGCCAACCCCAGGGCAGACTGCCCAGGACCAGCACACAAAACCCAAACTAGTTGTGTGTTGTATAATTAGATTTTGCCAACCATGTAACAAGCATGGACTCCTAAAGCACTGTAACAGCCTTACCATGGAGTCGCAGACAGTCCCCTTGAGCTCTCCAGTCTATTTTGCCACCCGAGCAAGCTGGACTATGTGATAAATGGTCCCTTATACCCTGTTAGTCTTTAAGATGCCACCGGACTCCTCGTTGTTTTTGTGGATACAGACTAACATGGCTACCCCTCTGATACTTAACAATAGTCAGGTTACTCCCAAAGGACCGGTAATTTACCCCAGGTTAAGTGCACCCCCAGATCTCTCACCAAAGACCACACTTGTAGCCAATCCTGTAATTAAGGAAAGATTTATTAATTAAGGAAAGAAATGAGAATTATTTACAAGGTTAAAGCAGGTAACATACACACACAAATGAGTTACAGTTTTAGGATCCAAAAGATAATAGAAACTTCTGTAATAAGCAAATTTCATACGTATGTTCAGGCTAACCCAGGCAAAACAGCTTGGAATTTTTGCCTATATTTAGTGACTCTTGCCCCTCTAGAGTCCAAGCAGCAAAAAGAACAAAGTTTCTCCTTCTCAGTGATTTCTGTCCCCTTTTCCCCAGAGACCAAGCTGATGGGATGAGTTCATGCACAGGTCTCCTCTTCCTCGTGGGGGTGAGGAATGCAATTAACAAAATGGTTGTTCTTTTGGTGTCTCACAATGGCTCACTTGGTTTCAAAAGCCTTCTTGTTGGGCAGGACCTAACACCTTCTGTATGAAGCCTTACATTAGGGAAGGCTGCTTTCCTGTTTGATGAATTACACAGTCACAGAGGTTTGCAATGCAAACATTTGCCAGGGGAAAGGCTAAGATTTTGTCACGGATATTTTTAGTAAAAGACACGGACAGGTCACGGGCAAAAAAGAAAAATTCACGGAAACCCCGTGACCTGTCCTGACTTTTACTAAAATATCCATGTTAAAATGAGAAGGGGCTGGGCAGATGCTGGGTGGCTGGGAGCTCCAGCCCCGCCCCCGAACCTGCCGTCAGCTGGGGAGCCGTGGGAATCCTGCTGCCACCGCCTGCGGCTGGGGAGCTGCACGAGGCAGCTGGGGGGCTGCATGGTACCCCCGAGCCCACGGCGGCTGGGAGCTTGGGGGCACCACTGCCTCAGGCGGCTGGCGTACCTCCCAGCTGCGGGACCCTGTAGCTCCCAGTCCCCGGGACTGAAGTCACGGAGGTCTTTGGAAGTCACGGATTCCGTAAGTTCCGTGACCTCCATGACTAAATTGTAGCCTTAGCCATGGGGTATAAATAAGTGAGACTAATACATGCCGCATCCTACAAGCTATTTGTAAATGCTAAGCTCCAAACACATTCTTACAACTCTAATATCTAGCTTAATAATACTAACATACAAGCGAGCCAGACTAGTTTCCAGCGCTGCATTTGTTCGTGTTCAGAGAGCCCTGGGGCTTTGGCATGAGCTGGCACCTGGTCTGCCAGCATCACAATCATAGATTAAGTCATTCTAATGGGAAGCTGAAAATCAGACAAAGCATGAAATAGAACACTATTCTTCCAATCACATCACAAAGAATTAAAGAGGAAAATAATAACAAAGTGACCATTTTTAACACTGACATTTTGTTGTTTCTTGCTGTACAGCATATAATTATTTTCACAGTAAAAGTTTCATTTCTTTTCTGACCCACAATTAGATCCTCGTTCTCTGCCAAAAATATATACAGGATAACTGGGACAAAAATACATAGAGGATAAAAGAGGTCTGCTTGTTATCAGTGTTGCCATTTTGTTACATGATAAACTATCAGTAAACACACAGTAGCTGCAGGGGGGGAAATCTAAAAATCACACAGAAGAAAAGAGAGAGATGAATGAGTAAAACACTGATAACCAGAAATTCATTTGTAGCCAATAGAGCAGAAAATATCAAGCTAGAAAACTGACAGAAACAAACAGCGTTTTCCATTATTGTATCTGAACTAAGGAGATTCTGTTAAGGAAATATCAGTGTCATACCAAACAATTGAAAAGAAGACACAAACATGATAATTATTTTCTTCACTTTCTGCTGAGAACCTTGGTCTTTCTGGGGAATCTTAAATGAAATTGTGTGCTTAACAGCTGAACTAAGAGGAAGGATGATCTTATGGCCAAGGCATTGGCTATGGAATCAAGAAGATGTGTGTTTAATTCCTGCCTTTGTAACGGGCTTCCTGTGTGTCCCGGAGGAAGTTGATTAAGCTGATCCTGCTCTCACTAAAGTCAGTGGCAAAATGCCTGAAATTTGGCTGGAATGGGAAAACCTTTAATTCCTCCATCTCCTGTCTGTCAAATGGGGATCATAATTACATCTGATTGAACAAAGGGACAATTTCTTTGCAAAAATTTGCCTTTTTTCAAACAAATGATTTCACAGTTAGAAATATTTCAACCAGATCCAATAATAATGGTTCCTTTCTCCCGCCATCCGTCTTGTCTGCTTATATTATAAGCTCTTCAGTGTAGGGGGTTGTCTCTTACTCTGTGTATGTACAATGTCTAACACAAGGGAGGCTTCGTTTCAGTTGGTGCCTCTAGATGTTGTGATACAAACAATACTAAAGTTGGACCTTTTCAAAAATATAGCAATGTTGTACAGTCATTTTTAAACCTACTAGTCATATAAATAGAGTATTTTTTTACATACAAGAACTTGCATTTTTCATTAAAGATCAAAATCCTAAAATTGTCTTTCCTGAAGTGGCAAAATAAACAGAGGACACATTAAAGATGTTTCGTAGGAGATGAGGAGAAAGCTTCTAGAAAGCTGATTCTAGATGGCATTTACTCTGGGCCACTTCTGCTGGAAAAAAGTGACATTCAGAACCAGATTAGCTTTAAGCCTTGTTTGAGGCTATTGTTCACGTGTCAAAGAAAAACAGGAGTTAGGATTTGGTGTTGACTGCATTGAAAACTTGCAAATTAAAGTCAGTGAAGCTACTTGCACTCTGTAAAGTCAGGCAGGTCAGTACACTGTTGCAGGATTAGGGCTAACAGGTAATACTAGTTTTTGTCTCTAGAACCCCTGTACTTTGTACTCTGAACTTTCACACGGGGCATGGCAGCATGGTTTGAGGGCCAGATGGGACTTAGGCACCTAAATACAGTTAAAAATCTGGTCTTGAGAGAACGGGACACCTTTTGCCACAGCTTTCATGCTATCTAGCCCGACCCTTTGCAATCCGGCATTGTCAGGTACACAGATGCACTTTTAGACATCTTGAATGGTAAAATTCTTATGAGAGCAGCTGTTCCTACATTATTTTATCTGGTATTGAAAATGACCCCCTTTCAGTTTGGGATCTGACCCTACACCTAAACTAACGGGTGGATTATACTGGAATTTGAATTCAAACCACACTCTCCACTCTAGCACAAAACATTTCCTTTGGCGAGATTTCAATAAGGAGTTCCAATTTTGGCCCATTTCCAATGGAAAACAAGACTCATTTCAGGAGAAATCTGAAGTATAAAACAACCAGCTTGGGAGGATGATGACAGGGCCGGCTTTAGGTATCAGCGTTCCAAGCATGTGCTTGGGGCAGCACTTTTCAAGGGGTGGCATTTTGGCTTTTTCTTTTTTTTTTTTTGCTTCGGCGGCGGCAAAAACCTGGAGCCGGCCCTGCATGATGAGTCAGATTCTAGTCATAATGACACCCGTGTGAAGTAACTGCACTGCTGTAAAGATAAATATTTATACCACTATCACTGAAATCAACAACAGTCACTTTATAGTTGATGTAGTTTATTATCATGCTTAAATTTAGCCATCTGGTTCTATTGCATATCCTGACATGACAAGGTCCAATCAGCACTTCTGCAAGAGAAAAGTTGCACCTCTCTAATCTACTAGAGTTCTCAAGACATAGCCACGACACTGCCAAGGACCTCAGGCAAAGCCCCTCATAAAAGGCTGTTATGAAAGCTAAGCAGTCATGGTTCTGAAACTGGCCAAGGCCAAAAACAAGGAGGAGGGGTACATGGCCAAAAGACTAGTGGTAGCTCTTTAGAAAAAGGACCGTCTGCTCACAATATCATATATCCTCTTAGCACAGTGTTTGAAGTCTATAGCTCATTCAGTTTCATGAATGCTTTGCCAGTGCAATGTTCCTCAGTGGATTACTAAGCATTAGCTGTGCCACGTATTGACTGTATAACATATACTAAGGATTTAATTCAGTTCTTGGTAATCCTATTGGTTGAACGATTGGTACCACACAAAGTTTTTATCAAATAATTATTTCAAACTAGAGAGGAAAAAGAATTGTCCAGCTTAATTTCCACCACATTCATTCTTCTGCTTTCTTAAACAGATGCATATTGAGTGTGCACAGACTGTAAGCAGATAGGAGCAGAAATGTTGGATTTGTGTGCTCCTATAAATCATGGAAGCACACAATGCTGTACCTTTTCAATAGAGAAGAGACTGAACAGCATTTTATTGCTTGTCTTAGATATGGGAAAGACCCAATCAATCATCCTGTACTTCCCTTACCAATGCAGTATTTTTATCATCTATATAATTGTATTGCTTTTTCCAGTCCAGTTTTAAGTAACCCAAATAATCTGTCTATTCTTACCAGCCACTTGGTTTAGCGACAAGAAAAAAAATGCAGAACATGGTCCAATCTTAGCTACCAGCAGCAGCACAATGACAGCAACAGAATGACGATGGGGTTGTATATTTCTGTATATTGCGAGACTGACACAATGTCCTTGGATAAAGTCGTTAGAAAATATGTGTCTTGTTGAGCAACTGCAGCTGAAGAAAAAAACACCGTCACTTTAGTGCAAAGGAGCAAATACCGTTTCTTCATACCCTAGTTATTAGATAAAGTATAGCTTGAGAGGCAAGAAAATCAGAGACAAAATGCTCCATCAGCTCTCCATTGAAAGACGGCAGTATTCAGGAAAAATCTGACAGAACATGAAAGGTCAGCTAGTAAGGATTCTGCTTGTCACGTTATCAGCAAGAACAATGAATTGCTGATGATACCTAAAAAAGAAAAAGCACTTAGAATCCTGAGAAAGCACAGACACCTTTAAAACAGAGAGGAGTTATGTAGTATGTGATATGATTGAGGAGTGTAATGCAAAAACTAATTGCATGTGATTTTATGTAATAACAGGGCAGTGTCCTATCAAAATTACTGTTTAGTTGAATAATTATATCACGGTTATTGTAAAGATGCATTTTCCCACTTCTTCCCCTGTGATGTTTGGGCTTCTCTGCATGTATGTTGAAGAAGTTGTTGTTTTTAATTTCTTGTCAAGAAACCCAATTTCCTGTGCTAGTGTGACAGAGGGCAATTTCCTGCAATATCCTGGATAAGCTTTATTAAATTAAGTTTAATAACTTTGGGGTCCATTGTATTAAAAATGCAATCGTTTATGTGTTCTTGTAGGCCTGTAGGTAACTTTTCCAGGAGAATGAGTAATGTAAACCGTGGAGAAATGTTAAGAACTTCAAAGATCTTTTTGGGATAATACATGTGAAATGGGTTTCCTAAAAGCTACTTTTGAGGCCTTTTGAAGCTACTCCCTGGGGAGAAAAACCAATTGTCTCCTGAGTACCTGCAGATCAAAGACCCTGAACTGTAGAAAAGATGGAGTAGACTAGACTTTTCCTGAGTGTGCTAGTCCTAAGGTGAGACCGTTATGAAATTGTGACCATAGGAGAGACCCTTTTGTGGGATCTGAAGGACTAATCACCTACCAGAGCCCATGTCGGAGTTGAGATGATCTTTGGTAAGCTTATTAGCATGCATGTAGATTCTTTTATTGTTTCAAATATGTTTTCTCTGTAATGATTTCACCTCAAGAATAAACAAGCTTGCATAGTAAGAGCTGTGTGGTAGCTTGACTGTGGGCAGTTACACTCTTCCTCTCTGAAGAGAAAGCGAGCAGGTGTGTTCGGGGCCGGGCAGTCTGTCTCTTGCTGGGAATAACACAGTGAAGCAGGGAACTGTTCAGCCTGGAGATACCCCAGTCAGAAGGGAGAGAGATGCCTGTATCACACTATAGGGTGCAAACCAGACCAGTGAATGGTTGTATCTCCACCTGCCCTGCAACTTTGGGCATCTCATAAAGCTTTGCTGTTGTAGCTCCCAACCTGGGCCACTCACATAGAGCAACAGATCACACCCTGAGTGCCTGTGTTTAGCTGCAGTCCTGGACCAGCAACTTTGATCCCAGCAGCCTCTCAGTAACACACCAGCCACACGGTGACTTCCAGCCTTGATTACTACCTGCATGGTGACCCAAACATTCCCAATCCCAAATTTCCCCCCAAACTTGTGTTCTGCACTGTCCAGTCCTCTCCTGGACAGTTCAGATATTATAGGTCTGTTGCTCCTGTAAGGGGTCAATATGCAACAGCCCATTACTTTAAATGGAGTTACCAAACAGCTCAGTTTAAACACAACACTGGATTAGTTTAGATAAAAAAACAAACAAGTTTATTTAACAAAAAAGGGAGAGATTTTATGTGAGTACAAGTATAAGGTATTAAAGTCAGAAATGGTTATAATAGAAATAAAGATAAAACATTTTCTAGTAGCTATAACTTAACATATTAGGCTTGGTTCAAGGTAAAATCTTTGCCACATGCTCCCAGTAACTTTGCTGACGTGTAAATTAAAGATGGATACACTTGCACTGAGGTTGAGATAGAAGTGGGAGGCAGACTTGTTGAAAGTTTCTGGGTAAGGATAAAAAGGGTAAAAAAAAGGATGATGTCATTTCAGGGGGTCTAACATAGACCACCTAACCAGGGACAAGAAATGAATGAAACTTTTTTTAAATAACTAAAAAAATATCCAAAGCACAGGATTTAGTAGTGATGGGGGACTTAAAGTATTAAGATATCTGTTGGGAATATAGTACAGCAGGGCACAGATCATCCAGCAAGTTCTTGGAATGCATTGGAGACAACTTTTTATAGGAGAAGGTGAAGAAAGCAAATAGGGGAGATGCAGTACTAGATTTGATTCTGAGAAATAAGGAGGAACTGGTTGAGAATTTGTAGGTGGAAGGCAGCTTGGGTGAAAGTGATCATGAAATGATGGAGATCATGATACTAAGGAATGGTAAGAAGGGCAAATAGCAGACTAAAGACAATGGGCTTCAAGAAGGCAGATCCCATGGGAAGCATTTCTAAGGGAAAAAGAGATTAAGTGCAGGTCTTCACTACGGGGGGGGGTCAATTTAAGATACGCAAATTTAGCTACGCGAATAGCGTAGCTGAATTCGACGTATCGGAGCCGACTTACCCCGCTGTGAGGACGGTGGCAAAATCGACCTCCGCGGCTCCCCGTCGATGGCGCTTACTCCCACCTCCGCTGGTGGAGTAAGAGCGTCGATTCGGGGATCGATTGTCGCGTCCCGATGAGACGCGATAATTCGATCCCTGAGAGATCGATTTCTACCCGCCGATTCAGGCGGGTAGTGTAGACCTAACCTAGGAGACTTGGTAGTTTTTTAAAGAGACGTTATTAAGGGTACAAGAGCATAGGAAAGATAGGAATTATGGTAAGACTGCCTTAACCAGTAGATGTTCAATGACCTGAAACTCAAAAAAGAGTCGTATAAAAAGTGGAAACTAGATCAATTTATGAAGGATGAATATAAAAAACAATACAAGCATATATGGACAACGTATCCTGCCTATCCTTCCTGAACAAGCTGTACCCTTTTACATCAATATTTCAATCACATGAATTATTCCATCAAATCTGTGATGCCAATTATGTTGTAATTGTGATTATTCTAATATTGCTAGTTCTTCCTGTTTATTCTCCATACTTCTTGCATTAGTACACAGATATCTAAGAAGTTCATTAGATTTTGCCTCTATATTCTCCCTTGTCTCTCCTTTGTCCAAGCTGTGATTCCCCATGTTCCTCCTAGATTCCAACCCTTCACCCAGGTCTCCATGTTTGGGGCTTACCTATGAGCTTTCCCTCCTGCCCCCCTTGAACCTAGTCTGTATCCAAAGCGACTCTTCTCCTCCCTTGATAATGGAGCCCATCTCTGCTCAGCAGTCCTTCCCAGAACAGCATCCCATGGCCGAGGAAGCTGAAGCCCTCCTGGCAAAACTATGCCACCTGCCCACAAAGCAGGGAAGCCTACATGCTGCATTCAGTGAAATAAACTGGATAGCCACCACTCTGTGGCTGGGTTTCTGCCTGAATTATTTTTACTCTTACAGTTTGTTGTTGTTGTTTACTTGGGGTTTTTTTTTTTGGGTGGGTGGGGGAGACTTTACTGGCCTATTTTTAGAGAATGTTTGTTAGGTGTACATGGCTCTTGCACTCCCTCTCTAAACTCCTTCGCAAAACTCGCCTGTTCGCTAGTTCCTCTGCTCGCTTAGAAGCTGGCTTTTTAGACCTCTCAGTTAGCCTCACCCCCTCATGAAGGGACCCTAAAGGGATTAGGGATCAAAAGATGGCAGGCTAGAGCCTCATTAAGAAGCTCCCAGCCTTGCCTAGGAGATCCCCAAACAGACTACACTATAAACAGCAATTAGAGAATCAAGCCTGTTCCTGTTTTTGTTTCCTTTGAAGCCAGCTAGTTGTTTATTGACCTCAACTACCTAATGTAGATTTGGGAGCATTTGAAATAATCACAAGAGCTATTTTGTTCCTGCTGACTGAAAGCGGCCTTGGAACTGTTAAACTAATGGGGCCTAATCCTTAGCTGGCTTGGCATAGCTTCGCTGATTTCAACAGAGCTACATCTGCCAATTATCTAGCAGAGTGGAAAGGAAAGCTGTTACCATGGAGCTCCTGGGAAGTTGCATTTGCCCACAGAATTAGTTATGAAACTAGAAAACTAGCTGGCAGAACACTTGGCTGTAGTAACATCCTGGGATTGGAGAAAAGTTAAAGGGAGAATAAATTGTTCTCTAAATGAGCTTATTCCTACCCCTGGCAATTGCTAATTTTTCTAAGAATCGATACCTATGTGAGATCCTAAATCAGAGGTGGGCAAACTTTTTGGCCCGAGGGCCACATCTGGGTCGGGAAATTGCATGCAGGGCCATGAATGTAGGGATGGGGCAGGGGGTTGGGGTGTGGGAGGGAGTGTGGTGTGCAGGAAGGGGCTCAGGACAGGAGTTGGGGTTCAGGAGGGGTGCAGGGTACACGAGAGAGCTCAGGGTAGGGGGTTGGGGTGCAGGAGGGGTGAAGCAGGGGGCTCAGGGTGGAGGGTTGGGGGCTCAGGGAAGGGGGTTGGGGTGCAGCAGGAGTGCAGGGTGCAGGGGGGGTTCAGGGTAGAGGGTTGGGGTGCAGGAGGGGTGCAGCGGGGGCTCAGGGTGGGGATTGGGGGCTCAGGGCAGGGAGTTGGGGTGCAGGAGGGGTGCAGCAGGGGGCTCAGGGCAGGGGGTTGGGGGCTCAGACAGGGGGTTGGGGTGCGAGGTGAAGGAGGGGTTCAGGGTGTGCGCTCCAGCCCTGTCCCACTTACCTCGAGTGGCTTCAGGGTGGCAGCAGCGTGCAGCAGGGCTAAGGCAGGGTCCCTGCATGCCCTGGCCCCTGCTGCTCCTGGAAGTGGCCAGCATGTCCAGCAGTGACTCCTGGGGGGTGGGGGGTGGGCAGGCGGCTCCACCGCGTGCTGCCCTCGCCTGTGGGTACCACCCCCCCTAAGCTCCCATTGGCCATGGATCCCCATTCCCAGCCAATGGGAGCTACAGGGGGTAGTGCCTGCAGTCAAGGGCAGCGCACGGAGACCTCTGTCCCCCGCCCCCCTGCCCAGGGGCCGCAGGGACGTGGTGCGGGCCACTTCCTGGAGCAGCGTGTGGCCAGGGCAAGCTGGGATCCTGCCTTAGCCCCGCTGCGTCACAGGGTTGGCAATCCTGCGGGCCGGATTGAAAGCCCTGACAGGCTAGATCTGGCCTGCGGGCCATAGTTTGCCCTCCCAGTCCTAGAGCGTATGGGTTTTGCTTGTAAATAAAGCTGCGTGTTTATGGTCTGAGTGATATTTTCCCCTACCCATGTAGTAATTGCCCGCCAGCGCTTACTGCATGTTTAGCTTTAAGTATTTAGTACTGAATGTTTATATTGTTATATGTTTAATTGTTCTATTGTTATATGTTATAGAGTTAATTGTGATTGTTATTGCATTTAGTGTGTCTCTCATTTGCCGCGCCACTTCATTCTTGTATTACTGTATTACTTTTATTATTATTGCACTGTATCTTTTTGTTGCCGCATCACTTATCCTGATCATATCTACCACTTATCATATCTATCTCTAGTCTTTTATTGTAACCACTCACTTCTAAATAAATATTATTTCTGTTTTCGAAGGATTACTGCGTGTATGCCTATTCGACATGAGAGGGCTGTGTCTGCGTCCTTTCAAGGGTCAGCCAGGCTAGCTTGCTTCCTTGGCAATTACTTTTGGACGGGCCACAACCTTGGCTACCAGTTTAGATAATTAGAATATAATTGAATTAAATCTTCTGGTAACACCACCCCCATCATACCTCCTTTCCTGTTCCAGGCAGGGAGGCTACATCCTGGGCCCTCGTGTGCCACCCTCCCAGCGAGGGACTCGGACACTCCTACACAGCTTTGCTTGGCTCACTGCGCAGGAGCAGACGATCGCGCTCCTTTCTGGGACTTGTAGTTTACCCCCCTCCGTCTGAGCAAGCTGGGGACTACAACTCCCAGAATGCTGAGTGGGCTATTGCTGCTGCTCGTGATTCGGAGAGCAGAGCTGCAGCCCGCGGGCTGGGTGACAGCCACTCCGTTTGGGTGAGTGTGTGCTGCAGAGCGCTGCGTGGATAAGAGGTGTATCCACATCTGAGCTGCGATCCGCAAAAATGGTCTGTGGCTATAAACCGAATAACCACGGATCTGCAGGGCTCTACCACTCTATTGACCTGACATAGCACCCTGGCAGTATGCCGGAGCCTGTATCTGAGACATTATGAAAGGATTGCCAGCCCGCTGACTACTCCCCCAAGCCTCTCATACATGTGGGCGCTCATGATACTGCAAGTTATGACACTGAGCAGATCAGAAGTGACTACAGATCTCTGAGAGTGAAGGTGTGAGTGCTAGGGGTGCAGGTGGTGTTCTCATCTCATGGGCCCAGGCAGAGACAGACACATCCTGGAGGTGAATGCCTGGCTTCATTTGTTGCAATGAGCTCATGGCCCTCAGAAACTGAGTACAAGGTCTTGAGCCTGGAATGGCTGAACTGGAGAAGTTGAGGGAGACAGAGAGGTACACAGATGAGACTTTCTGAGACGCAGTACAGTGGTTCCACCCCCAGTCTGACAGTTTCTGTGCTGTTGAGGAGGAGGATCATTAGAAATAGAGATAGCTGGATTTGTGACGACTAGGAGCACCACATGGTGAATTGTCTGCCAGGTGAGAAGGTTGCGGACCAGTCCAGACATCTAGACAGACTTATGTGCGGTGCTGGGGAGGAGCCAGTGGCCCTGGTACATGCAGGTACCAGTGACATAGGGAAGGATAGGAGAGAGGTCTCGGAGGCCAAATTTAAGCTGCTATGTAAGAGATTGAATTCCAGGACCTCCATGGTAGCATTCTCTGAGATGTTTCCAGTTCTAGGCACATGGCCATTTAGACAGGCTGAACTGCAGGGTCTCAATGCATGGATGAGATAATGGTGTAAGGAGGAGGGTTTAGGTTTATTAGGACCTGGGGACAGGGCCGGCTTCAGGCACCAGCTTGTCAAGCAGGTGCTTGGGGCGGCCGATCCGGAGAGGGGCGGCAGGTCCAGGTATTCGGCGGCAATTCAGCGGACGGTCCCTCACTCCACCTGGGAGCGAAGGACCTCCCACTGAATTGCCGCCGCAGATCGCGATCGCAGCTTTTTCATTTTTTTGTTGTTTTGTTTTTGGTTTGGCTGCTTGGGGCGGCCAAAACCCTGGAGCCAGCCCTGCCTGGGGAACCTTTTAGGAAAGGAGGAGACTATACAGGAAGGATGGGCTTCACCTAAACCAAAATGAAACCAGAAGGGAGTTATTAAAGGAGCTGTTCTATATTCCTGTAAAGAGAAGAGGATAGAAGTTGATAAAGTACAGGTAGGAACTGAAAAGAGACAGTCAAACAAAAGAGTCCCATTCAATTACATCACATGGAGGCAGAAAACTAAATACTGACAAATTTTATAAGTGCTTGTATACAACTGCAAGAAGTCTAAATACTAAGATGGGTGAACTTGAGTGGTTGGCATTAAAGGAGGATATTGATATAATAAGCATCACAGATACTTGGTGGAATGATGATAATCAATGGGACACAGTAATACTGTGGTGTTAAGCTGTCTAGGGCTCACAACCATGAATGCCAACTTCAGCGCAGACTGTTAAACAGGGCACAAAACCCAAACTGGCTGTGTGTTCTATAATTAGATTTCACCAACCCAGTATCAAGTGTGAATTCCTCAAGCGCTATAAGAGCCTTACCATAGAGCCACAGACATTCCTCTTGGGCACTCCGGTCTATCTTGCCACTGAGGCAAGCTTCCCTTTGTGATAGATGGATCCTTACACCAAAAATCACAACAATATTCAGGTTACTCCCAGTCCCAAAGGACCGGTTACTTACGCCAGGTCAATTGCACCCCACCAAATACCACACTTGTAGCCAATTCGGTAATACATTAACTAGGGAGTTATTTACGAAGTTAAAACAGGTAAACATGGACACACAAATGAGTTACAGTCTTAGGGTCCAAAAGCTGAGAGTAGCTAACCCAAACTAAGCAGCTTGTGGAAACAATGTCCTCTCCAAATTCCAGGCAGCATAGTGATAAAGTTCCTTCTGGTTAGGCATTTTTATTCCCTTCCTCCAGAGTTTAAACTCATGGAACAAGTGTCGGCGCCTGTCTCCTCTTTATGGGTATGTGGTGGGGGCCAATCAGGGTCCACCTTGTGCCCCCCCCCCACGGCAGCTAACCACGCCCACCCGCCCCTCCCACCCGAGGAGCCCCCACCATGGCAGCTAACCCCCCCCAACCCGGGGAGCCCCCACCTCGCAGCAGCTACCCCCCCTTGCAAACCCCCCATCCACGGCAGCTAACCCGGCACGGGGAACCCCCCACCGCGGAAGCTAACCTCGCCCCCCTCCACAGCAGCTAACACCGCCGGGGAGCCCACCCCAGCTCTCCTCCACTGTGCACGCCGGCGCCGCTCTAATTCTCCACCCCTCCCAGTCTTGCGGCGCCGATTGGAGGAGACTTAGAGCGGGGGCTGTGTGCTCAGCAGAGGAGGCAGAGTGGAGGTGATCTGGGGCGGGGAGCGGTTCCCCTGTGCGCCCCCCTGTTACTGCGGGCTGTGAAGGAAAAATGGTCTAAGGCCTAAAACATTGGTCAAGTGAACTGTATGTAGGGTCAGGTGAACTGTATGTGTGACCTGGAGGGAAGGGGGAGGTAAAAGGAGAAGGGTAGACAGAAACTAAAGAAGCAGAAGTAACAGTTTGTGATTAATAGCTGTCTGGGGGCAGAGCAAGGGACCGCAAAGGGCAAAACTATTGAAAAACAGGAAAAGCTTGCTTTGCTTTATCCCTTATATGGATGTAAAATTTTAAGGAAGTATATGTGATTTTTGTGGTTTTATCCTATATAATCTCTCGCATTTTATCTGTCGGGGGGGTTCGGCTGCCTTGGCTGACTCCCCCATGCATGCATGTTTGATTGATCAATGAAGGAGCCTCAGGCTGTCTGATCCAAAATCAACTGTGTGGTCAATTTTCCGCAACAGGGCGGCCCTCCCCGCGCCCCCGCACCCCAGCTCACCTCCACTCCACCTCCTCGCCTGAGCAGGCTTTTAGGCACCCTCAACCACTAGGCGCCCTAGGCAGCCACGTAGTTTGCCTAAGTGGTTGCACCGGCCTTGGGGCCAATCAACAAACACGTTGTCCTTTAATGTTTCACAATGGCTTATTTGGTTTCAATGGGCCTTTTTGTGTGTAGTACCAGCACTTTACACAAATTAATGCTTCTTTCCTGTTTGGTGAGTTACACAATTATAGAGGTTTACAATTCAAATGCCCAATATAACTATACCATGAGCTACAGATGTTATAAGTGAGATCAATACATGCAGCATCTTACAAATATTTCATCAAATCTAAAGACTAAACACACTGGTATCAACAGAACATCTGTTTTAACAATGCTAACACACAGGTGAGCCAGACTGGTTTCCAGCTATGCATTTGTCAGTGTTCAGTGAGGGCTAGGGGCCTTGGCATGAGGGGAGGATTTATTAAGGGCTCTGTTCAATATCTTCATCAACGACTTAGATATTGGCATAGAAAGTACGCTTATTAAGTTTGCGGATGATACCAAACTGGGAGGGATTGCAACTACTTTGGAGGACAGGGTCATAATTCAAAATGATCTGGACAAATTGGAGAAATGGTCTGAGTTAAACAGGATGAAGTTTAACAAAGACAAATGCAAAGTGCTCCACTTAGGAAGGAAAAATCAATTTCACACATACAGAATGGGAAAAGACTGTCTAGGAAGGAGTACGGCAGAAAGGGATCTAGGGGTTATAGTGGACCACAAGCTAAATATGAGTCAACAGTGTGATGCTGTTGCAAAAAAAGCAAACATGATTCTGGGATGCATTAACAGGTGTGTTGTGAGCAAGACACGAGAAGTCATTCTTCCGCTCTACTCTGCTCTGGTTAGGCCTCAGCTGGAGTATTGTGTCCAGTTCTGGGCGCCGCATTTTAAAAAAGATGTGGAGAAATTGGAAAGGGTCCAAAGAAGAGCAACAAGAATGATTAAAGGTCTTGAGAACATGACCTATGAAGGAAGGCTGAAAGAATTGGGTTTGTTTAGTTTGGAAAAGAGAAGACTGAGAGGGGACATGATAGCAGTTTTCAGGTATATAAAAGGGTGTCATAAGGAGGAGGGAGAGAACTTGTTTACCTTAGCTTCTAAGGATAGAACCAGAAACAATGGGTTTAAACTGCAGCAAGGGAGGTCTAGATTGGACATTAGGAAAAAGTTCCTAACTGTCAGGGTGGTTAAACACTGGAACAAATTGCCTAGGGAGGTTGTGGAATCTCCGTCTCTGGAGATATTTAAGAGTAGGTTAGATAAATGTCTATTAGGGATGGTCTAGGCAGTATTTGGTCCTGCCATGCGGGCAGGGGACTGGACTCGATGACCTCTCGAGGTCCCTTCCAGTCCTATAATCTATGAATCTATAAAGGAGATATTCTATATCCTAGGAAAGAGGAGAGGATAGAAGTTGAAAAATTACAGGTAAGAACTAAAGAGAAACAGTGAAACAAAAAAAAGAGTCCCATTCAATTACATCTCAGGACGGCAAACAACTAAATTCTGACAAATTTTATAAGTTCTGGTATACAAATGCAAAAAGTCGCAAAAAGTGAACTTGAGTGCCTGGTATTAAATGAGGATATTGATTTAATAGGCATCACAGAAATTTGGTGGACTGATGATAATCAATGGGATACAGTAATACCAGAATGCAAAATATATAGGAATGACCGAGTAGCTTGTGCTGGTGGGGGAGTGGCACTATATGCAAAAGAAAGCATAGAGTCAAACATAGTAAAAAATACATAAACAAATCAAATAGTACCATGCTTGTATAATAAGAGAATAGCAGTAGGAATATACTACCAACCCTCTGACCTGGAGAGTGACTATGGTTGTGAAATGCTCAAGGAGATGAGAGGGGCTACAAAAACAGAAAATCCAATAATACCTGGGCATGTCAGCTATCCCCTTATTGACTGGGAACATGTCACCTCAGGATGGCATACAGAGAAAAAATTCCTAGACACCATTAATGACTGCTTCTTGGAGCATCTAGTCCTGGAACCCAAAAAGCGAGAGGCAATTCTTGATTTAATCCAAAGTGGCACATGATCTGGTGCAAGAGATTAATGTAGCTGAACCGCTTAATAATAGCAACTATAATGTAATTACATTTAACATTTTTGTAGGGAGGGAAACAACAAAGAAATCCACCACCGTAGCATTTAATTTAAAAAATGGGAACTACACAAAAATGAGGAGGCTGATTAAATAGAAATTAAAACGTACAGTCACAAGAGTGAAATGAATGCAAGGAAAATCACTGACCAAGTATTATTTTATCAACTACAATTGGTTAATAACATAGTAAAAGCATCCTGATAGGTTAGACTGGTTAATAATTAAATTACACACTGTTTTAATATCATGTGTTGCAAAGAGCCGCAGGAGACACATTAAAGACCCACTTGCAGCTTGCGAACCTCAGTTTGAGTGTGTCTGACCTAGAGCCTCCTGCAGCACAGGATGGGAACCTGAGATTGCACCACAGGAAGAGAAGCTGGGGAAGACAAACATACTGGTGGATGGGTGGGGAAGAAGGCACTTGCATTAGAACTTTTTGGGGTTGCAGTAAAGGGGCAGTCTGGTTTCACTCTCCCACCCAACTTTTTGGTCAAAATTATTCCTCTTTTAACCAAGCTTCTAACCCCTGCGCTTAAGGTTGTGCAATAAGAAACCTAGACAGGGGCCTAGAAAGTACTATTCTTTCACCCTGTCGTGTATTACTAACCCAATTTCACTAAAAGGGAAGAACGTTATGGGGCTCTGTGACACATAGGCCCATGTGTGGTTCACTACTCTGTGTCAGCAACTTTTGTCAGGCTTGACATACTCACTACACCTAACACACTGTTGTCATAATCTGTACTGAAAGGTGCCATGTAAGATGTCACTGGAACACCAGTGGTTTGAGCATTGGCCTGTTAAACCCAGGTTGTGAGTTCAATCCTTGAGGGGGCCACTTAGGGATCTAGTGCAAAAATCAGTACTTGGTCCTACTAGTGAAGGCAGGGAGCTGGACTCGATGACCTTTCTGGGTCCCTTCCAGTTCTATGAGATAGGTATAGCTCCATATGTTACTGTTCATTAATATTCTTGCATAATGTATGTACGGGGTGTGTTGAGTCTGGGGACAAAACATTGAGTTTGGGCAAATATAAGGGGAGAGAAGAAGCCATGTTGGCATCCATCACTGGAAAGACACAAAGGGCGAGAGCTCTTGCAAGCTGAGAAAGATGGAGCCTTCAACCAAGGGGGTCAAAGTCACTGGAAACGGAGTACAGATGAGAAACCTGCTTAGACAAAGATCTTTCACCTAGGAAGACAAAGGAAACCAGCACCTTGTACTTCTGTGGAAGGGCCTGACTGAGAGAAAGTCATGGCTCGAAAGAAAAAGACCGTAAGAAATCTACCTTGAACCAAGGCTGTAGCTTGTTAAGTCTTAGCCACCTGAGTGTGTACTTTTACTTTTGTTTGTTTGTAACCCAATCTATCTTCAATCCCTTTTAAAATGATACGCTGCACTTTTGTCCCTTTAAAGGAGCAGCAAACCTTATTATTTCCGTAAGTGTTCCCAAGAGAAGGCAGGACACATCAGGGTAGATGATTTGGGGAAAATTCAGGAGTAGGGGGCGTGTTGGGGTCACCCTGCAAGTAGTTAATAAATATATTGAGATATACCTATCTCATAGAACTTCCAAAAGGTCATTGAGTCCAGTCCCCCGCCTTCACTAGCAGGACCAAGTACTGATTTTGCCCCAGATCCCTAAGCAACCCCTTCAAAGATTGAACTCACAACCCAGGGTGTAGGAGGCCAATACTCAAACCACTGAGTTACCCCACTTATCAAAGCTGGTAAAGACCAGGGTGTTGTTATTGTGTTGTAGACAGGCTTCTGGGGTCAGAGTACTGAAGCAAGGTAGCACAACACACAGACACTCAGTGATCTACATGTTTGTCCACTGGCTGTTGGTGCCCAGGCTGTGAGCCAGAGCAGCAGAGCATTTAAGGCACCCAGAGTTACAGGGCAGTGGTGGCAGAACCTCTCACTGGTTGGAATTGCACCCCAGAATGTGACAGGCTCCCTCTGAGGGACCCCATATCAGAACAAGAATTCTTAGCTCCCATATGTGAGACTCACATGTAAGGTAATTACACTGAGGTGTTTATCAAACATAATACAGTAACAAAAATGTTTTGTCCCTGAAAAAGGCAAATGAGTTTATCGCTCTAGGGAAAAACATCAATAAATCAATCAGTAGAAGGTAAACTCCATGAGTGAAATACATAATGACTGTGAAGAAACAACTGTCTCACTGGCAGCCCCAAGAGACCAGAGAGAGAAGAGGATTATGTAAGTGAAGAAAAATACAGATGTAATTGTGATTATGAAGTTTAAAATGTAATTATTCATTTTGCATCAGAAAGGAGAAAAATAAGCTTTTAAGAATCATTGAGGCCACAGATTGTCATGAAAAGCAGCAGCTGTTTCAAATACCCAATAGTGAATCTATTGAAAGAACAAAAAGATCACTGTTACTCTTAAAACATTGTTTGACTGTATTATGAAGTATAAACAAATGTCATAATGGATTTTTTTCTGTAAAATTCCATTATTGCCCTTAACTTAAAATACGTTAAATGTTATTCCTTTTAAGATACTTGTTTAGGTTTGACATTTAAACATAAGACATTGTTTATGCAGTTCTTCAGGCAGTTTGTCCTTCAGATGTACTTGAGGGAAATGGCTTTAAAAAATCAGCCTTGTCCGTGTAAGATTTTTTTTGGAAAAGAAAGTAGATAGCATAGCATATAATCCAAGTGTATCGCTTCAAAGGAACTTTTGTGGAGCATATTCCAAGAATCAAAGGATCGGCTTTAAAACAGCAATAAAACCTTTTACCCCATCCTTTTACCACCTTTTACCACCTCTGCCATACACTATAATTGACTTCAATGAGGATTGAGGATACTCAGCATCACACAGGGTCAAACCCTTACTGTGGTATCCACCTTTAGTGTTACAGAATCATATTAAGTCTTCAAATTATAATCAAATATTTGTCATAATGAGTTAGGAAGCCTTCTAAGAGTTCATTCAAAGGTGGATTAAAAAGTGCACTTTAGGCTGAAAACTATCATGTTTTCACTGGAAAGCAAGTTCAATGCATATTAGCAGGTCTGTTATGAGCCAGATAAACTGTTGGGTTTAAATTTTCCCTCCTTTCCCTCTCAAAGGTCTGAGATCATGTTATAATGAAGTCAGCTGTTTTGGACGTACAGCTTCATAGATTCAAAGGCCTGAAGGGACCATTGTGATCATCTATTCTCACCATCTGTGTATAACACAGGCCACAGAACTTCCCCCAAAGTAATTTCTAGAGCATATCTTTTAGGAAACCATCCAATCTTGATTTTAAAATTGTCAGTAATGGAGAATCCATCATGACCCTTGCTAAATTGTTCCAATGGTTAATTAGTCTCACCATTAAAAATTTACATCTTATTTCCATCTGAATTTGTCTAGCTTCAACTTCCAGCCATACTTATTCCCCATGTACGTACCAATAATCTGTACTCAAGTCATCCCTTAGCCTACTCTTTGTTAAAATAAGTAGATTGACCTCCTGGAGTCTGTCACTATAAGGCAGGTTTTCTAACCCTTTAATCATTCTCATGGCTTTTCTCTGAACCCTCTCCAATTTATTAACTTACTTCTTGCATTGTGGACACCAGAACTCAAAATAGTGGTCCAACAATGGTCATACCAGTGCCAAATACAGATGTAAAATAATCTCTCTACTCCTACTCAAGTTTCCCCTGTCTATGAATCCCTGTTTATGCACTAGCCCTTTCGGCCCCAGTGTCATCCTGGGAGCTCATGGTCAGCTAATTTTCAACCCTACCCCCAAATCTTTTTCAGAGTCTGTCTCTCAGGATAGAGTCCCCCATCCTGTAAGTAGGGCCTACATTCTTTGTTCCAAGATGTATACATTTGCATTTAGCCATATTAAAATGCATATAGTTTGCTTGCGTCCAACCTACCAAGTAATCCACATCACTGAATCAGTGACTGGTCCTCTTCATTATTTACCACTACCCCAATTTTTGTGTCATCTGCAAACTTTATCAGCATAGCATAGGGCCAAGAACTGATCCCTGCAGGACTCACTAGAAACACACCCATTTGATTATGATTCCCTATTTACAATTACCTTTTGGGATGTATTAATTAGCCAGCTTTTAATCATCTAATATGTGCCATGTTCCTTTTATATCATTGTGATATGGTATGACTACATCAACTGTTTGTTTCCCAATTACAGAACAAAAATATTTTTTAAACACTTCTGCCTTTTCATCATTGCTACCATTTCCATCTAATAATGGAACAATAACATTGCTAGGATTCTTTTTGTTCCTAATATATTTTAAATACTCCTCCTTATTGTCCTAAATTCCCAGCTTCTGAATTATATTAATTACTATCAACTTCCCTTTCCTTTCATGTGTTATATGTTATTTTATTTTAATTTTATTTTTTATAGTTGCCTTCACTTACCCTCTAAACCAGATCAGTTTTTTAACCAATATGGCCTTCTTTCTTGATTGTGGCTTTTGGGGCCTCTAGTAAAGTATTCTTAAATAATTCCCAATCATCATTTACATTTTTCTGATTATATTCTCCCTCCAGCTAATTTGGCTCACTGGTCTGGACTTGATTCTGTTTGAAAATTATAAATGTGATCAAATCCTAATCACTTGTATCTTAGTTACCATTATTTTTTAATTCTATGATGAGTTCCTCTATATCTGTCAGTACAAGGTCTAATATAGAATTCCATCATGTTGGCTGCAACACTTTTTGAATTATGAAATTGTCATCTATAATGTTTAGAAATTCCAAGTATGTTTTAGTAGTGGCAGCATGAGATCTCCTGCACTGTCACTCAAAGTGAAGTCCCTCATGATCACACAACTTTTTCTTCCTACACTTTATAGATAAGTGTATAAGAATCTGGTTATCCTGTTCCCTAGTGTGATTTGATGGTCTGTAGCAGACACCAACTAATACCCCATCTTGTGATTTGCCTGTTAGGACACTGATACATCAGTACTCAAGATAATTTTCTTCCAAGCTATATGTGACTCAGAAACATGTATGCAATTTGTTACATAGGGGGGGCACTCCTCCTCCCCTTCTGCCCACTCAATAGATTATAAAGATTGATTTTAACATTCCAGTCCTGGGAATCATCCCATCAGGTTTCAATAATACCGACTAGATCAAGTTCATGCTCATAAATGAGGAATTCCAGTTCCTTTTGTCCGTTACCCAGGCACCTAGCATTGCTGTATGGCAATTACATTGTTTCTTCTCTTCATGTCCTTGGTTCCTTTATTAATTTTGTTCTCAACATCTTGATTTTGTGCTAAGGTGTTCATATCTTCCCTCTTTTTATCCTCCCCTTTTGTTATTGGTTTAACGCTCTCTAGCCTGCCTATCTCCAAGAAGAATGGCCCTCCTTCTACTGAAGTGGAGGCCATCCAAACTATACAACCTCCTTCCCGCATAGACGGGGGGAGGGATAGCTCAGTGGTTTGGCCTACTAAACCTATGGTTGTGAGTATAATCCTTGAGGGGGCCATTTAGGGATTTGGGACAAAAATCTGTCTGGGGATTCATCCTGCTTTGAGCAGGGGGTTGGACTAGATGACCTGCTGAGGTACCTTCCAACCCTGATATTCTATGATTCTGTGTTCTACAAAACCAAAACTTACACCACTTACAAGGCCAAAGTTTCATCTTTCAGATGCTGGGCCTGATGGACTCAGTAGGAATATTGCCTGAGCAAGGAGTGCTGGAGTGGACCCAATACAGGTCCTAAGGGATGCTTGTTTAAAAGCACCTACACCTATTGCTGATATCATTTTGTACTTTTTCTCAGCCTATATTTTTAAAAAGTGACTTGGGCTCACCAAATTAGACTGTGTAATTGTGTGTTCCTATTACTGTCCTTTTGGGATGCATTGTAACCCCTTTAGTCTGTCCAGAAAGTGGTCACCACCCAGGGTTTTCCTCACTTCATCCTAGAAAGGGACTCAGCGGCTTCTGAGACATTGTACACCCTGCCCCCACTACCAGACACACGCACAAATGTGCACAGACACTGACCCTGTGCTGCCCGCTCCATGCATCTGGGAGCCGCATGAATGAGGGAAGGAGACTATGCAGGCTGAAGGGATGCACATCATCTCCTCTCTCAGCCACAGCCTTGTGGGCTTTACCCAGAAAAGATAATTCACCTCTATGAACCAGGCTGAGGTTCTGAACACCTTCATCTCTGAGTCCAGCTGCTTGCAAGGGTAGTTGAGTTTAATAGCCAAAAAACCCACTTCTTCTTGAGTGGCGCTTCCCTTCCTTCCATGAGGAGAGCGTTTTTCTCTGAAAGCAAAGCCTCTTTGCAGTGGGTTACAATTGACCATAATTGCTCTGCTTCCCATCTCTTCCTGGCCTTCATTAATCTTCCACCATCCCTAAAAGAAAGGAATTGGTGATCTTGGTCCAATTCCAAATGGACAGCTCTCCACATCACAAGTATCCTCCGAACAGATGGAAGAAAAGCAGCCCGTCCTATTAAAAGCTCAATGGAAATGGTGCAAAAGTGTACACAAAACTACATAGAAATGGAGCTGTAGTCAGCAGGCTCTAGGCAATTCAGCCACCTGTATACTGCAAAATGTGGATGTTTCCTGTACTTACATTATATGCAGAGGCAGCATTGCAATATGGGCCAGGGCTCATTCCTCTCTGTGTGGTCTTATGTGGTAAAATATCCTGTGGTCTAGGAGAGATTTAACACCAAAAAAGCCTTCAGTGGGAGAAATGCCTTTAAGAAAAAGGGATCATGGTTCATAGGTGCACAATGTAAACACAGCAATAGGTGAACATTAGTATTTGTGTGCTTGCAGCTACCTTGTAAGGGACAAGAGAACAGACTTTTCACTGGGAGTAACACATTTGGTGCAGCAAGCTCCCTGCAGCAGTTAATGATAAAAAAAAAAGGTACCGAGATACTGTAATAAAGACTACAATGGAAAGATTTAGAGAAACAGATGCTATTGGACTGAGCATGTCAGGTCAAATTGCAAAACCCCAAAAGTGGCGACAAAGAGCACATACAGCTCAGAGCCACAGTGCAAAGAACTTCTGGAAAATCAGCTTCTGTGATTTTAACGTAATCTATTCCTGGTGCCTGATGTGTCCTCCCTATCAGCTACTCCTGATACCTCATAGGGTCCCCAGAGTGACTCCTCAGGGCAACTGAGGGAGTTTCATCCAATCCTCTTCCTTCAGAAGGACAGTGGCTGGGACTTAGGATCTGCTGGAGAGACAAAGCAACGAGAAACGAAGAAGCATTTGCACACTCAGCCGCTAAGAGAACAGAAATGATTCTGTAAGAATTATCCCCTGATCAGAAAAACATAACACAGCTTGAATATTTGCATCCAATCCACGGACTAACAATTCTAAAGGATGCACTCAAATAATTAATCCATTCCAGCAACTCAGACTCTGCTCAGGCATATTCTAAAAGGAGAAAAGTTGGCTAAAACTGTCAAATTATCCATTTTACCCTAGTCATGGATTCATTGCAGGAGGTGAGTGAATCACCAACAGAATTTTCTGTGGCACCTTGACTTCTCACTGCAGGCCTGCCATAAAGACACTGAACAAGCCAGATGCTATTTAGGTTGAGATCTGCGGAACCACTGCAGAAGGTGGCATAAATGACAGCACAATAAAACCTTTGAGGGGGGTCTCCCTGGGAAGAATCTCGGGCTGCTCTAGGTCTCTGAAGAGGCAGCTATGAATCTCCTGCACTCCTGAAGGGCTGGAGTCTGAGATGTGCCTAGCACTTAGGCCCTGATTCTGCAAAGTCCTTGGGCATATGCTTAACACTGCACTGCCCATTGCTTCATTTTTTGAGTTGGGAACTATTCCTCATGAATAAGGGTATCTGCAGCTAGCCCTTAGGTTGTAGTGTTGTGCCACTCTGTTCTGTTTTTGCACCTTTGCTACAGCACTTTCAGTAGTGCCATGACTAATGGCATTTACCCATTTCTTTATCATAAAGGATTTTATAGTTTCTTCCTAAGTGCTCCAAGAGCTCCTGTATAAACCAGCGTTCAGAGTTAGTAAGAGTTAGTGCCCAGGCACAACTATTTTGATAACTTTTCTGATTAATGATAATATTAGCCTCTCTGTGTGTGTGTCTCAGCTCTTTCTATCAATAAATATGGAGGTATTTTTCTTTTGGTTTGAAAGGACAGACAACATGAAAAATGACAAGCACTAAAATTCCTGGGGCACTCGCCAACCTGTTTCCCTTGGCATTTGTCCATGCCAGCAACACTCTAACCAAACCCTAAGTATAAACAAGTAGTACTTTCTCTCAGCTTTTTCAAAGACCTTCTACCTTTGGGTAGATTCCTATTACAGAATAAGTACTTTCCTTTGCTGCTGTCTGTGCATCTCCATTAGGGTTTGCAGACTGTGCTATTTTCTTATTACCACAGTGTGGCATCTATGAAGGGACCTGGGTGTTGCAACACTAAGTATCATGGCACCAAAATTTTAGGTGCCTAGGAAATCACAGGAACCACACTGCAAGATGCAAAGCTGCGTTAGACACCTAGGCTCACTCTACAATGGCAGGGCGGAGATAAGCACCTTAGAATGCAATCCGCCAAAGCCGGCACAGTCAGCAGGGAACCACCCGAGCTAATCAATGGGAGATGTCTACCTGCTAAGCCCCACCCCTTTCTCAGACATTGGCATCTAAGTCCAGGCCACAGGGAGGTACCTATCTCTGTGAGCAATGAACAAATGGGAACCTCTCCCCGGCCTTAGACCGCTACACAGTTTCTCGTGGGAATGAGTTAGGCGCTTGCCTCGCACCACACAAAATGCTGGAGGAGGAGGTGCCTGTGTCCAACGTATAACTTTTAGTCCAGTGTTTAGAGCACTCACCTGTGGTGTGGGAGACCCAGGCTGGACTCCCCTCTCCCTGGGAGGAGGTTAAGAAAGGATTTGAACAGGAGAGTGCTCTAACCACCAAGCTCTGGGATATTCTGATGTATTCCTAAATCTCTCCCGCTGAAACTGTTCCACAGGGGATAAGTACTGAAAGAGTGATTGGAACAGAGGGATTTGAGCCAGGATCTTCTGCCCCCCAGGTGGGTGCCAACCACTGGACTGCAGAGTCATTCCCAGTGTAGCTCTCTCTCGCTCTCTGGCCCAATCACTCTTTCTGTATGTATCCACAGTGGAACAACTACAACAGGAGCCATTGAGGGGGCCCCATATCAGAATATTCCAGAGCTCAGGGGTTAGAGCTAACTCCTGAAAAGTGAGAGTCAGCTGTTCAAATCCCTTCTCTTACGCTGCCAGGGAGGGGGGATGGAACCTGGGTCTCCCGTATCTCCGGTGAACGCTCTAAGCATCGGGGTAAAAGTTCTAACATGGGCACGCTGTGAGCATACTTACCAGATTAGGCCCCTGGGTCACGTTAGACAACCAAATGCCTCTCTTCCCTCGGTTTTGGGGTTCAGTGGGGTAATAGGCATCCTGACACCTAGAAGGAAGCTGCTGTGAGCATGACCAAAGGCAGAAACTTGGGCGTCTCCAGGGTTCAGCAAGAGTTTGGAGGATCACAGTGGGGGACTCAGGTGTCTAAATCTGGATATAAACACCTTAAGTAGTTTTATGGATTCCATCCTAAATGCTTCCCAAACACCAGCAAAATAGTGGGGGAAGCCTTGTGCATGATGGAAAGCGTGTTCCCTCTTGAAAATCCAGCATCCAAACAACAATAGGGTAACAGATCGTGGTAGATATATTAACATTTAAAAGCTTGGCATTTTACAGACTGTCAACTATTAAGGGTCAGATTATTAAGGGCTCTCCCTGCAGAGAAAGTGCATGAGAAAGAGACTGCAGAGAACATGGCATCTGCAGTCCATGATCTTAGGAGAGAGCACAGGAGGAACAGCTCCACAGGGCACTGTGAAGGGGACTTCCCCCTCACCCTGCAAAGGGCAGAGTTAGGGTCATGAGACTGGACTGGGCACAGAATCTGCAGTTTCACATATACATCAGTCCTAACACATGTGCCAATGGCATATAGGAGATAAGGCTCATGTCTGCTACTCCAGAAGAGAAAAAGCCACTGAGGGAACATGGGGAGCTCTAGCATCCTGCATCCTAGCTCCAGGTTTGGGGATGGAATTTGCTCCCCCAGGCTCCCATGAACTTCACCCATAGGCAACCCATTTTCTCTGGGGTTCACGTGGATGAAGCAAATTCATTTCATTTAATATACTGGTGCATGATCAGAAGGCCAGAGAAATTGAGAGGAGAAGGAGGAAGCGAGCACAGCATGAAATAAGTCTCCTGGGGCCTGATTCTTCCCTCCCTTGCACTTTCAGTAGCCACTTACAGTTGTGCGAGGTGGATGCAAAATGCAGCAAGTATAACTGACTGCACAAAGGACAAAGCAGGAGAGAAGCAGGTGTAAGGATTCTTTTTTCCTGTGCAGCAGAAAAAGCAGAGATGGGAATGGGGTGGTATGTGGATTGAGTCATCCACTTATACTCTCTTGCCCCCACAGTAAATCTGCTTTGAAATCATCTACATCCTTCAGCTGTTCTGCATTTAACAGCATAGTCATTCTTCACATGGAGCTGCCTATTCCATTTCAAAATTATTTGTTACCTTTACCCTTAGAAGGTTGACTATTAATCAGGAGAAAGGAGTGATTGACAGCTAAGGGGGGAATTAGGGAAAGTGGGAAGCATTTATTGCAGCCATTTGGGCTCAAGGTATTCCAGGCTTATTTAATGTGCTGGTATGGTGAACGCAAAGTGGCTTTTTATCATCTCCACTCAGCTCTGATATATTAATTATACCAGCAGATGATGTATACAGAGATGCATATTTGGACTGGCCTATAGTTATAACAAAATTCATGACATCGATAACAGCTGAATAGACGGCAGCAGCTTACACACAAAATCAGGACCACAGCTAAGCCATTTGTGAAAGCACGGCTGGCCCTCTGCTTTAAAGGTTAAGATCAGCGGAGAGCAGAACCATTCACCACCCACCCTTCTATTGAGGCAACTGCCTGTTAGAGAGAGAGAAAAATACCCCCTTCATCGCTTTAGGACACCGGGGCCAGAACAAGGTAATGAAAAACAGACGTCATTTCCATTAGACTGTGAATGGACTCATGTTAGTATTTGCATTAAAAATGGCTGGTATAGCGCCAGACATTTACATGGTACTGTCTAGTCAGATGGGTAGATTCTAGCCCCTCATGCCAGCTCCTTTTTACCAGTCTGGCAGTACAAAGGGGCCAGAAGGCTAGCATAGACAGCTGGTACAAGGATCTCTCCTGCATGGGGGAATTCCAACGTGGTATAGAGGACACCACACCTGGCTCCACACCCAGTATAAGAGACATGTTGGGGTATGCTGGGGCATCAGGGGGCACGCTGTATTCTGTCAATTCTTGGTGGATGCCATGGACATCCTGAAGGTTCCTCTAACCTACAGTAGGAATCATTGTGACTCTGTGTCCACCCTGGGACTGTAGGAGCATAAGAGTGGCTTAGAGATAGAGATGGGCGAATAATGGATTGTTTTGGTTCGCTGGCCAATTCTAAAAATTTAGAAGGAAAGATTTATTTGGGTCAAACCAATAATGCATTTTTTTTAAACATTTAGCAAATCAAAAGGTAGAAAAAAATCATTCTCCCAGAAACAAAGTATTCATTTTTTTTATTTCAAACATTTCACACTTTTCATATTTAAAAGAAAAAAAATAAAAAGAAAGTAAATTTCAAAATAAAAAACTCATTTTGAATGAAAAAAAGCAAAACTTTACATTCTGAAGAGGGTGAAATGAAACTTTTCAGTTTGGGGGGAGGCGGTTTGATGGGAAAAAACTTGGCAAAATGAACACAAATTTGCAAAATGTATCAGTTTGCATTTTTCACTAGAAAAAAAAATGGGGCAAAAAATGTCACCCAGCTCTATTTCCAACCCCATTGCTCCTCCTTTTCTGGACCTCTGCTGACTGCAACTTGGCCTGACTAGGGAATCTGGCCCCAAATGAGGCATACAAAAGTTTGCAATCTGTGAGCAGCGGGCCAGAGATCCTCCGGTGGTGCAAATCTGTTTGGCTCCATTGACTTCAACCGAGCTCTGCCAATTTACACCAGTTGAGGATCTGGCTCCATAGCTGAACTCTTCCTTTCTCCTGTGTCTAGGATATCTATTCTCTTTCCCCATGTGTGTTATAAAAAAGAGTGATAGATTATAAGGCTCGAAGGGACCATTATGATCTAGTCTGACCTTTTGCACAACACAGGCCTCTAATCGGAATTCTATTAATTATTATAAAGTCCTGTTTGAATCTGAAGATATCATTTAGAAAAGTATCTAATCTTGATTTAAAAATTGCCGGTGATAGGGAATCCACCATTTCCAATCATTAATATTACCCTCGCTGTTAAAAACTTGTGCCATATTTTGAGTCTGAATTTATTCAGTTTCAGCTTCCACCCACTGGATCTTGTGCTACCTTTGTCTTCTACAGTGAAAAACCCTCTATTATCAAATTTCTATTTCCCTTGTAGGAACTTTTAAAATAGGCTTGCACTCATAACTCATTTATGATACTCTCTTCATAATATATTGTTTGCCAAGTGTCATGATGTGAAATATAAAAGGATGAAAATTATGATTGAAACCTTCAGAAATGGCATTTTAACGTGTATTCTGCAGGGGACTGGAGCCAGCAGAGCAGCTAAAAAGAAGATCCAAATGTCCACTGACATCCGTAATGGATCTGCCGCACATTTTTCTCACTTGTTGTTTTTGTTTGTTTGTTATGAAAACATTAAATTAGGCTGCAGTTTGAAATGCACTGCTTCCTAGTTCATTCCCACCCGTAGACTAAAATCAGGATTTGCCATTTTAAAAACAAGATTTGTGGGGGTCATTAAAGATCAAGGCATTAATTAAACTAACACACATTCTCAACGTTGAGCTCCACGACCTTAGCACAGAATGAAAAGCAGCCCAACACAGCAGTAGATACAGCTGTCTTCCAAATCTAATCAAAAGGCATCAAATCAAATTTGCAAACCTTCAGGGGCTGCGTGTGTCCGGGGGAGAGGGAAATGGCATAAAATTGCTGCTTCAGTGATATTCAGTTGCATTTATCAGAATCCTACATAAAGGTAAAATCCATCTCTGCAGGAGTAAGGAAACCGTCTTTAATTACTAATTGTCTGTTCTTGTTTACAACTTAATCAGCAGTTCCCGCACAACAAGGAAGGGGTGGGGGAGGAATTAAAGCAGCAATTCTGAATGATTTAAAAGACGATTTACAAGAAAGAAAACAAAACCTGCCCAGATCATTGTTAATCGAAAAATATTAGGATGCCCAAAAACTAAAATCTGCCATGTAATGCCCTGTTTTACTAGGAGCCACATCTGGCTCACCTTTGGCGAGGTTCATCCCTGTGCTGGGGCATGGGTCAGTGTAGGAATGAAGGGTAGGCAGCCTGTGTCCCCTCTAGTCACATGCAGGGAGGGCTCAGAACATGGCCCCTCAGTGTTGTCTACACAGCAATCAGGAGGCGTGATTGCAGTGCATATAGACATACCTGAAATAGCTTCAAGTATCAGGGGGTAGCCGTGTTAGTCCATCTACAAAAACAACAAGAACAACAAGTTCCGGACGCCTTGTTGTTTCTGAAATAGCTTGGATCCAGCTAGCTTGCTAAAAATAGCCGTGTAGCTGCCGCAGCTGCCACAGCACAATCCCGCCCGGGATCTCAGGGACATGCCTAGGCAGCTAGCCCACGTTGCTGCCGGTGCCACCATGGCTACAGTGCTATCTTTCGTGAGCTTCCCCAATCAAAGCTAACTCATCCATGGCTATACGTGCTGTCCCAACTGCAGTGCAGACATAGCCTTTGTACCTTAACAAGGGATTAGAATCATCAGGACGCAGATCTGCCCTAGCCACACCTCCTCCCACCCTCTCCTTCCTCTGCCCCACCCCTGACCTCCTCCAAAAAAAACCCTGCCCCCATTCCCTCCCTGTGCTCGGGGTGTTCCTGGGGGTGGAGACGGATGTGGTGTGGATCTGGGCCTGCCCTGTGGCCTCTTTGATCCAGCCTAGCTAGTATAAACAGGCTACAGGGCAATGATGATTTGGGCTTTTTGTTCACATCACACTGAAGTGATTGGCCCAATCCTGCAGCCCTTACTCACCGGAGAAGTCCATTTGGAGTCCATAGAACAATTTGCATGACATAGGCCTGGTCTACACTGAGGGACGGGAATTGATCTAAGTTACGCAACTTCCGCTATGTGAATAATGTAGCTGAAGTCAACGTACTTAGATCTACTTACCACGGTAGATGAAGCAGGTAAGGTAGACAAGCCCTAAGGCTAAACTCATGCGAGTAAGGGCTGCAGGATCAAGGCCAAATGAGACACCCCATGTGAATAAAGTGAGCACAATTTGGCTCTAGACTTTTTCCCAGTGCAACCACTGCATTGTGTGGTTGATATAAGATGGGGTGGGATAGTGGACTCCATAAAATGAAGCATTCATAACTCCAGTGGAACTGGTGTGCAGAAGCAGAATGCTGCAGCATCACTACGGAACAGTCCCTCCATATGTAGCTTTTCAAATTAGCAAAATGCAGAGAAACAGCCTTGGTCCCATGTGTGATTTAATGATCTGCTGAACTTGGAATGCCACATCTCTGCAAGTGTGTCGGTGTGTGGACAGAAAAACAGAATCTGTGTAGGCTTCAGCACAGTTCATGTCCTTCCAGGTGAGTGATGTACTAAGTAGGAAGTGACATTACGACAGTTCATTACCACTCACTGAACAATGGGTGCTTTTCAAAGCTTAGTACAAGATATAGTAAAACCTCATTATACCATTGCCTGGGGAGATTTATAGGGATTATATCCATCTAACATTTTAGCCAAATTTCAAACGGGGGGTGGGTGGGAAAGCACTGAAAAAAGCTTTCTTGTATTGCTGCAGCCTAAGTTTCAAGAAATGAGGTGTTGTGTCAAATATTGACTCCCACCCTTGCTCTACCAATGACGCCAGCCTTCACCACCCTTTTGTTACATTTTTAAGGACGCTCCTTCGTGCTTTCTCCCATGCTGCCCCTCATGCCTGGGAGAAACTCATCATACACATCTGCAAACCACCTCATTGTCTCCCTTAAAACACTTCTCTGCCACAATGCTTACAAAATACATTGTTAGGCAGATGCACTGTTGTGACCGCTGCTTTAGTATGCTGACAGCATTGTCTCATTGTTACCTTGTGCTCTGCCCTCTGTCTGTTGCAGGGCCGGCTCTAGCTTTTTTGCTGCCCCAAGCAGCAAAAAAAAGCGCCGCCCCCTAGCCCCCCCGCCGAGCGCCGCGCCGCCCCCCCCAGCCGAGCGCCGTGCCGCCCCCCCACCGAGCACCGCCCCCCCGCCGAGCACCGCAGCCCACCCACCCCCTGAGCCGAGCACCGCCGGAACCCCCCCCCCGAGCGCCAAGCTGCCGGAGCCCGCCCCCTGCCAAGTGCCGCCGGAACCCCCCTCCAGCGCCGCGCCCGCGCCGCACCCCCACCGAGCGCCGCGCGCCGGAACCCCCCCCGAGCACCAAGCCCCGCGCTGCCCTCCCCCGCTGAGTGCCGCGCCGCCGGAACCCGCCCCCACCCCCCGCCGAGCGCCGCCGGAACCCCCTTCCAGCGCCGCGCCCGCGCCGCCCCCCTCGCCAAGCCCCGCGCAACCAGAGCCCGCCCCCCCAGCGCCGCGCCGCCGGAGCGCCCCCCCCCCCGCGGAATGCCGCACCGCGCTCCCCCCGCCGCCCCTTACCGGGTGCCGCCCCAAGCATGTGCTTGGGTGCCTGGTGCCTGGAGCCGGCCCTGGTCTGTTGTCTCTTGTTTTAGGCTTAGATTGTCAGCTCTTTAGGTCAGGGATGGTATTTTTGTTCTGCGTTTGTGCACAAAGGGGCCTTCAGCCATGAATGGGGCCCTACATGCTACTGCAATACAAATAATAAATAACAACCTGCATGCTTGAGCGACAGAAATGGCTTAGGTGCTAAGTGACATATAAACAGCAAATGTTCATTATTACATTTTAATATAAGCTGTTTAATATAAGTTTGCAGATGATACTAAAATGCTCAAGATAGTTAAGACCAAGGCAGACTGTGAAGAACTTCAAAAAGATCTCACAAAAGAAGTGGTTGGGCAACAAAATGGCTAATGAAATTTAATGTGGATAAATGTAAAGTAATGCACATTGGAAAAAATAACACCAACTATACATACAATATGATGGGGGCTAATTTAGCTACAACTAATCAGGAAAGAGATCTTGGAGTCATCGTGGATAGTTCTCTGAAGACGTCCACGCAGTGTGCAGCGGCAGTCAAAAAAGCAAACAGGATGTTAGGAATCATTCAAAAAGGGATAGAGAATAAGACGGAGAATATCTTATTGCCCTTATATAAATCGATGGTATGCCCACATCTTGAATACTGAATATTAGTGCTTGTCATTTTTCATGTTGTCTGTCCTTTCAAACCAAAAGAAAAATACCTCCATATTTATTGATAGAAAGAGCTGAGACACACACACAGATGTGGTCTCCTCATCTCAAAAAAGATATACTGGCATTGGAAAAGGTTCAGAGAAGGGCAACTAAAACAATTAGCAGTTTGGAACGGGTCCCATATGAGGAGAGATTAAAGAGGCTAGGACTTTTCAGCTTGGAAAAGAGGAGACTAAGGGGGGATATGATAGTGGTATATAAAATCATGAGTGGTGTGGAGAAAGTGAATAAGGAAAAGTTATTTATTTGTGTAACCCTTCTGCCCATCTAAGTTGGCAGCAACAAGGGCCGGGTTCTGTATCTAGGGGTTTCGTTTCAATAACGCAATGCAAAACCGGCTCGAGCCCCCACCCAGTGACCTGGGACAATTACATACCACCTCCTGGGCGCCTCTAAGAGGCAATACTTCCCCTCTCGCAAGCACGGAGTCTGAGTGTAGCAGAAAATGTTTAATAACATGAGGTAAATGACATCAGCATTAAATTGGAAAAACACCACAAACAGGATTCATAACACAAACCAGGAGCAAAAAACCCACCCCAGCAAATTGGGCTGTGTCCTTTCCCTTTGGTCCTTGAATCCAGCAACCCAAAAATCACCCAGAGTCCCCAAAGTCCCAGACCCTCAAAGTCTCTTGGGTCCAGCAACCCCCCCAAAGTCCCAAAAGTCCAACAACCCCCAAAGTCTCTGTCCCTGGTCAGTGCAGCCCCAGAGTATAAGGGGGGAGCACACGCAGGGTGTTAAGGGGCACCTTACGTGATCCGAGGCCAGCCGTCCGTCTCTCCCTGGGGTTCCGCCGCAGCCTTCACCACAAGCCAGTCCACTTTCTGCTGTTCCACGAGCTGCTCCGCTCACCAACCTGTGAGCCGCTCCTGCCGTCTCCGCATATAGCGCCACTCGCCGTTCCTTGGGCTGCTCCAACCGTCCCCACGCCGCTCACTGCTCAGCCAGCCACTTAGCAATATAGCTTCAGGCTCCCCCACTAGTTAACACAGCACTCAGTGATCTCAGCTCTTAATAACTTTAGCACTTCTGTGATTTCAACTCATAGTAGGGGAACCCCAGTGCTGGTGCACCATTGGCCCAAAGTGAATTCAGTTCAGCAGTCTGTAACTAGACTCTTAATGGAATCAAAGTTAGCTCTGACATTCAACAGTGGAGAGAGGAGGTGGTGCAATTGGTGTTTCAAGCCTTCAAAGAGGGGGCCCATATCAGGTACAAATACCTGTCCCCATCCTCTCTCAATTCACTGGGTTTTGTAACCCATGCCCCTTGTCTAGCAAGTGCTACTTAATTAGTGGTGAGTCTCTCTGTCATACAACAGTTCCACTGGCCTTGCTTCACCGAATCAGGGTAACAACACTTTATTCTTCCTGTCCCAACAACAGAGAAACTGGGGATCCCACACCAGCCAAAGTAACCACTTCAGTTGTTGTTGTCCCAGGCTAAGCGGGTAGGTGTGCTTATGCAAACAAGGTCAGCCCCTGAAGTTCTTTTCAACCCTCACCATAATTCACCACCAGATGTCAGGGTAGAGCTTATCCTGACTCTGCTTACATCTGTTCCCATAATATAAGAACTAGGGGCCATCAAATGAAATTGATGGGCAGCAGGTTTAAAACAAATAAAAGGAAGTCCTTCTTCACACAGCGCACAGTCAGCATGGGGAACTCCTTGCCTGAGGCGGTTGTGAAGGCTAGGACTATAACAGGGTTTAAAAGAGAACTGGATAAATTCATGGAGGTTAAGTCCATTAATGGCTATTAGCCAGGATGGGTAAGGAATGGTGTCCCTTGTTAGGGGGCTTATTCCTTCACCCTCTCACTTTCCTGGTCCTTCTCGCATGAACAGAGAGCAACAATACCCAAAGTCCAAAGGCGCAAATAATTTAATGTTTATTGGGGTTAACTTTCAGCAAGCATGATTCCAGTTTCCTTCCTCAGTGTTCCTCTTCCCAACTCTGACACCACAGAGCCTTGCCTGTCTCCCTGTTTCCATTCCCTTTTCCCATTTCCTCCGCCTTAACAAAACATGACTCCAGTTCCCCCACCACCAGTTCCTGCTCCCATTCCCCCACCCCCTTAGCAAAGCGTTCCTTTCTCTGAAGGTGATAAAAATATCAGGACACAATTGTATTCCTAATGGCCCAATGGCACCTTATTTCCATGTAACTAGTTTGGAATTTAAGAATTTGACCGTTCACTTCTCAGCTTATGGTTGCCTCTGCTGCTTAGCCAAAGGCCTTACTTAGCCTAAGAACAGGGCCTCAGACTGTCACAGTACGAAAAGGCCCTGTCACAAACAGACTGTGATTTTGATTCTTTCTTTTATACCTCTATAACTAGCTAAGTAATAAAAATACACGTACGTTCCTAAAGTATAGGCCTTTACAGACAGGCCTAAATATCTATATCCTAACCTCCTTAGCCTCTGTTTGTCAGAGGGCTGGAGATGGATGGCAGGAGAGAGATCACTTGATCATTACCTGTTAGGTTCACTCCCTCTGGGGCACCTGGCATTGGCCACTGTCGGTGTGACGGGTTGGATCACAGAAACCCCCTTGGGAGCTGCCACCCGATGTGCAAAGACTACCCCTGCTTCTGTTTTCCCTGCCAGCTCAGAACTCCAGCACCCTGTCTTGTTGAGCCAGCCACTCCAGTCTGGCTCTAACACAGATCCAGAGTCTGAATCACTTGTCCCAAAGCTGCAAGTTTACCTGAAAACAGCTTACAGAAGTGTGCTTGTCTTTAGCACTCAGATGCTCAACTCCCAATGGGATCTAAACCCAGATAAATCCGTTTTACCCTGCATAAAGCTTATGCAGGGCAAACTCATAAATTGTTCGCCCTCTATAACACTGATAGAGAGATATGCACAGTTGTTTGCTCCTTCAGGTATTAATACATACTCTGAATAAATTACTAAATAAAAAATGATTTTATTAAATACAGACAGTAGGATTTAAGTGGTTCAAAGTAGTAACAGACAGAACAAAGTAAGTCACCAAGCAAAATAAAATAAAATAAAATGCACAAATCTATGCCTAATCAAACTGAATACAGATAATTTCCTCACCAGTTCCAGAGTGCTCCCTTTTACAGGCTAATCTCCTTTTAGCCTGGGTCCAGCTATCACTCACACCCCCTGTAGTTACTGTCTTTTGTTTCAGTCTCCTTCAAGTATCAGGGGTGCGGGGGGGTGGAGAGGCTCCTTCTTTAGCCAGCTGAAGACAAAATGGAGGGGTCTCACACGGGTTTAAATAGACTCTTGTGGGTGGAGACCCCCTCCTCCCTCCTATGCAAAGTCCAGCTCCAAGATGGAGCCTGTTATGCTTTTGGAGCATTCCAAGATGCATTCTTCTCCAAGTGTTTCCTGATACCATGTGGACAATGGCGTCGGCCTGTAAAGACTGAGTCATGCAGGGGCATGTGACTTGCCCAGGTGACTCCAAAACTCCATCTTGGAGCTGGACTTTGCATAGGAGGGAGGAGGGGGTCTCCACCCACAAGAGTCTATTTAAACCCGTGTGAGACCCCTCCATTTTGTCTTCAGCTGGCTAAAGAAGGAGCTTCTCCACCCCACCCCCCCATAAAGCCTTATGGGGTACACTGTCACAGTCGGTAGACAGGATACTGGGCTGCATGGACCTTTGGTCTGACCCAGTACAGCCATTCTTATGTGTAAGTACGGTTTACAGACTTATTGTCATGTAAATGACTTTCAGGAATTCTGGTGTGTGTACAAGATGCTTCATGAAGCTCTTTAAAGTAATGGAAAAATTGAATGGCATGTATATTATTGGAGAGAGAATATATAATATTGTAATTGGAGTATGGCTCATCAGCTCTGTCAGAACTGTGCTCTGGACATCTCGGGGGATGGCTATATGCCACCTTTGCACTTCCTAATCCTCAGAAGTAAAATCAGCTCTCATTGTAACTTTGAGCAGCCTCAAGGCTGTGCTAGATTACACTGAAAGGGGCAGTAACACCAGCTAGATATTGCCAGAGTACAGCAGGCTTTGGCCATGTTTTCTCCAATATGCTCTGGCATATTTTCTGTGCCAATGAATCCAGAAGGGGATACTGGACAGCTGGCTCTGGCAGGAGCCTGTTGAGGGAAATTTTACTGTAAAGCACCAAAGGTTCATAGCATGAGCCAGAATCTTCCCTTGTGCCATAATGCACAAGCAGGCAGAGTTAAGGTACCATGTACAGCCGTAACTTTGCATGGTTAAATGCTGACATGTCAGGATGCCAATATTCTCCATGTCGTTTTTTGTTTTTGAACACAGACTAAGGATTTGATTTTAAATAGAGAAGCAATAGCTACAAATAACACTTTTGTTCAATTGTGCGGATGTTTGCCAGCCTCAGCAAAAACTGCAGCATGTGGTTGCAAATTGAAGCACATCGCTGCAACCAGGGAAACATTTTGACTGAGTTTACTATTCTGGAAAATAGTTACTGCAAAAAGCAAATACCAAAATAATATTGTCATGAGTTTTGTTCCTTAGAACTGAAGTTTTCTAGCTGTCATGAGACTAGCCTGAGGGGCAGCTCCTCGGATGGTATAAAATGAGCATAGGTCCACTGACTTGAAGAGAAATTGACTTTCAAAACCAGTGCACCTGTCAGGAAACCAGGCTTGATGCTGGAAACCCTTACTCACAGAATTAGACCCACTGACTTCAGGTGACTGTTCACGCAAGTAAAGACAATTCCCCTGAAGAAGGATAGTCAGGATCATGCCCTCACAAAGCAATTTCTCTTAATTATGTTGGACTTTTATGTATTATTTGTGCAAAATTCTTTGCCTCTATAACTATTTTGTATCAATAGTTCGAGTCACTTGAAGCCGCTTTAGCATATGTTTATACGAATTGTAAAAGGAAGCTCTGTAAAGGGGGTTGAGCTTTCTCTGTGTCACTTCCATGCTGAGCTCTTTTGATTGGTTTTTGGAGCTGTATTAGAGACAGATAGCAAGAAAAAATGCTCAGAGGAGGGTAGTCTTATGACTAAAGCACTGGCCTGGGGCTCAGGAGCTGGTTCAGTCCCAGGTTGACCTTGGGGAAGTCACTTAATCCCTCTGAGTCTCAATGCCTCATCCTGTAGGGCTATTCCTTGGACCGTTCTTTGGGCTATTCCTTTTGCTGGGATTTCCATACCCCTTTCTCAGGCTCTGGTAGGGGAATCTAGGCCCATCCTGTACCCTGAGTTCCAGCCCCAGGACCCTATATTAAGCGCGTAGGTCTGCTTGTTCAAACATGATGTTTCCCTGGGCCACTAGACTACCTCTACATCCCCTTGTATTGCTTCCCCACAGCCTGTACTTACACAGCAACCCTTTGGTTCTCAGGCCTCTGGCTTCATCTTTGTCTGCTGAATTAACAACTCTTCTGCCACTCTGAGGCTCCACTGACAAGCTTTTACTGACCCTAACTCAGGGCTTCCTCCACAGGAGACTAACCTACTCTAGCAGAGCTCTTCCTTGTTGCTTCTTGTCTTAGCAGGTTTTCCCTCTCTGCCTCCCTTCCCCAGGGACTCTGGTAGCCTCACCTAGGGATCTTTCTGCTCCTTGTAGGCCCAGGTTCATGACTTCCTTGCCTACACTGCTCTATGTGGGTCCTCTTACCTGACTCCCTGCCTGTGTAAACACTATCCCAGGACTCCCATCCACAGGATCCTGATCTGACACCCTTAAGTTCTCCTACGTGTAGGAGAGTCCTGCCTTCTCCTCTGTGTACAATCGCTTCCTTACCCTTCACTGATGGGTCACTAATTATCCTTAAGATGCCATATCACCATCAGCTGGAGCCCACAGGCCAGGCTGAGCTTGTGACTCCTTGGCAAATTGTTCCCTTGGTTAATTACCCTCCCTGTTAAAAATTTACTCTTTGTTTCCAGTTTGTATTTGTCTAGCTTCAACATCCAGCCATTGCCCACTACACTGAAGAGTCCATTATCAAATATTTGTTCCCCATGTAGATACTTAGGGTACATCTATACTTACCTCCGGGTTCGGCAGTAAGCAATCGATCTTCTGGGATCGATTTATCGCGTCTTGTCTAGACGCGATAAATCGATCCCGGAAGTGCTCGCCGTCGACGCCGATACTCCTGCTCTGCAAGGGGAGTACGCGCAGTCGACGGGGGAGTCTGCCTGCCGCGTGTGGACCTGCGGTAAGTACCTTGTATTTCGAACTAAGATACTTCGACTTCAGCTACGTTATTCACGTAGCTGAAGTTGCGTATCTTAGTTCGAACTGGGGGGTCAGTGTAGACCAGCCCTTAGACTGAGATCTCTTTAACCTTCTCTTCGTTAGCCTGAATAGACTGAGTTCCTCTAGCCTATCACGATAAGGTGTGTTTTCTAATCCTTTAATTATTCTTGTAACTCTCCTCTGAACCCTCTCCAGTTTATTAACATCCTTCTTGATGACCAGAACTGGACACAGTATTCCAATACTGGTCTCACCAGTGCCAAATACAGAGGTAATATAACCTCCCTCCTCCTACTTGATATTCCACTGTTTATACATCCAAGAATTGCATTGGCCCTTTGTGGATACAGTATTGCAATAATACAAATAAAGTGAGCCTTAGACTTTGAGTTTTACAGGTTCATAAAACGGGGTCAAAACTAATTAATGGAGAATGTGATGAGACATAAAATTCTAATTATGTTCCGTTGGCACATTTCATTCCAAAGGATCCCCAAATGTTCACTTTACTAACCACTAAAATGCAGCCAAGGCTTGGATGGAACACAGCAACCTTGTAACAATGCAAAAAAACACTACACAGTTTAGGATTATTAACCAAAACTTGTAGATGTCTGAAATAAGGCATCTAAATCCATATTTACCCACCTAAATACGTGGCTTGCGTTTTCAAAGTTGCTAACTACCTACAGCTGCTATGGACTTCAATGGGTTTTATGCGTGCTTGGTATTGTGAAAGTCAGGTCCCTTTTATTTAATCCTCTGAAATGGTTTTAGGAGCCTAACTGGGAGAAAGACTAGACTGGAAGTTTCAAAGGGGCCTAAAGAGGTGAAGCCCCCAACTTTCACTCCCAGCATTAATTGATGTGAATGTGAAATGAAAATCTGTAACGTAAATCCAGACACAGTGCATTAAAAGCTACTGACTGGCCACGGAGGCTTGTTAGCTTCCTGATTGGCTGTGGAAAGATGAAGCGATTTATTCTCTAAACTGAAGAAATAGTAAACAGATACTGAAACAGGAGCTGAATTTTATGCAGCTGATTCATCCTGCTGGTGCTGAACCAAACTTAGATAGTTTGAGATGATCTGACAAGTCACTTTACATTGCTGTATGATAGATTGATTAAATAAGGGTATAAAATCAGCACAGAATGTGTAGAGGCTTTACAAATAGACCAGAAAACTCCAAAGTGAACTTCCCTACAAAGAAATGAAGTTGCTGACAGAGAGCTTAAAAATGAATGCAGATCATGTCATAACAGCCAAGGAGGTTACACAACATTGAACAGAACAGCACTGGAGAAACTTTTCAAAGACCATATGGCTGTGTGTGCTCCAGGTAAGAGATTCAGATGATATGTTAGTGCTTGCTGAAACTGTTGAAATTCTGTAAACAGAACTAGGATGTCCCTAGCCATTGTGTGCATAAAGAATACAATGGAACTGCCTGTATGTATAGTTCTTGATTTGTAACTTCAGAATTATTTTTGATTGAACTGCCATTGAATTTCCCCAAACTCTTAATTGGCATATACAGCTTGATTGTCAAATTGATAGAGACTCATAGATTCTAGGACTGGAAGGGTCCTCGAGAGGTCATCGAGTCCAGTCCCCTACCCTCATGGCAGGACCAAATACTGTCTAGACCATTCCTGATAGACATTTATCTAACCTACTCTTAAATATCTCCAGAGATGGAGATTCCACAACCTCCCTAGGCAATTTATTCCAGGCCTATATTAAGGAGTTCTGCAATTTCATATTTGAGTTCCTTAAGAACTCTTGGGTGAATACCATCTACTCCTCATGACTTATTACTGTTTAATTTATCAATTTTTTCTAAAACCTCCTTTCTTGACACCTCAACCTGAGACAGTTCTTCAGATTTGTCACCTAAAAAGAATGAGTCAAGTCTGGGTATCTCCCTCACATCCTCTGAAGTCAACACTCATGCATAGGATTAATTTAGCTTCTCTACACTGGCCTTGTGTTCCTTGAGTGCTCCTTTATCACCTCGATCACCCAGTAGCCCCACTGATGTTTGGCACACTTCCTGCTTCTAATGTACTAGAATTAAAATTTGCTGTTAGTTTTTGCATTTTTTGGTAGTTGCTCTTCACATTCTTTTTTGGCCTGCCTAATTATACTTGTACACTTGACTTGCCAGATTTTTTCTCCTTTCCATTTTCCTCAGCAGGATTTGACTTCCAATTTTTAAAGGATGTCTTTTCGCCTTGAACTGCCTCTTTTACTCTGCTTTTAGCCATAGTGGCATATTTTGATCCTCCTACTGTTTTTTTATATTTGGGGTATACATATAGTTTGAGCCTCTATTATGGTGTTGTTAAAACATTTCCATGCAGCTTGCATGCATTTCACTCTTGTACCTTCTAATTTCCAGTTAACTAGCCTCCTCATTTTTTGTAGTTCCCCCTTTTTGAAGTTAAATGCTACTGTGGAATTTTCCCCCTACAAGGATATTAAATTAAATTACATTATGGTCACTATTATCAAGTGGTTCAGTTACATTCATCTCTTGGACCAGATCCTATATGCCACTTCAGACTAAATCAAGAATTGCTTCTCCCCTTGTGGGTTCCACCATTAGCTACTCCAAGAAGCAGTCATTAATGGTCTCTAGAAAATTTATCTCTGTATTCCATTCTAAGATGACATATACCCAGTCAATAAGGGGGACAGATGGAATCCCTCATTATTATTGGGTTTTCTGTTTTTGTAGTCTCTCTAAGCTCCCTGAACATTTCCCAGTCACTGTTACCATCTTAGTCAGGTGGCTGGTAATATATTCCTGCTGCTATACTCTTATTCAAGCACAAAATTTCTATCCATAGAAATTCTATGATACTGCTTTCTTTCACATATAGCGCCACACCCCCACCTGCACAACCTAATTTTTCATTCCTATGTATTTTGTACCCTGGCATTACCATCTCCCATTGATGATCATCATTCCACCAAATTTCTGTGATGCCTGTTATTTCAATATTCTCATTTAATACCAGGCATTCAAGTTCACCCATCTCAGTATTTAGACTTCTAGCATTTGTATACAAACACGTATAACATTTGTCAGTATTTAGTTGTTTGCTTTCGTGAGATATAATTGTATAATGGTGGCACAATGAATGGAGGTGATAGTAGGCAGAGGAAAGGGAAGAAGAATGATGGCTATATAAATACAATGGCCATTTAGTTTAGGCATGTTCACATCATGGTGGTTCAGTGAAGGGTTATTTTTGATGGGCTCCATTTTGAGCTATACTACATGCCTCCACAGAGGGTAAGAGTGTTTATGGAGCCCTTTTACTCCCTTTGCAAAGGCTAACCCCACATTTCCAGAACCTGGGTGGGAAGAGGGGAGCCACCAGGCTGCTACTCCCCTTCCCACATAGATGGGCGGGGAGTGGGTGGAGCTTTGAGGCAGAAGGAGAAACAGAAACCAGATTGGGATTGACACATTCAGGTTCCTTCCTGAAGCAGCATAGCTCTGAGCTGCCACTGATTTGGGTTGCAATGTAGGGTCACGAATCCAGCCTCTGTGTCTAAAAGGTAAGGGAGATAAAGAGAAGAGAGTGGCCATTCTTGACTCACCTGTTGTGTGGATTGCAGAAGAGGTGAGTTTCCAAAAGAGATGTAAATACAGAGGGTGTTTACTGGTCACAAGTGGTCAACAGCATTGTTTTAACTCTCATCTGAAAAGCAAAGAAAATGTTCATTAAATTATTTAGTAGCATCCCTTCTCTCGCTTTCATATCTTTTTACATAGGCATTCAAGCTTGGAAAGTATACTTCAAGGTGAACTTAGAAATCAAATTTTTTTATTTTATTTTGTTTTGTTGTGATAAATTATTCATTTTTTACAACAGACTAAATCAAAGCAGTTCACCTAGTGGAATTTTCTATTCAAGCTGCCATTATAAAAAACTCCTGTAATATATATTTTAACTGCATTGATCAATTTTTGTTTTTATGTCCTCTCCCTCTTGGGTGTAATGGCTCATAAACTGAATTTCATGTGTGATTAAATCAGCGCTGTAACTTGACAACAGGGACTTTAGGAGGGTGTCATAAAACTGTAAAATATGCTATATTTTGCTAATTATGTTGTAATCTAAAACCTAATGATATCTTATAGCCTATGCTAATTATCCAGTTAGCGTTGGTTGCCATTAGTTTATAGGCCTGATAATTCAAGTGAGAGGAAATAGTTGTTAAACTGGAGTAACTCGTTATGAAATCAAGTCCTATATGTCACTTTGAGGCATCTTGTGGTAGGAACAGGCTTTCTGATTTATGCATCATTGTACTAAGTTCTCATTACTGAGTAGCTGGTAGATTAGAACTGGTTTAGGCATTTTATTTTTTCTTACACTTTGTTTCATAGAACTGAGCATTGCAAAAGAAGCAAACAAGGAAAGCATGAAGAAGTTTGTTCTTCTCTTGATGTAGGCTCATGACTCCCATTCATTGTTATTATGCAATTATTAATTATTATTATTATTTGGAGGTTTTGTGTTTGTTTTTCGGGTTCTCTGACCTAAAAGCATCCTAATGCAAGGGGCTCCTGGTATCTGGTAATGAGTTTCAGTTGGCATGACCAGTTCAGTGTACCCCAATTTATTAATGTCATAAATTGTATCCGATATGAGTCTTTGGAAAAGTAATAACATGTTGATCATTAATATTCTTGTGTCATGTGTATATGGTTAAACACCCAAGGGATCATATAAATATGAAGGAAATGTGGAACTAAAATGTGTTTACCAGACAAGTCTGGGGAGTGAGTAAGCAGACAATGGACAAGCCAATTCCTCCAGCCAGTTATCATCAGAATCAATTAGCATCACATGGCATGTGGCCATTCATTTGCCTTGGAAAGGGCAGGAAAAGATCTATTTGCATTTTAGCAAACCAGCATGGGACAAAACCACCATGGAATTTCCTTCACCACCAGATCCCATGTCTCCTTCTTCACAGCCTGAATTAATTTTATTTTTGGGGGGTAACCTTCAGAAGAATCCATTTCAAAGTGTCACTGGACTATAAAAGGGAGGGACAAAGAACCCCAAGTTATCTTTTCACCAATGGAAACAAAGGACCTGAGCACTTTGTCTTTGAGGGAGATCATGGCCAAGGGCATAATCACACATCTTGCTGGAAGGAAGAGTGATAAGAATCTTAACTTGAACCAAGTCTGTAGTTTTGTTAAGCCTTAGTCTCTAGAAAGCGTTTTTTACTTTTATTTGTTTGTAACCATTTCTATCCTTTAAATGTGAACTCACGTAAAACCCTACCTCCTTTTCTTAAAAAACTTTTTCTTACTTTTAATCTAAACCAACCCAGTACTGTGTTTGAATTTAAGTGATTGTTAACTCTAGTTAAAGAGAGAAACTGTGCATTTTGTCTCTTTAGAGGAGCAAACAAACTTTATTATTCTTCTGAATAGTCCAGGAAAGGGGTGGATATTGAAGAGCACATGGTTTGGGAAAATTCAGGACTGGGGGATGTTGGGATCATCTTGCCAGGTGTAACAAATCTGGTGAATACCAGAGTGTGTCTGGGGTGTAACAAGCCAGCTGCTGGAATCAGAATTGCTAAGCTAGAGCTGTTTAAAATACAGACATTCAGTACATGCATGTCTGATGGCTGTCAGTATCCAGGCTGAGAGCCACAGCAACAGAACATTTAAGGCACTCTGGGTGAGAGGACAGGTGGAGACACAGCTCTTCACTGTTCTGGTGTGCTCCCCAGAACATGGTGGGGTGGAGAGAAGAGAAGTTGGACATGTTCTTCGTCTTCTCAAATGAAGACCTTTGATAATATTCAACCATGATCCCGTCTTCCATCCAGAGCTTCCTGACTTCATTTTCATTGGTCATGGAGGTTACTTTTGATTTATGTTTAAAAAATTTGTCATCCTTCCCAGTGTTTTCAGCTGCCAAACATTTTGCTTTGATTATTATTCACTTGCATGTCTTAGATAACTTAATGAATCTAGACCATGTTTTTGAAAAATAAGTGCCTAAAGTACCCTCCCAGATGCATATTACGGGATTTCAGGTCAGTGAAAGCTACCAGATGGTTAGTATTTTGGAGAGAGAAAAAAAAGCACTGTCAACTTAGAGTCTTGAATATGAACTTAGGCGTATCCTGCTAGGTTCCTGTTTCTGAAAATCTTTGGTCAGATTTTCATTTCTTTCTCTCACAAAGGGCTTAGGGTTTTTCTGTCCATAAGGATTTGAATATATTAGTTTAACAATAATAAGGGAGTCAGTTTATCCACAGTGATAATTTCCCTTTAACTAAAAGATAGGAGTTTTTTTTCCATTACGGATGAAGAAAGTACACGCAACTATTTTTCAGTTCATAGAAAATTTGACTATAAAAATCCCATTTCTATTTACCAGGAAGGTAGACTGGTACTCGCTATAATCCAAAAACCAAACATACCAATTGAAAGAAGGAAAGAGGTGATTTGTCTTTGTATCAAATGCATTTTTTAAAATAGTGTGCTCATGCCAGCTTTCATGTCCTCAGGTGTAACAAATTAAGGTTCCCAGCCCAGTTGCTGTGCAAAGAGACAAGGGATAAGAGACAGACACCAGAAAGGGCTGCACCTCATTAACACTCTAGGAGATCAGACTAGATGATATAGGATGGGGTGGCCAAACTTACTGTAAGCCACGTACAGAAATCTTCAGAAGTTGAAGAGCAGGGGCACACCTGCTGGGTCTTGGGGCTTCAGCCCCGCTCCTGCTGAAGCCTCAAGCTCCAGCAGGCACCCCTTGCGGGACTGAAGCCCTGAGACTCTCCCCTCCCCGCTGGGCAGAAGCTCCTACCCCACTACCATGCTGCAAGGCAGAGGTCCCAAGCTCCCCCCGCCCTGAGTCTGGTAGGTAGAGAATGTGGGGAAGGACATGACGGACTCCGCAAGCTACACTTTAACTGTAAAGGAACCGCCATGCGGCTCAGGAGCCATGGTTTGGCCACCCCTGATATAGGACAGCTCCTGGGAGATAGCTCCTGGCTCCTGGGATTGGTTGTGCAAATCAGCCACAAGTACTTGTTGTTATTTTGCTATAAGGAGAGGCTATATAGCCAGATAGATACCCAGAGAGAAGATGGTTGCCTTATGGCATGACTATGAATCAGCGAATCTGTGAATCCTATGAGAAGGGAGAGGTTTCTTGTGTTCTGGTTATTCTGTATCAACAGGGACGAAACCTAATGGTTAGAGTTGGCTGAGCTGTGCACTCTGGAGAGAATAGGACAGAAGTGCTTAGGAACTGTGACCCGAAGCACACTGTATTCATATCCTACTCTCCACTGTGATAATCTTTGTACAAAATATACCTGGTGAGATATCATTTGAAAATGAATAACTCACTGGTCAATAATGTCACAGTGAAATCTGTGTAGCAACATTATATGTAAAGTTGAGACTTTCCCCTGTATAACGTTACTTGTCCAAAAGCAGCCAGCCCTGCCCAGGCAAAAGTTGTTAAACAGGTCTATCCTAAACAAAGGAATGTGTGTTTACCTCAATTTATATATAAGCAGTAAACAGAACCATCAAGGCATTACAGTGGGGGAAAAATATCATGGAGCTTCCTTCTCCATGAAATTCCATGTCACCTTCCTCACTGTTTGAATAAGCTACTTTGAGGGGTAACCTTTGGGACAATCCATTTCAAATGTTCTCTGGACTCTAAAAGAAAGGAGACAGAAAACCCCACATTATCTCTTTCACCTAAGAAGACAAAGAAACCAGCATCTTTGGGCCTCTGGAAGAGATCCTGACCAAGGAGGGGGTTAGCCACCATCTTGCTAGAAGACTAGGGGTGAGAAAAGCTGTCTTGAACAAATCCTTGAACCAAACCTTGCTAGATTACATTTTAGACATGTGTTTTCACTTTTATTTGCTTGTAACCATTTCTATCTTTATCTCTTATACTTAACCTCACTTAAAACCCTATCTTCTTTTGCTAATAACTTGTTTTACTATTAATCTAAACCAGTTGGGTTTGTACTAAAGTGAATGTTGACTGATTAATGTGGCAGGCTGGTGGGTTTTGTCTCCTTAAAGGATCAAACAGATCTTATTATTCCTCTGAATGTTGCAGGAGAGAGCTGGACATACCAGAGCACACATGTCTCAGGAGGTTCAGGGCTGGGGGAGGCGTTGGGGCCACCTGCTAACATTAACAGCTGATAAATGTTAAGGTGTTATGTCTGGTACAGACAAAAGCGTGTCTGTGACAACTGCTGACAGGCTGTTTGGTTCACAGTGGTTGAATGAGCGCTGTACAGCATACAGAACACGAAGTGCACACTGGCTGTGTGTATGTGCCAAGCAAGGAGCTGCAAGGAGCAAAAACATTTTGGGGCACACAGGGTTATAACACAAGAGGTGACACAACCTCTCACTGGTCAGAATTTCAACCCAGAACATGACAGGAATGTGGCAGAGCAAGTTCAGCACGTGGACTTGGTTTCTGCCCTGGTTGGTTAGGCCCCAAGGTCAGACCTCTCCGCGAGTGGGTGGGAGCTCCCTATCTCCTTAGCATGGAAGAGGGAGCCTGTTACACTGCTGCTCCATGTCCTTTTTCATGGGCTGTGATTTTCCTCAGCCCCAGCATGGGGTCGCAAGGGAGGCTGCTCCTTGCACCTCTGGAGAAGGATAATATATGATATAGCCCTAATATGGCCTTTTTCTATGCCATATGTTGTGGGTAGGGCCAAGGATCCCTATTTAAAAATAGTGTGTGTCTATCTTCCATTCACCTCTGAGTCAGAGAAGGGCGCTCTGATTTATTCATCTCCCAAGCTGCAGTTTACAGAAAAAGTCAACAATATTCAGTGTGGGCTTCAGTCTCATTGACATTCATTGACTCCACTGTGGTCTCAGCTCATCTCAAGATTTCAAATAATAGCTTGAGTATTTAGCCAATAAGTAGCGCTCATGTGAATTCAAGAAATGCCAGATTAATATTTATGCTAACAGCTAGATTCACTCCACAAAACAATCTCTTTGCTGACAGATTAGTCTATATTCATTTGTGAATAGTGTCTACCAGTTTGATGGGAAAATTCTCTTTTTCTCATTCTACAGTAAGGAGCTTGAAAGGTAATAAGAACACAAATTGCCTTTAGATCAATACAATACTTTTTTCAAAATAATTTCTTATCTTTCCATCATGGATTGTTCTGAAGACTAATCTACCTTCTTTACCAATACAAATGGAAAATTCCAGTAGACTGTCTCATTAGAGTTGAATAAATGATTGATTTTTCAACTCAGTGGCTGAACCGAAAAGTATATACCAAAAAAATGTTTCATTTTGAATGAAAACTGAATCATTATTATTTTTTGGTTTCTTGTGGAAACAAAAACATTTTTCTGGTCAAATTAAATGACATTTAAAATAAGACCTTGAAACAAATGTTTTGTTTCAAAATAAAATGCTGAAATGATCCACTGTAAAAATGTGAAAATGAACTATTCCTATTTTTTCAAAAAAATGTTCCTCATTTTTTATTCAGCCAAAACTTCACTTTTAAAATATTCTGACATGCAGGTAACACTTTCTTAAAAGACCAAATTCAATATCATCAACTTGGTATGTATGGTGTGGAAATTGCAATGGGTAAACTTCTAGCCCTTCCAAGGAGAAACCCCAAAAAGAACTAGAATGAAGAGTCATTTTCCCCTCACTGACAGGTCAAAACTGAATTTATTGAAAGGGAAATATGCTACCAGCTACTCTTGGGGACACAATGGAAGGCATACACATGAATATTGGTATATATCCACCTATTTTCAGTTTATTCCCTATTAGTTGTGAACATTGAAGCAAAAAGTTTATATAACAGATTCTAATTCACAAACGTTTGGAGGGTAAGTTTAGGAGATGAAGAGTTCTCTTTACTCATAGACTCGGACTTTAAGGCCAGAAGGGACCATCATGATCATCTAGTCTGACCTCTTTGAGGCCAGAGAAACTCCCCTCCATCCCCCGTCCTCCATCCCTCCCCACCTCTCGCACACATTTCTTGTAGTAGATCCATAACCTCTGGCTGAGTTAGTGAAGCCCTCAAATCTTGATTTAAAGATTTCAAGTTACAGCAAATCCACCATTTACTTTAGTTCAAACCAGCAAGTGCCCCATACCTGCTGAGGAAGGTGAAACCCCCCAGGGTCTCTGACCTGGGGGAAATTGCATTCCAACCCCAAATATGGCAATTAGTTAGACCCTGAGCATGTGGGGCAAGACCCAACAGCCAGACACCTGGGAAATAATTCTTTGTAGTAACTCAGAAACCTCCCAATTTAGGGTCTTTGGGCCTTAAGGTGCCAATTCTGTAAGATGCTCTGGCCAGGCAGACCTCTGTGCCCATACAAAACACCATTACAGTTAAGAAGGCTCTTTGCTGGCTCAGGGGTCCACATAACAGCTTGCAGGATTGGGGCCTTAGTCCATTTCAACCAGATCAGGAATAGCTCCCAAACTGATTTCAACCCAGGAGATGGGACTCTCTCATTTCCCTTGGTAGATATTTCTAGAGGCCAATCAGTCTCATAATTTGAATGTTTTCCTAAATTTTCATTTTTAAAAAATGCCAACCCTTGGCTGATAGCTGTGCTCCCTTGTTAGTTGAACACAGAGTTTGTGATTCACTAGTGGGCTGTGGCCCTGCAGTTTCTAATGTACAATATGTGCAGCACTTCTATATCTAAGAGGACTATTCCACCACCTGATATTACCTAAAATAAAGTCCAGGGCCTGTGAACAAATACAGGAGTCTTACTTGAGTAAAAACACAGTAAAGAACTTCAAGATTTGGTCCAGTGATTTTTTTAATTAAGAAAATTCCAAAAGAAAATACAAAAATACAAAAATACATTTAAAAATAAAAAATCCTTCTAGAAACAGCAGAATCTACAATAATGGCCTAATAATCACAATTGCTGAAGTTCCTTTGATAAAAGTTCAATAATGGCATCTCAAATTTCCTATGTCTCTACAGAAAACTGGTCCAGTGAAGAATGATGAATGATGCCTACCTATTCAGAGCATCTCAGACTAAGGCCTTATAATGCAATAATATTAGGATCCAAAAGTCCAATATTGTGGGGGTGGGGAGGATTTGAATCCAGTATAATTCTGTGCTATAAATAAAGGATATGACAACAATCTACTAGTTTGATTGACTGGATGAATCAATCTGGCCCTAATCAGCTAGAAGACAAATAAATGGGCAAACAGGTCTTTCACACTCCTGGGTTTAGGTCTGTGGTTTCTTGTCTAGACCATGCAAGTGTGCAATACAGCAAGAGTTTGAAAAATAATGGTAAAATGTACCTCTATTTAAATTGTATTTAATCAGGTTTCAGGCTAACTGCAAACTTTCCAATAGAAAGACACAGAGTTGGATGAATAAAAGCCCTAGGCAAAAAATATATTGACTGTCCTTTAGAACAACAGAAACAAAGAAACCGGTGGAAGTTGATGGAATAGATCTAAACGCTTCCTTCCAAAGGTCAAACTCCAAAATGGCTCCCCAATCCTGGTCCCACTTTAATAGAAGGGCCATCTAGTTAGAACACGGCACAGCTTTGTCTACATTTGAGATTAAAAATCAGTGGTAGAGGTTTTTCTATTAGACCCACTGGTACTAAGTTTTTACTTTGCAGCAATTGTCAATTTAGAGTTTCTAAACTGCCCCGCCAAACATGTTTGATACATTTCGCCTTCCTTATTATTTACTGTGATGTAAGGCTATTGTAATGCAGTTCATTTAACAACTTTTAATAATATGCAAACGCCTGGTTAATAGTAACAGAAAATGTGGAGGGGTGGGAAGAGGAGTCCATGCACATACTGTACTGGCTCATCTATTGGGTCAAATTCTGTTCTTGCTTCTACTGGTAAAAACCCAGAATAACTCCTTTGAAGTGAGAGGTACATGGGGTTTTCTATTCTGTGACTGAGAGCAGAATGGATGATAAGTTTTATAATAACATGCATCAAGCATTAGCACTCCAGAGATGCAGCGGTACCAAGGAAGAACTCCTTAATACAAATGCCATTGATTTGAAGCAATTTCTATTCAGTGACATTGAACTAAAATTAGTGTAATAAAACAGACAATTGCTTTGAATACTATATTAAGTAATTAATTACAAGTGTACTTTCAGTTTCCCTTTTTTTTTTTTTTTTTGCCAATCCCTGAAGCAATAAGGACAATTTTATGCATAGTGAACAGGGCTTCAGTTAACATGATTTTGAAAGCATGGTACTAATTAAGGAACCTGAGGGAACAGCCACAAATAGGAAGTATAGAGAAGTGGGAAACTTCTGGTTTATTTTTATGTGACTCAGTTTCCCTTTTGCATTGGGTTGTTTCCCCCCAGATATAAAGGGGTTAATATATTTCATGAAACAAGCAAGACTAAGCATGAATGAACTATCAGGAACTAACATTAGACATCAACTACCCAGACATCTGTTGGGAATATAATTTAGCCGGCACAGATTATCCAACAAGATCTTGAAATGCATTGAAGACAACTTTTTATTACAGAAGGTGGAGAGAGACAGAGACTAGGAGAGAGGCTGTTCTAGATTTGATTCAATTAAACAGGGCGGAACTGGTTGAAAATTTGAAGGTGAAAGGCAGCTTTGGTGAAAATGACCATGCAATGATAAGAGTTCAGTATTCTAAAGAATGGTAGGAGGGAAACCAGCAGGGAAAAACCAATGGACTACAAGAAGGCAGCTCTTAGCAAGCTCAGAATTAGTAGGTAAGATCCCATGGGGAAGCAAGTCTAAAGGAAAAGAGAGTTCAGGAGAGTTGACAGTTTCTTAAAGAGACATTATTAAGGGCACAGGAGTGAATTATAATGAATAAGAAGATAGGAAGAATGATAAGAGACTACCCTGGCTTAACCAGAAGATCTTCAATTACTAGAAACTCAAAAAGAGTCATACAAAAATGGAAACTAAGTCAAATCACAAAGAATGAATATAAAAAAAGAACTCACAAGCATTTAGGGAAATATTAGAAAGGCCAAGGCACAAAACAAGATTAAGCTAGCTAGGGATATAAAGGGTATCAAGAAAACTGTTTTACAAATACATTAGAAGCAAGAGGAAGACTAAGGACAGGGTAGGCCCATTACTCAATGAGGAGGGGAAAACAATAGCACAAAATGCAGCAATGACCAAAGAGTTAAATGCTTGTTTTGCTTCAGTTTTCATCAGAAAGGTTAGCAGTGACTGGATGTCTAACAAAGGGGATATTGGTGTAAACAGGGTACGATCAGAGGCTAAAATAGGGAAAACAACAAATTAAAAATTAGTGAGACAAGTTAGATGTCTTCAGTCAGCAAGGCCTGACAAAATACTTAAAGGAATACTTTAGAATATTTAAGGAACTGGCTGAAAAGACTCTGAGACATTAGCAATCTTTGAGAACTCTTGGAGGACAGGAGAGAACCCAGAGGACAGTAAAAGAGTAAATATAATACCTATCTATAAAAAGGAGCATAAAGATAATTCAGGGAATTACAGACTAGTCAGCTCAACTCCAGAAAGATAATGGAGCAAATAATCAAACACTCAGTTTGTAAGTACCTAGAAGATAATGAAGTGATTAATAACAGTTAACATGGATTTATCAAGAATAAATCATATCAAACCAATCTAACATCCTTCTTTGACACAGTAACAAGACTTGTAGACGGGGGGTGGGGGTGTCCCACTGCCTAGTATGGGACACAGCTAAGAGCACCAATCTCAGGTCAGACTGCCAGAATATAGGGCATATACCCCAGACTGGTGGTGCATTCTCTCAAAAGACTTCACCAAGCCAGTTATAAATATGTGCTTCCAAAATATGGTACTAGATATATGGAGCCACAGACAGTCCCCTTCAGGCCCTCTAGTCCCTCAGTTCATTGTTCAAAGCTCTCCTTTGGTTAGAAATCACAGTCCAGAGATGTGGAGTAGGAAAGAGGCCAGGGGATGATGTCACTGTCTCCAATTTATATGTGCATGGAAAGTTACGGGCACAAACATGGAGTCAGGGGTCACGTTTTACATGCACTTGCTGAGTCGTGAGGCATCCATTGTCTACATGCTCTCTGAGGCATCCTCAGGAGGGGACCATTAGAAGAGTTGATTCTCCTTACTGGCCCATCAACCATGGCTGGCTGGTCTTGATGTAAATCTGTATTAACTGAGTAACACAACGTGTTTGAGATAGTAAAGATTCATAATTTCATATGCAATGATAATACATGCATATAAACAGATTAACATTGTTCAACAGACCACAACTTTTCCAATGATGTATTACAAGGCATACTTTGTATAAGATTTATCATAATTATGCACCAGTGGTGGTACATCAGTGGTCACAACAGTGTTGATACATCAGTGGTGATACCTTAGTGATACCTTTCTTCTTCTATAGTGTCACATGGCCAAGCAGTAGGTATGATATATCATAACTTTAGTAAGTCTTATAATACTATCTTACATGACTTTCTCATAAACAAACTAGGGAAATATAGCCTAAATGAACCTACTATAAGTTGGGTGCACAGCTGGTTGGAAAACTATACTCAGAGAAAAAACAATGAGGAGTCCTTGCGGCACCTTAGAGACTAACACATTTATTAGGGCATAAGCTTTCATGGGCTAAAACCCACTTCATCAGATGCATATAGTGGAAAATACAGTTGCAGGTATATATTCATAGTACATGAAAAGATGGGCATTGCCTTACCAAGTGGGTCAGTCTAAAGAGACAATTCAATTAACAGTTGACTATCAAGGGAGGAAAAAAATCACTTTTGTAGTGGTAATGAGGGTGGCCCATTTCAAACAGTTGACAAGAAGGTGTGAGTAACGGTAGGGGGAAATTAGTATGGTAAAATTACTTTTGGTAGTGACCCATCCACTCCCAGTCTTTATTCAGGCCTAATTTGATGGTGTCCAGTTTGCAAATTAAGTCTAGTTCTGCAGTTTCACATTAGTAGTTATTAATTATTCACAATAAAGTTGGAATGGGATATTGAGTGGGGTCCCACAGGGATCTGTCTTGGGCCCAAATCTATTCAATATCTTCATAAATGATTTGGATAATGGTGTAGAGAGTACACTTATACAGTTTGTGGATGATACAGACCTGGGAGAGGCTTCAAGCACTTTGGGGGACAGGATTCAAAATGATCTTGAAAAACCGGAGAAATGGTCTGAAATAAATAGGATGAAATTCAATAAGGACAAATGCGAAGTTCTACACTTAGAAAGGAACAATCTATGGAACACATACAAAATGGGAAATGACTGCCTAGGAAGGAGTACTGCAGAAAAGGAGCTGGGGGATATAGCAGATCACAAACTAAAAATGAGTGTTGCGGGGCAGATACATCCCACCACGGGGTGTCAGGTAAATTCTGTACCGCAGCGAGTTAGTTTTTATGCTGATGACCTTTACTATAACCATGGTACTATGGCCTAGTGGCTGGTATCAATAAGGTCAGCCTTCCACTTGGGGCAGTGTGGCCCAAGGGCCAGAGTCAGTAAAGTAGCCCACCTCTGGGATTGCATGGCCTATGGGGGGAGTGGAGCACCATTAAGGGGGGTGTGGCACCCCAGGAAAGGGAACTAAGGCCTTCCCTGCTCCTCCAAGTCCCAGCCCAGGGCCTAGGCGGTGGAGGGGGTGCTCACCACCAAGTCAGCAGGGATCGAATCATAGACTTTAAGGTCAGAAGGGACCATTATGATCATCTAGTCTGACCTCCTGCACAATGCAGGCCACAGAATCTCACCCACCCACTCCTGTATCAAACCTGTGTCTGAGCCATTGAAGTCCTCAAATCATGGTTTAAAGACTTCAAAGTGCAGAGAATCTTCCAGCAAGTGACCCGTGCCCCACGCTGCGGAGGAAGGCGAAAAAAACCCCAGGCTTCTATCAATCTGCCCTGGAGGAAAATTCCTTCCTGATCCCAAATATGGTGATCAGCTAAACCCTGAGCATGTGGGCAAGACTCACCAGCCAGACACCCAGGAAAGAATTCTCTGTAGTAACTCAGATCCCACCCCATCTACCATCCCATCACAAGCCATTGATCCTCCTGAAACATGCTGACTGGTTCCCCAGTGTCCTCATCATCAAAAAGTTTAAGTCCCATGTGCTGCTTCTTATCCTTTTCCCCCCTTGTCAAAGCTCCCCAGTTCCTGTGGGTCTCTGGGGTCCTCAAATGGCTGGGCTCCCGCCAGTGCAGTACCTTCTCAGGACTCATCGGGCAGCCTGGAGTCTGTCAGAAACTGCAAGCCATGTCCTGCAGTCGCGGCCTGTAGCAACTCCCTGGAGACAGCTCACAGCCTGCATCCTTCCCCTCCAGCAGCCTGCCCAGACTGAGCGGGGCTGCTACCTTTTATATGCTGCCTCCAGGCTGACCATGTACAGCAGGGTCGGAGGGGCGGGGCTTCCTCAGTCTTCAAAGTAGAGTTAACCCTCTCAGGGGTGGTGCGAAGTAGGTACACCCCATCACAGTGAATCAACAATGTAATACTGTTGAAAAAAAGTCAACATCGTTCTGAGATGTATTAGCAGATGTGTTCCAAGAAAGACATGACAAATAATTCTTCCACCCTACTCAGCAGTGATAAGGCTTCAAATAGAATTCTGTGTCCAGTCCTGGGCACCACACTTTGGGAAAGATGTGGACAAACTGGAGAATGTCCAGAGGAGAGAAACAAAAATGATTAATGGTCTAGAAAACATGGAACCATTAAAAAAACTAGGTTTGACTAGTCTAGGGAAGAGAAGATGAGAGGGCATGATAACAGTCTTCAAGAATGTAAAATATGTTATAAGCGTTATATATATGTATAAGAATGTTATAAAGAGGAGGGCAATAAACTGTTTTCTTTTAACTACTGAGGACAGGAGAAGAAGCAATGGACTTAAATTGCAGCAAGGGAGATTTAGGTTAGACGTTAGGAAAAACTTTTTAACTTTAATGGTAAGTAAGCACTGGAACAAATTACCAAAGGAAGTTGTGGAATCTCCATCACTGGAGATTTTTAAGAGCAGGTTAGACAAACATCTGTCAGGGATCAGTGGTTCTCAACCAGGGGTCTGGGGCCCCTGGGGGGTCGCAAGCAGGTTTCAGGGGGCTGCCAAGAAGGGCCAGCATTAGACTCACTGCGGCCCAGGATAGAAAGCTGAAGCCCCACCACATGGGGCTGAAGCCCAGGGCCCTGCCACCTGGGGCAGAAGCCGAAGCCAGAGCAATGTAGCTTCGCGGGAGCCCCTGTGGCATGAGGCCCCAGGCAACTGCCTTGCTTGCTACCCCCTAACACCAGCCCTGGCTTTTATATGCAGAAAATCAGTTATTGTGCCAGAGCTGGGCCAGGGAGTTTTTATAGCATATTGGGGGAGCTTCAGAAAGAAAAAGGTTGAGAACCCCTAGTCTAGATAATACTTAGTCCTGCCTCAGTGCAGGGGGCTGGACTAGATGAACTATCAAGGTCCCTTCCTGTCCTACGATTCTATGATTCCATGACTGTGAAGAATCCCATGCATTGCTACAGGCTGGGGACCAACTGGCTAAGCAGCAGTTCTGCAAAAAAGGACCTGGGGATTACAGTGGATGAGAAGCTGGATATGAGTCAGCAGTGTGCCCTCATTGCCAAGAAGGCTAATGGCATATTGGGCTGTAGTAGTAGGATCATTGCCAGCAGATTGGGGAAAGTGATTATTCCCCTCTATTCGGCACTGGTGAGGCCACATCTGGGGTACTGTGTCCAGTTTTGGGCCCCCCCACTATAGAAAGGATGTGGACAAATTGGAGAGAGTCTAGTGGAGGGCAACAAAAATGATCAGGGGACTAGGACACATGACTTATGAGGAGAGGCTGAGGGAACTGGGCTTATTTAGTCTGCAGAGGAGAAGAGTGAGGGGGGCTTTGATAGCAGCCTTCAACTACCTGAAGGGGGGGTCCAAAGAGGATGGATCTAGACTGTTCTCAGTGGTGGCAGATGACAGAACAAGGAGCAATGGTCTCAAGTTGCAGTGGGGGAGGTCGAGGTTGGATATTAGGAAAAACTATTTCACTAGGAGGGTGGTGAAGCACTGGAATGGGTTACCTAGGGAGGTGGTGGAATCTCCATCCTTAGAGGTTTTTAAGGCCTGGCTTGAAAAAACCCTGGCTGGGCTCATTTAGTTGGGGTTGGTCCTGCTTTGAACAGGGGGTTGGACTACATGACCTCCTGAGGTCTTCTTCCAACCCTAAGCTTCTATGATTCTATGACTACTAACGGGTAAATTACTACAAATCTCTAGACAAGTAAATCAGCAGAAGTACTCCCCCACTTGTAGGGAATTGCAGATACAGGTTTTGACCGGGTTCAAGAGACCCAGCAAACGAAGAACTGAGAATTGTATAAAGGGACAATAGAGAGGTGTCTCCCTCAGTCAATCCAAGAGTTGACATGAGACTTTAATCAAGAAGATAAAACCTTTCTGGAAGGGTCTGAGGAACTCTGAAACCTACCAGGATCTGCATGTGGAAGACAGATTACACCAGAGCATACAGGCATGCATACAATACATATTTTTTCTGTGAGGCTTTGTTCTAAATAAATATTTTGCTTTATGAAGGCTGGCTGGTCCCTGGTAAGCCCTTCATCACTGTCCCTGGGAGACATCAAGTGTTGAAATAACATAAATACTTTGCTTATGAAGACTGGCTGGTCACTGGCGAGCCATTTGTCATTGTCCCTGGGACACAGCAAGTGCTGAAATAACATAACAACTTTGCATTATGAAGGCTGGCTGGTGACTAGTAAGCCTTTGTCATTGTCCCTGGGTGACAGCAAGTACTGAAGTAAACTCAGACTTGCTAAGGTGATCACAGTGAAGGGAAGGAGGAATTACAGTCTGAATCTGTGGCCTGGAGGGACGGGAACACAAGTTCCTGCTATGACAGTTCCCAGGAGTACCCAGGGTTGTGAGGCACCTTGTTACCACCTGGTTTAGGGTGAGGAAGCCTAGTCTATGCTTGCTGTGGGTCAGTTTCTCAACACCACCAGCCTCTGATAACACAAGCACTTGCCTTCCAGTCCTCTGCTTTCTCTTTACAGGTTAACAACAGGCAACACTCCAACCCCGAATCCTCCGAGCATCTCCCTGGAGTGTTCAGCCCCTGATCCACTGGACACTTGCAGATCCTCTGCTCCCAAAGAAATAGGACAACCCCTGCTTACCAGCCACACCTTAGATCACAGCTCCCCTTAACTCACCGCACTTAGATATGTTTACAGTGAAAACAAGTAAAAAGTTTATTTTCCCAAGAACAGAGTGTGACGTTAGACCCCATATTCTTCATAGAAATATGGTTATGATATGAATCTGGTATAACTAAGATATACTTTATGCAAGATGGATCTTGTAAGGTATCATTGGAAAGGTTATAATTTCTGAATGTGTTTACCCAATTTGTATGCATGTATCATTTTTGTATCTGAAGCTGGGAATATTGACCGTGTCTCTGTATTTCAGATGTGCTACGTTGAATGAAGCCAAACAATGTTAGCAGCACACAAGCATAGGATCACCCCAGGAACAGTGTGCAATAGAAACCTCTCAGAGATTGCTCTATACAATGGGGTCTGTTTGACCCATGTCATAGCAAAAAAGATTTCCAGCAAGTGGGGGGAAGATATAAAAGAGGGACAATGACAACATGAGGGGTCCCCACTCTCCCTTCAACAACACACCTGAAAACACCTGAAGAACGAAGACTGAACTGTAGGAAGTGATGGTCCCAGGTAAGCTCTTTAGCCTGTGTATGAAAACCTGGGAAAGCCAAGGCAACTTGTGCCTTAAGAATCTGCCAGCCTGTTTATCTCTCAGGGTGAGAATTTGCTAATTTGTATCCTACCTATCTAGTGTGTCAAGCTTTGTTTGTGTGTTTTGTTTCATTTGCTTAGTAATCTGCTTTTTCTGTTTGCTATCCCTTGAACCACTTAAAATCTGCCTTTTATAGTTAATAAAATTTGTTTTGTTTATTATTAAACCCAGTTTATTCAATTTCTAACTGAGGAGGCGGGGGGGCCAAGAAGTCGGGCATATCTCTCTTCACATTGAGGAAGAGGGCAAATTTTATGAGATTGCGCTGTACAGATATTTGCGTAAGACAGTAGTATTTTGAGTTTGTCTCCTAAAAGGGGTGGGCTGGGGGAGCCCTCGCACACAGAGCTGACTTCAGTCTGTGGCTGCAGCGGAGTATGGCCCTGCCCATGTGTGTGTGTGCTGCAAGAGGCCGGAGAGCCTAATTCAGCAAAGCAGGGAGAGGGAACCCAGGCTGGTTGAGCAGGGGAGGCTCAGTTAAACCCCAGCACATAAGGTGGCATCCTGGACGGGGGGAAAGGGGGTCCAACTCATCACACAGAGATTCCAGCAAAGACAATGGAAACAAATGGTTGTATATTAAACAAAACATGACATGCACGCTAGACTTACTTAACTAGTTATTTTCATGTCATATAGAGCAAAAAACACATCCAAAATCCTTCCAGGATATTACAGGCTTGGCTGTGAGCTTCCATTCATGAGACAAATCACACTGTCCTCTTGCCTTCTCAGTGGAAAGATGAAGAGTGTTGCCTCTGTCCCTACAGTTACGGTCCAAACATCCATTGTCTTCACTTGCAAACGGGATAACCCCCACCACTTGGGTTTTCCTGTCTAGAATCTATCCTGGAGATTTTGCAATTACACCTCTATGCCGATATAATGCAATCCGATATAACATGAATTCGGATATAACACGGTAAAGCAGTGCTCTGGGGGGGCACAGCTGCGCACTCCAGCGGATCAAAGCAAGTTCGATATAACGCGGTTTCACCTATAATGCAGTAAGATTTTTTGGCCCCCGAGGACAGCATTATATCGGCGTACAGGTGCACTTGATTAGTATTTGGCTCATACTATAAATGGGTGAACTACAGTACTCAGTATGCATGTGGCCAGACAGATAGATAATCATTTCTTGCCTGAAAGAAACCTGTTTCTCATCTTCTGGTGACCAGCCCCCACGCATGGACCTCAAGAGTGTAATTTTCAGTATGGATGCATAACTCCTTATGTATTATCCATGCATACATTTCACAATAACTATGAGGACCAATGTGACACAAGATTTCAGTAGAGACCTTACATGGCACTCTTTGATGAACTAATGAGTAGATACCAAACTCAGGGGATCCCTGTCACCCTTAGGCACCCCGTACCCTCTACCAGTTGGCACCAAGCGGTCCCTGGGTCATACCTACCCGAAAAAAGGTGTCAGTGGAGGCCTGAGTGGAGACATCCTCGAGGAGGCCATGAAGTTCAGGAGTGCAGTTGCCTTGGGATCTGTGACAGCATGATGCTACTATTATATCCTTTAAATCCCAGGACACACAGGTTTACAATTGGGTAATGTGATTTGTAAAAATTATTGTATTTCTGGATTTGACTACATGAAGAGATTGTATGAAAAGAGACACAAGCTATATCCTGAAGTTATGGTGCTAATTAGTTCCTTACAAGAGATAATTGTAGAAGGAATGTTTTCTTAGCCACCAAGTGGAGTGTAATTATCTCTCGTTTCACATTAAAGATTCAATTCTCACCTATGTCGAAGTTCTGCGCCTTGAATGGGATTGGGGGAGGGGGCTGGCAGCCAGTTACAGCTTCTCAATTTTGCCCTGGCTCAGCCGTGGTATCAGTTATAGCAGCCAATGGGCTGCTCTAGTTGAAGTCACTGGTGGAAGGGCCCTTGGAGACCCTGAGGCTAGTAGTGAGGATCAGCATAGTGGAGCTCTGTTCTGCAGCATCTCAGCCCTACACTGTGGTAGAGGGAGGGGATTGGCCCTGGAGCTGCCTTTGCCAGGTACACCATCAGAGAGTACCCCTCTACAAAGAGAATTCTTCTCTGTCCATTTACAGCCAAGATCTGGCCGCTTTGCACCACCTGAGCTGCACAAAGGGACTGGATCATATCAGTACACCTGCTCTTATTAATGTTCATAGTACGTGTGTGGTACTCTCCTCTGTACTTAAAGCAGCTAAGTTCACAGGGCCGGCTCCAGGCACCAGCTTACCAAGCAGGTGCTTGGGGTGGCCACTTCGGAGAGGGGCGGCACGTCCAGCTGTTCAGCGGCAATTCGGCGGACGGTCCCTCACTCCTGCTCGGAGCGAAGGACCTCCCGCCGAATTGCCGCCGCAGATCGCGTTCGCGGCTTTTTTTGTTTATTTGTTTGGCTACTTGGGGCGGCCAAAACCCTGGAGCCGGCCCTGTAAGTTCATAACAGGAATCCAAGGGAAGATGCCAGAGAGACAGGATGAAATGCAGGACTGAGTGGAGGGAACCAGGTGAGGAGTGGAAAAGTCAATTTGCCTAAGTACAAATCTGAGAGCAGATGAGATCACTAAAAGTAGGGTGCAACTTGTGACTGGTCCTAGGCTCTGCTGAATCTAATGTTGCCCAGGAATAAGGCAGGGTAAATGCTGAACATCCTACAGAGGACATATCTGTGGAGGATGGGGTGTGGCACATACCCATTAAGCCTCAGAAGACCAGTAATGAGAAAAATACAGGGTGCATCTGTTCAAAAAGGAGAAGCAAGGGCCACATTCACTCCAGCATTCCCAGCGGCATTATGCTTCCTTTGTCCCATATACAGATGTGAGTGTAGCATTAGGCATTATAACCCCTTATTCCCATTCCCAACCAATATGGTTCAGGCTCTGGAAACTTTTGGTTTACGAATGGTAGTTTGTGTGTGTTGTGGGAAGAACAATACATATTGAGATCAAGCAGATACAGTTGAGATGACTGGCAGCCTTTTGTCTTTAATGCATCAGAAAGGAATTATCTACCAAAAATAGTAACACTGTCTGAGCGGATTAATTTGCACAGTACAGTAACAGCTCCAATTCAGTTTTTAATCAGTAAATGTTGATTTCCCCCCACACACAAACCAACAAAAAATATTTTCTTCAATAATAACTGACATTTACAGAAAGGTCAGACCCTTTGTCTTCAGTTTATTTTGTTTAAAATTTCCGGTGAATTTATCAGTATTTATTATAAAAGTTGAAAATCGGTGCAAAAATTAACTTCCATTTTCTGTGTAAATATTGGATTTATTATTGAGGGATGGGAGGACAGAAAAAAGCAACAAATAGAGAAAAATAAGAGTATTGCAAGTAAAAACAGTTTAATGCTGTGGTTTATTTCATGAATTGTACGTTAACAGTACACACACACACACACACACACAGGCTTCTTCCATCACATTGCCTACCTTACTTTAACAGACAGCTTCTCATTTACACTTGGACTAATATATTATTCATATCAACACATCTACCAAAGGTAATGTATTGGATTTTTTCTTAACATAATTCGTATTTTCATGTACCTGTGTGATCCAAAATTCAAGTGAAAATCAGTAAAAAAGACAAATACTAGCTTTTGTACAACCCAGGAAAATTTCAGTAAAAATGTAAATTACAGAAAGATGGTCTAGATAATACTTAGTCCTGCCTTGAGTGCAGGGGACTGGACTAGCAGATCTCTCGAAGTCCCTGCCAGTCCTATGATTCTATGATTGGCAAAGTAAAAAAAATGCTGCTTGAGAATTTATTAGACTTTTGATTTAAGGATATTTACTTTGTATATTTTGATATGTGATTTCGACCATATGTGTTTTAATGGTTATAAAGCTTTAACTTTTTGAATCTCAACATCTACTGTCATTAAACTATTGCCTGACCTCTCTGCTCATAATTTCCCACAATGTGAAAAATAAAAATTGAAAAAATACTTAAACCCATAATTCTGTGAAACAGTGAAAAATTTAAATCAATAAAAAGATTTTTAAAAATGCTTAAAAATAAGCATCAATACTCCCACAAACCTATAAAAAAATAAAAATCAAATTCAGCCAAGCCTATGTGTATGTGATGAAGTGAAGTATTTCATTTCATTTGTCAGTGTTTCATTTGCAATTGTGTAGATCGTCTCCAAATGGAGTCCTGCTTCCATAACACAGAGAGTTGTTACACTGTCAGGCAGATGAAGTAGTGCTGGTTTCGGACTGAAAGAATGCTCTAAATGTACATAGCTTCATACAAGACTACACATTGCCCCAAAATATAACGGATGGAATGACATCTGCCCATTGTAAACCGAGAAAACTCCCAGACAACAATAGATGGCTGCTGTTCTCTCTCTCTGCACTCTAAATGTTTTCCAGTCTTCATTTGGCAGAAAACAGGGTGAACTTTAAATGGGACAAAGCAAATATTCTGGGTTGGTTTGTTTCTCCTTTGATTTTTGTTTTTAAACCTCCTCCATTTCCCCACAAAGTCTATTACCCTCTAATAGTGTTTATGTAAATGGACACTCTTGGTAAACACCTAAAACAAGTGTTTTGATGCCTTCATATAAATTGTGCTCTATAATATTTAGCACGTGTTCAAAACACTTTATAGATATTAACATGCACCTCTGTAAGGCAGGTAGTTCAGATACGAACCAGTGGGAACCTTTGCCCTGAGCTCAAACCAACCCTTTCATGATGTTATAAATAGTTTAGTTCAGATTTCTTTTTCAATGGTCATTTTTGCGCTTCTGTTTCTTGCTGGAACTGGAGGTGAAACAGACTGTCATAAAAGACCTTGTTTAAAGTTGTTTGGGGCTTATATAACACCAATGGAAGTCAATGGAAGGACTCCCGGGGACTTAGGGTTCAAGCCTGCAAGCGGTTGAGCCCTCTGGCCAGATCCTTAATGTTTAAGTATTTTGCTGGATTGAGCTAGAATGTTCAATACCTTGCAGGACTGGGCCCTAGCTGCCCAGGTTTTCTGGATTATTCAAATCCAAGATGTGTGGATTATTAATTTTTGGTAAACCATCCAACCTTTGGGTGCCTATCTGAATCTAAACCTACATTTTCAATTTTTGGTGCCACATGACAGACTCTCTAGCTGATTGATTGCTTGACAATTCGCCTGTGCTATTACACAATCATCTTTTCAATGCTTCTGAGATCCTATGTATCACAGATGCCACCTTAATCCTTTGATAGTCTCCTTTAATAAACTTTTAAGGTCTTCAATACAACTTGGCTCTGGTTTTAAAAAATGGACATAGTGCTATCAATTCAGAAAAAGAGAGAAAAAGTTAATGGACCAAATATAATCTTTGGAGAAAACTATCTGAGTTGACTTGTGGAACATTTGCTTTCAGATCATTAGCTGGCTCTGTTTTTATTAGTCAGTGTTCGCTACACTGATTTCCCAAGAGGAAATATGTGCAACCATTAACGTCCTTTAGCATTCTACATTTATTTGATCTCCAGTATGAAAGAAGCTCAATACATTCATTTAGTAAACAAATGTGCTTTAATGTATAAAACCCAGATATTTTCTTGCTTTTCAGAATTCCTTTCAATAAGTCAGTCACTGATGCAAACAAAGTCAACACTAGCTAATCATTTCATCTATCAGCAGGAATTCCACTAAATAATTTTTTGAAACTATTTTACTATATGTAAAATAAGTGCTTACAAAGAATGTAAAAATAATGTAGTGCAACATGAAAGCTGAAGGTGATGTTTTATAAAGGGGATATTCGTTTGCTCTGCAAATATCATTGTTTTAACTTAGATTACAGAGAAATCTTGCACACCTTTCATTTTTTTAAATAAATGGTTCCTGAGGAAAAAGTTCATGCTTTGCTTAATAATTCCATGCATTTAAAACAGATTTCTCAATCTCATACTTTTAATTGTCCAGCGCAAACTTGTGTGTTTGTATATCTAATGGGTCTCATTGTTGTTTTTATTACTAATTATTATTAGGATAGTGCTGTAGATGTGTGTGTTGATTTACAGGACTGATATACACAGGTTCCCTGCCCTGAAAATCTTCATTCTGTAAACAGTTTCTAATCACTGTAGTAAGAACTACAGCCTCAAGTCACTAAAGCATCTAAAAACAACAAGGAGTCTGGTGGCACCTTAAAGACTAACAGATTTATTTGGGCATAAGCTTTCGTGGGTAAAAACCTCAAGAAGTTTTTACTTCTTGAGGTTTTTACCCACGAAAGCTTATGCCCAAATAAATCTGTTAGTCTTTAAGGTGCCACCAGACTCTTTGTTGTTTTTGTAGATACAGACTAACACGGCTACCCCCTGATACTTAAAGCGTTTAAGAACATGCTTAACATTAAGCTCATGAATTAAAAAACGTCCTTAATTTTAAGACTGTGAATAATTCCCATTGAAGTCAATGGGACGACACGTGCTTAAAGCTAAGCATTTCCCTTTTGGTGCTTTGCTGAATCAGGGATTGCATCAGATAGTAAGTGTATGCGGGATTAGGGCCTATATTAATAGAACAACAGGAGATGGATGTTTTATCTCCATTTACCTAGAAAGCCATCGGCACCTTTATCATCTACGGAGGCCAGATCCTCAGTAGGTGTAAAGCAACATAATCCACTGAAGTCCATGAATCTATGTTGCTTTACAACAGTTGAGAATCCAGATGTAGTGTTTTTAAGGGACCCATAATCTTAGAAACGGAATCACTCTATGTAATCATTGGTTTCAAGCCTGAAGGAGTTTGGATTGCAAGAGTACAAACTGCTTCTTGTTTTCACAGTTTATTAAGAAAGGGGAAACTGTAGTCTTACTTTCCACCTAGTGGTAGAACATCAAAGTTACAATTAGAAGTCCACTTTATACAGTACACTTTGATTCCAATTTAATAAGTTAGATACTGTTTTATTATTGAAATTGCACTGTTTGGTGTGTATAATAAGCCAGTTTATGTCTATGTTATTGTTGTATCTATGATGGTTGTAAAGTAAGTGGGTTAACAGAGCAGCTAGTGATCCAGTAGCTATGTGCTTTGACTATCCTAAGAAAACATCAGGTTCATGATTCTTAAAACTCAAATTCTGAATAATATCTATTGAGTTTCTTCATGCATACCTTGAAAACAGTTCACAAAGAAAGGTATCATTATGTGCATTTTACAGATGGGGAAACTGAGGCACAGAGCCTTACCCAAGTTCACACTGCAGGTCAGTGGTAGAGACAGAAATTGAACTCAGCTCCCCTGATTCCTCAGTGCCCTACCCAGTGCACCATACTGCCTTAAAGCCTATCAAACTAATTTAAGAATAAACCAGTGAAAATAAGTGTATTTGTGATTGTCGTTGCAAGGAAATGTTTTTGTAAATTTGTTAATATGCAAATGGTAAATTAGAAGGATTTTTTGCAAAGCCAGATACAATGTACATGTAATCCAACAGAACAGGATGCATTAGTTTAGTAATTTGCCAGTGTTTTAAGTTGTGTATATAATGTTGTTTTAATTACAATTCTTCTATAAGAATGAAAGTGGTTAACTCTCTCGTGGAACTGTGTGAACAGTTGCACTCACTGAATTTTGCTGGCTTGGAGGTTAAAAATGGGCACCAGTAGCCATGCCAGATGTACTGCAGATGCAAAGCAGGAAAGTAAATTTTCTTTTAATCCCTAGTTTTAGAGCCCAGAGAGGGAACATTTGCACATCTGGAGTGGACAGAGAGAATGAGAAAAATGCCCCCTTCCCTGTTTAAAAAAGGAATGAAGCTTTGAGTCTATGTTTTTGTTAAAAAGCTGAAAATTCACAAGCAGGGGCATGATACAGAAAAATATTGGTGCCTAGGTACTATGATGATAGGTGCCCTAAGAATGTTTATATAGTAATATATAAATGCCTGAATAATATTATTCCATGAACATAACCATAATGTACAGGGTTAGCATGGGGCTAAATACAAAGAGAAATAAATTTCACAACATATGTTAAAGATCCCAGAAAATTAGAAGTTCATTCACTTCCTCTTGAAACAGAAACTAAGGGCAGGTCTACAGGGCAGGGATCAACACTCTGAGATCGATCCACCAGCGGTTGATTTAGCGGGTCTAGTAAAGACCCGTCAAATTGACTGCAGATCGCTCTCCAGTTGATCCCGGTACTCTACCCCAACGAAAAGAGTAAGGTAAGTCGACGGGAGATTTTCTCCCGTCAACCCCCCACGGTGTAGACCCTGTGGTAACTCGACCTAACGTATGTCAACTCCAGCTACGTTATTCTCGTAGCTGGAATTGTGTAGCGTAGGCCGACTTACTTGCGTCTGATGAAGTGGGCATTCACCTACGAAAGCTTATGCTCCAATACTTTTGTTAGTCTTAAAGGTGCCACAGGACCCTCTGTTGCTTTTTACCGTGGTAGTGTAGACATAGCCTAAGCAGCAGTCTTGCTGAGGCGGTGTTGTAGTGAAGTTAGAACTAGATGCTACACCAGAGGTACATAGTAAATTCTTCGTCTTTACTGTGTATCAATAAATGATATAGCCAAGAATCAGCTTTGTTGTTGAATGAAAATAGCATAGTTATAGCAGATGCCACACTCTGAAAAGTGATCTCTACTCCTCATATGCAATGATTTTACTGTAAAAGTAAAGGTTTACCATTGATGCCACCTCACTGCAATATACCATTTTATAAACAGGAAAAACACATGTATTTATCAAATATCCGATCTGTTCATCAGAATAAGCTCAGGCTCTGATGTTTAAAGCAGTTTAGGGGATTTAAATATGTAGCTTCCTTTAAGATTAAATATGCATCTATATCTCCTAGACTACTTTGAAACTCTCAATCTCAACGTTTGCTCAACCAATATAAATGCTGCCAACTCTTGTGATTTTATCATCTATTTTTGAAGCTCTTTACTGGGTCTATCATGGGTTTAATGCTAAGCATGTGCTTAAGTGTTTTAATGAATTAAGCTCACAGCACTCACTGCCATTCAGGATCAAGCCCTTGGGAAATAGTAATTAGTCACTAGTTCTGTAAAATCTACGCATAAGCTATATTTTGCTTTCCCTGCTACTCTGCACTAGCAGTTAACTAGGAAACACTATGCCCAAAGTTGTGTGTGCGCATGCACACACACACACACACACACACACACCATGCCCTGTTGGTATTATTGATAATGTTGTGTGCAGTGACTGAAGTACGGGGGCACAGTCCTGTCAATTTCAGCATGTGAGAAACATGACAAAATAATTTGTCTGACAAGAAAACCATAGAGAGAAAGTAAAATCCAAGCTGTAGCTCATAAGGTCTAAATCAAAATGGCAACGTCCCTTTGAAGTGAAATATGAGAATGAATAGAAATACAGCCGATAGCCTGCTAAGAAGGTAGAACATGGCCCTTGCTTTAATGGGACCTTAGTGAGAGATAACTTTGACATTACTGAAGTTCTGAGTGCATGTTTTTGTCTTGTCTATGAATACTAAAAGACTTCTTTATGAGTCTTTTTGTTACTCATAAAAAAAAAAGAAGCTAAAGTTCCTATCCCCAATTCTGTTTTCCTGCGGGTGGGGGGAAGGGAAATGTTAAATGCTGACTGGTTGTCCCAAAGCACACAGCTGGACATGACAAATACAGCACCAGTTTCAGATAAATTACATCCCAGAATTCCGTAGGAAGCCAGGAGGGAGATATGAAAAGTTTTGATGGAAGATTTTTGATACAGTAGCTTGCATGGAGAGGGAGAGAAAAGGAAAGGTGAAGCCATGGATTTAATTTATTTGGACAAAATCTGTGCTACACTAAAATCAGATTTAGAAGTGCCATGACCTAGAAAGAAGGAAATGAAAGGTAACAGGCCATTTGGGAGGAGGAGCAAGTGGGATTTATTAGTATTAGGCCAAGATATCCCATATTTTACTTTCATTCAGGAGGAGGCATTCTCATTGGTATGAATGGGAGTTCTGTGCAAAGGCTGAGAATAGAACAAGGCCTCTATGTTTATAAATAACTAATTGCAATTACGAAGTGACTACCTTTATTATATATGTGCATTTTAATTCGCTAATCAACAGTGCTGAGAAGCACCTAGCAGAGAGTCACGAGGCATAAAAATAAGTGTCCAAGATGAATAATCATATCAAACTTCAGCAACAGTCTCTCCTAACAAGTCCATAATCTAACAAGCGGAGGCTCCAAAAGATTATGATTAAGACAGAAGACCTCAATGAAATGGCTCAGATTCTGTCAGAGGGAAAGTGTTGAGCCCTCTCTCCCAGCAACCCTACGTATGGTCGCTGTGGTGAAGCATGGCTGAGTGGGATCAAAGCGGAGCTACTCTCTGCAGAAACATCCTTCTCCAAACCAACGGGGTGTGAAAAGCCCATTCTATGTACTCAGCACACCCTGGTGTGCAGGTGCAGCCAGACAGCCCATGGGAGCAAGGATGAGAAACCTGGGGAGTCATATAACATGGTCATCTGTCTGTCTTCAATACATCCAGGGCTCATTATCCTGGTATCTGAGTACTCTTTTGCAATCCATGTGGGAATAAAGGGTATTTAGCACCTTGCAGGATTGAGTCCCGGGGCCTGAGGGGTTCCAGCACTCTAGTCAACTGCTGGTGCTCCAACTGCCTCCTAGGAAACATATGAAAAGTTTGATTGAAAACAGCGAGTACTTTTCACAGCACAATTCAGAGAATATCAGGGTTGGAAGGGACCTCAGGAGGTCATCTAGTCCAACCCCCTGCTCAAAGCAGGACCAATCCCCAATTAAATCATCCAACAGATTTTTGCCCCATATCCCTAAATGGCCCCCTCAAGGATTGAACTCACAACGCAGTAGCCACCCTGTAGCTACCACAGGCACAGCAATAAATCTTTCTGCTCAGTACCACCCTGCCAAAAATGAAGTTACATTCAAAGGCTTGACTGTGTCTTTCACTGCAGTGTGGAATGCTGCTTCACCAATGGTCTTCTAGGTAAGAAAGAAGGATATCAGTTTAGAATACAGACGTTTATTTCTCACATTAAAAAATGCCCATTTCTGCATAATTTAGCCAGAAGTCATTATAGCCTCAAAATTCTGTGTGTCCAATTCACTTAGGGTGAAATTCACAAGGCCTAGCACCACATAAGTCCCATTTATGCCCTGTAATCAACACTGCACGATGATAAACACCTAGCAGAGAGATAGTCAGCATGAACATGACCTTAATCCACAAGGTTTAAGTTGAATTTAAGTGGTTGTTAGGTATTGCGCTGGTCTTCCACAAAGAGGTGCATTTCACCCTAAGCTAACTGAATACACAGAATTTTTATAAGACTACAAATATTTCTGCCTAAAAATTGTTCCAGAATGGAACATAAAACTAATCTGAGAGATAAAAGTGGGATTTTCAAAAGCACCTCAGGGATTCTGGAGTATTCACTTGGTGCTATTGAATATATCCCCCACTCATCGTATTCTAAATTTAGCCTTCAGGGTTTACATGAGACTTATGTGGTACATACACTTTGTGAATGTCATCCAAGGTGAATTGGGCACACAGAATTTTCTGAGACTAGATAGAATTCTGCACAGAGGTGAAATTCACATTTAAATACCTGGATATTTCAGATCAGAAAGAGTGAGAAACTGGGTCATTTGAGTTACAACTTGCACAGAGATTCTCTACCAGCTATGCAACTGCTTTATTCTAATTGCCTTTTAAGAAGTGTTCAGCACTTGTGCATTTGGTTCAGGTCAGCAGTGATGAAATCCCACCTCTCTTCAAATATAAATTTTCATCTTGTTTATAAACTTTGCCAAGCTCAGAAAGAATTAAGGTCTTATTCGGCTCAGCTTTGATTGCAAACAGAGAGGGATGAGTGTAAGCAGCCAACAGATCATATCTGTGTGCATCAAATGTTTCCGTGGGGGAATGTAAAAGAATACAAAAACAATGAGTCCCCCCCGATCTTAAATTTAAGGGATTTACTGAACTAATTCTGGTACTGCACAGACTAAGGATGAGAATTCTAAAATCATATAAAGAAGAACAGGAGTACTTGTGGCACCTTAGAGACTAACAAATTTATTAGAGCATAAGCTTTCGTGGACTACAGCCCACTTCTTCGGATGCATATGCATCCGAAGAAGTGGGCTGTAGTCCACGAAAGCTTATGCTCTAATAAATTTGTTAGTCTCTAAGGTGCCACAAGTACTCCTGTTCTTCTTTTTGCGGATACAGACTAACACGGCTGTTACTCTGAAAATCATATAAGAAGCCAAACTCTGCTCTCTGTTACACAGATGTGTAAATCTGGAGTAACTCCCTTTGGCCCTGGTGTACTTTTGCCTCTGGAGAATCAGGATTAGTGCATGGTAGGATAGAACATTACAGTGTCATTTGCATGCTATTTTTGGTTTCTGCAAGAGACCCCCAAGGAAAACGGCTAAATAACTGTTCCATTGAATGAGGAACATTTTGGGGTTTGATTTTACAGGTGAAGACGATGTGTGACCTTGTTTGTGGTCTTCTCTTGGTAGACTACTCAGGAAACAGCTACTAACTGAAGCCATGAGGAGTGACAATAATCACTTAGTCTCCATTATGATAAAGATCTTTATCGTGGCCATTCAATAGTTGCTCCAGTTCTGTGTGTGGGCAAATGCAATGATAAAGTAAATACCAGTTGGTGGCCTCTTATCAGTGACAAATCCCTGCATACCACAGTAGCCTTACTGGAACAAAGCAACAATGTATGGTGCTTTGTTTGAAATTTTAGGCTGGATTTAATAAAGGGGGGGAAATTTTTAGCAAACTTAATATTAATATGGTATGAATAGAAGGATTTTCTATATTTATTTTAAATTTAACTGAAATTAACTTTGTTAGTTTGATAATAAATATCCCTCTTCAGTGTTTGCAACTTGAACATCACAGCACTGAGCTAGTGCATGAGAACCAGACAGTGAAATTGACTAGAATGAAACTAATCATGCTTTTCATTATCAGGGGGAGGGGAACCCACTACACCAGGTGAAAAGTGATAGGGTTTTTTCAGTTTTAATAATCTAAGGCGTTGTTAGTAATCCAGGAAGGACATGATACTGCAGTCCTTACTAATGCAAAATATCCATTGCCTCCAATAGAAGAATTTTGCCTTAATTGGGGATGGCAGGATGGACCTGGAAATTATTTTTAGGAGTATGATTTTTAAACTGACAGTGATCCTTTAAGACAGGAGTTCTCAAAACAAAATTTTTGGTGACCTCACAGTGCCGGTGGCTGCTCTGACAAATTTTCCTAAAATACTTAATTAACTTTAGGAAAAACAAATAAATATGCACATATCCATGTCCACATCATTGTAATTTATTTATGGAGAGGTTTTTTCAGACGTGATAAAAATCATGTATTTTGTACTTTGGTGCCCTTAGCCCGCTGCCTCCTCTGGCCCCCCACCTGTTGCCTCTGGCCCCTGCTGCCTTTTCCCCCTCCCAGAGATCCCCCTTGTCCCCATTGCCTTCCCCCCCTCATTGCCCCAAGCTCCCTTCCATAGCCTCGCACCCCAGGCTCATCCCACCCCTGGCCTCTTGACCACGGTGCCCTTTAAGGCTGGCCTGCTCAAGCCACACCACTCTGGGCTGAAGCCCAGAGCCGGAGCCCCACAGCTGGATTCAGGGTATGGGGGGGGCAAAGCCCTGCAGCTGAAACTGCGGGGAGGGGGGCTGAAGCAAGAGCCCTGCTGCTGGGGGAGGGTGGATAAGCAGCTGAAGTTGTGGGTGGGGGAGCTGAAGCCCACCGATGGAATCTCCAGCTGAAGCGAGGGAGGGGAGAGCAGAGGGTGAAGCCCACCGCCAGAGCCTCTGGCTGAATTGAATCCCGCACCTGAAGCCGGACAGGGAGGGCTGAAGCCTGCCCCAGAATCCCTGAGCACTGCGGAGGTAGGGGGGTGCTGCTTTGCCCTCTCCCCCATCTCTTCCCAGGAGACTGTCGTGGCTGCAGGAAAACCCCTGATGGGCACATGTGGCCATGGTGGCCTCATCTGAGAAATGCTGCTCTAAGATATAATTGAACCTTCGTTTGGCTTTCAAATTTGCAAGCTTTAACAGATCTGCAAACTGCTAGACTAGAATAAAAATACAGAGGAAGGACCAGCACAGAGCAAAGCAAATTGACTAATCCCAATGTTTCAAGTCCCTACGTGGCCAAGGAGACATAGATGTTTTGTAACGGACTTCTATAGGAGCAGGATGAAGCCCATGCAGTGGATGGTGAGGGCTTGTTTCTGCAAGAGTTTTCTGCAGATGTTCTTTGATTCATGGAGGTTCAGACCCATCCCCAGGCCAAACCCACAAAGCTCTCCCTGGTTTTGTGTTACAACTGGATAAAGCCACCACCCAGCGTCACATGGTTTCCATGCAAAATCATAATGTATCCCCAGATTTGAGAAACTCAGCACATTTTTATTTGGGGGGTGGGGTGGGAGAAACCTGCAATGGTTTCAGGTTTTAAAAATCAGATGAATGTTGTTTGTTTATGGGTTTCATTACAAAACTTTCACATGGCCCTACCTACCTTATAAACAGAGCTAGCCAATTTATTTGTGGTAAATAATATTCCACACAAATCTGGCCCTTTTATGACCTTACAAACCAATTAAAATTTCTGCTAACAAATCTTCTGTGCATTCAAAACTATTTGCAGAATAATTTGGATGCACAATTTTCAGATTGCGATTGTTCTTTCAGGGCACTGTGCCTATTTGCAATTCGCTATTCTTTATTTATGATTGGCCAACTAAATCACAGGTATTGTTTCTGCTCTCTGATTGGACAACATTTAAAACTAGAAGATAATTAATGATTGACAATGAATCACATATTAGTCTGGAAATTCATCCCAGAAAGTGATTCATGCTAAAAATCCATAAAAATTTCAGGATTTACAAACATTTTCACAAATACACAACGGTTGACCCAATACTTGCAAATAAAAAATAATATTTTCCCAAACCAGTCTCGGCATTTTTATTTGGAAAAATATTTGTGAATTATTTTTAATATCCAACCAGCTCTACATACAAGTGTTTTTATTCCTTCAAGGTTTTAGCAATATTAACTATAATCTCTGACAGATACGATGTTATAAACAATTAAAATGCTTTCATTTTGCTCCCTTTCATATCATGATAATAAACAGAGAAAACTGGAAAATAGAAGAATAGGACATTTAAGCCAAAAACAACAAGAAACAAACTAAGTGACCTAGAAACTCAAGCAACTAGACTAGTTTGCACTGTATTCACTACTATCGCATTACTCTGCTTCCTTTAGGACCATTCTTATAAACGGAACCACAGAAAATGAGAAATGTGAAATGCATTTGTTTCTGAAAATCAATTCTCTTGGAGATAATCTTATTGCTAAAATCAAGGTTTCCTTGCCAGTAATGGCAAAAACAGCTGCAAAATGAACCCTGGAAACCCTTTTAATGATTTATTGAGAAGTCACCCAATTGCTGCAGTTTATTTTTTGAGCAGTCATTCTGTTCCCTAGATTCTAGCCAACCTTAATTAAGCTCCTTAATATGCAGGGGGATTGGGGAAAGGCTGGTCATCAGGGACTTCATGGATAACACATTTGAGTGTGGTTTTCCTGTGGTTAATTAATCTGGGTTATTTTTTTAGAGGAGGTAACGGTGCCTTGGGGAGCTCTAGAAGAAAACCTTCCATCACAGACACATCAAGTAACTGTTATGCAATCCTCAAGCTCTTTTTTTTTTTAATCAGTTGGTTTCTTCTACCGAACTGTCACATAACTCGGTAGGATGTGAGCATCTGTTGATATGAGCTGAAGAATTTAGTTTTCCTGACAGACTTTAATGCATATTTCTGAAAGTTTACACACACACACACACACACACACACACAAATACAGTAAAAAGTACATAAATAAAGAGATTTTTATCAAAGAACTGTTGGTAACTTGGGGCAAAATTCTCCCCTGTGCTAAGGAACAGCACAAGGCATCACTTAAGTCCCATTTCAGTCCTTAAGGTGCACACAGTCCTAAGTTTATAGTGGGACTTAACTGAGGCATAGGGCTTGTACTACCCCGCAGCAGCGGGGTGAATGCCGCCCTTAGAGCAACAGAGTTATGTGGGAAGAACAGGTCAAGAGGCAGGGCTAGATATGGATGAATCACATAAGCAGGTCTCACTCCTTGTTGGCGCAATGAGGCCTGGCCCTGCATGGGAGCACAAAAGGTCACCAGCACAAAGAGCCTTCCACCTCCTTTACACAGAGGCTAGGTCCAATGGCAGTCCCTGTTTAACAGGCCTGCAAAGTGTACGTCTGGGAACAAAGAATGTAGGCTATATTTATAGCGTGGAGGACTCTAGCCTGGGCAGCAGTGACTCTGTAAAAGATTTGGGGGTCGTGGTGGATAAACAGCTGAACATGAGCTCCCAGTGTGATGCTATGGCCAAACAGCTAATATGATCTTGGGACATATAGACAGGGAAATACCGAGTAGCAGCAGAGAAGTTATGTTATCTCTATATTTGGCACTGGTGAAACCGCTGCTGGAATACTGTGTCTGGTTCTGGTATCCACAATTCAAGAAGGATGGTGATAAATTGGCGAGAGTTCAGAGAAGAGCTGTGAGAATGATTAAAAGGGACTGAAAACATGCCTTATAGTGATAGACTCAAGGAGCTCAATCTATTTAGTTTAAGAGAGAGAAGGTTAAGAGATGACTTCATTACAGTCTATTAGTACCTACACGGGGAATAAATATTTAATAATGGGCTTTTCAATCAAGAAGAGAAAGGTATAACACACTCCAATGGCTGGAAGTTGAAGCTAGACAAATTCAGACTGAAAATAAGGTGTATATTTTTAAGAGTGAGTGTAACAATTTACCAAGGGTTAAGGTAGATTCTCCATCACTGGCGATTTTTAAATCAAGGTTGGATGTTTTTTCTAAAAGATATGCGCTAGGAATTGTTTTGGGGAAGTTCTTCGGCTTATGCTATACAGGAGCACACACTAGATGACCACCATGGTCCCGTTTGGCATTAGAATCTCTGAATCTACAAGGTACACGAGGATGGAAAGATGTTGTGAACCTTCAAAGCTTGTAGCATTGCCTTCCAATAGGGTCACTGTCACAGAGCAGTTACCCTGCTCCTGGGGGAAAAGGTAGGCTGATTGAAGAGGCAGCCACACTGTGGCCACACCCAGTCAGGCCACAGCTGACCCTGATATAAGGGCTAAGGGAGGAGCTGGGTCAGTCTCACTCCAGCCTTGGAGTGGGAAGGGCCTGGCTGCCTGGGAGCATAGAGTACCGGAAGCAGAGCAAGGCTGCAGAGGTGCGGCCTGGGGATAGGCAGAGGCAGCTGGTCCAGCCCCCTTGCCAATGATGAGTGGCCATTACAGACTGCAGTTTGCCCCAGTGAGCAGGGGCTAAATGATGACTGGCAGTAGCCATTGAAGCAAGGTTGGGATAGAGGGTTGGGGGTTCCCCTGAGAGGGGAGACCCAGAGTGTGGGGGTACTGCTGTGGGCAATACCCCACGGAAAGATTCTCTGCACCTTGAAGTCTTTAAACCATGATTTGAGGACTTCAATGGCTCAGACACAGGTTTGATACAGGAGTGAGTGGGCGAGATTCTGAAGCCTGCGTTGTGCAGGAGGTAATACTAGATGATCATAATGGTCCCTTCTGACCTTAAAGTCTATGATGCTATGAAAGAGGCACCGGGGTCCGGGAGGGACATGGGGGCCCTGAGGCAGGAGAGACACCGGCCAGCAGGAGGCACTTCGAGTGCTGGAATTGAGCTAATTCCTGGACGACCACCAGGAGGTGCCATGGCAGTGAGTGCTCGATCGGCTACAGTCACTAAAGGGCTCTTCAGTGAAACCCCACTGCTTGCAGCTTGGCTGTTGCATTGCTTAGCCCTTCTTCCTCTTCTCCACGTCTAACACTGAACCTCAAGTACGCTCCAGAGATCTCTGCTTACACAGTAACGAATGAGTTTGTTGGGATTCTATGGCAATGCCAGCTTGGGCTAGCATCTGAGTGGCAATCATCCATTTAAATGTTAAATGAATTCTTCAGTACCTGACACAGCTTCAGATTTAATTACTTTTGAAATGACTAAGAAGTAACTAAAACAAGAGCCATAATTAAATTTTACATGCAGAAGAGCAAACACGTTGGTAACGCTGCCAGGCCATCAGGGCCAGCTCCAGGCACCAGCCCACCAAGCTTGTGCTTGGGGCGGCACCTGGAGGGGGGCGGCGCGGCGCTCCGGCCCCCAGGGAGAGCGGGGCCACGGCCGGGCTCGCCGCCCTCCCCCTGGCGCTCTGGCCGCCCTCCCCCCCGGCGCCCTCCCCCCGGCTGCCGGGGGGAGAGCGGCGAGCCCTGGCTGGGGCTCACCGCCCTGCCCCCTGCGCTCTGGCCGCCGAGGGGAGAGTGGAGCCCCGGCCGGGGCTCGCCGCCCTCCTCCCAGGGCTCCGGCCGCCCTCCCCCCCGGCGCTCTCCTGGGGCGGCAAAAAAGCCAGAGCCGGCCCTGCAGGCCATGGACCCACTAGTCGTTTCTGCTCCTAGGTTTGTCTCTGTGGCATTGCCCACTCCAAAGGCAGATTCCTTAGACGATAACATGACAGACAGTGGAAAAACCTCCCTGCTTCTAAGGAATAAAAAAGCTGCTGCTTAGTGAGAGAAAGTTATTACTTTTTACTGAGTGCTATTGGTATGTACACGGCTTTACCGTGAAAGTTAAAAGACTGGTCCCTGCTCCAGAGTTCAGAATCTGCTTCAGACTTAACACAGGGATGTATCATAATAAATGAGTGCTGTGCATGCTTGTGTGTGCTGGGAGGGATTTTGGAGATAAATCACAATGAAGGAAGCAGTGCGACTATAGACTTAAGAGCTTCCTTTAAGGCATCCATTTTAAAAAGAAAATCTTGGCCCTCGCTCTGCATAGCGCAATATTCATACTGTGCAGTAGCCGTCATTTATGTTTCTGTACCACGTGTACCGTGTATATGGTGCATAAACAAGGTGCCTGGCCAAGCAGCTGCAATTCTCATTGATTCCATTGCAACTCAAAGACAAGCCCAGGGTGACTGATAAAGGACACCTACTGGTGTTTAGTAATATCCAGGCATGTGTTGTTAAGTTCATGTATAAGGGACCGTGGACAGCAGCTGTTCACAATGGGGAGTGACTAATTATTATATTCCCCAGCACATTCATGGCCCTACTTTTTTTGAATAGCAGGTTCTCAAATGGTAATGAGACCTGGGTGTTTATTACACCACTTATACATTATTAGAGCACACTGCTAATGTGTCTGGGGCAGATGAATATTAACTAAAGGTCTGGAATAAAGGTCGGTCTAATGCCAAGAAAAATGAAATGAAATACGTAAGGACATTAAAGTATAAACCTGTATTGAATTAATCAAAGCTGGAACATTAACGGAGACAAGACAGGCAGATCCGGCAATCCTTGAAGCTGAGTCATGTTTTTGGGAAGGAGACGAGGAAGCATAATTAAGTTCTTATGCCCCGAGATTCTTGGGACTGAATCCCAATTCTCCTTCACATCAGTATAGAACAGGAGTATTCCATGGAGATAACAATTATTCTAATTTTCAGCCCTACCACTAAGAAGCACCTGGAAGGTCTTCTTATATATATCTATATATATATATCTATATATATGAATGAATCTATGAGAATGAGGGTGTTATTGAGGGAAAACCTCAATTTTCTGGTCGGCTGCAGGTGGTCATGAGTTTTTTGCTGCTGAAGCTACTTGGCCTTTCAACACCTCACAAGGCCTTTGCTACCCAAATATGCAGAAAAATTAACCTAGAAACCCTTTGCCTCTCTCTGTGTCACTTTACTTCAGGAGATCTCAAAGAGCTTTACAGCCATTCATTACTGGAAACTGGAAATGGCCAGTTATTTTAGTTTCTCAACGTCCATGTGTTTTAAAAATCTATGAAATATATAGCAGAGAGGTATATGGTTCCATGCACAAGGAGCAGTCATGTCCTTCCGGTCGGAATACTCTGTATATCACATTCAGAAGCAGCACCATCACCAGGATGAACTTAAGTAAGGTCTCCAAGAGAGAGCACCAAGTAAGTGTATCTGTCTCTTCTGAGCGACTGCACTGAACGGAAGATAAAACTGGCTTCTAGTCACTATCAGGAGGGCGGGGGGGGGGAGGGGAGAGAGGTTGGGGGGGATTATTCTGCATTTAAAGGTACAGTATCACAGAAAACAAGTCATAGCAGATAAAAATTACATATGCTACCCAGTGAATATTTCCTGACTCTCTCTCCTCACAAGCAGGCTAGTGTTTATCCATAACAGGGCTAGATGGCAGCAGAGTGATGGTTTCTGCAAAGCTGTGGCATAGGAATAGGCAGTGGTAGGGATACCCCTTGAGCAAAGTTTGCCCAAAACAAGCTTTCATGTGGCTACTTGTGTTTTGCCCCATTCCGGCAAGTGAAAATAAACAAGTGCAAAAATGCAACAGGAAAAGAGCTAATATGAATACTATGCAGTTGTCCAGTAACCATAGCAACACTCCTGTGAGACAATGAAGCATTATTGTACCCATTGTACGGATGAGAACATAATTGTCCCCTAGTTGCAAGAGGTTATGATGGGTGCATTGTGTCTGAGGAATAAATAGAACCCAAGTTTCCAGATTCCCACTGCAATGTTCTAACCACTAGACTTTCTGCTTTCCACCCTTGAGGATAATCATGCATGTATACAGATACAAATCACCTCAGATTTCGGTGGCAGCTAGGCAACCACATATTTATATACTGTACAACCCGTAAAAAATTCTGGAAAATCTCAAGCTCACATAGTAAAAGTGTCAAACAGTCTGTTGTAATTGTCTTTCTCTTTTGTAGCATTTAACTGTAGCTAATGAAAAGAGACATCGCTGCTTGATTTAAAGAAAGAATGCTTTTGCGGGGAAAGAATCACTACACTTTGTTTAATCAGAAAGAAAACATTAGCTGGCTTATGCTGGTAATTGGTGATTTAGCTTTGAAACCAATGTAATGAAAAAAATAACCCTGATTAATAGCATTTCTGGCTTTAGCTGATGACCTAGAATTACTGCTGTAGTAAAGATGAAAGAGATACAGTCATGCCACTGACAATGGGTTTGTAATTATGAATGATAATGGCTAGATTCGGCCAAATACCAAACTAGTTTTCAGTGATTATCCACTTGTAATTTTTATTTGAATTTGCTATTCTCGTTTCTTCTTTCTCTCGGTTTTCCACGAACATGCATGTGCTCATGTTTTATCTTAACTTATATTCATGGAAAACAAAGTTCAGAGTCACAACTTTACCTCTACCTAATCTCAGTAGAAATGTTTGTGCAGCCATCCATTCCAGGCAGAATGACTTGTCTGGCCAATCTTAACAAGTAATATAGCTTTTATATAGTGCTTTTGATTTGTAGAGCTCAAAGCACTTTGCAAAGTGGGTATCATCTTAATTTTACAGGCAGGGAAAATAAGGCACAAAAAGGTAAAGTTTGCCTATGTAGCCCAGGAGGAAAGTGGTGCTCAGATAACTGTTCTTTATCAAAATATGCTCTAGTTCAAACAGGAATTAATTCAGAAAATTCTATGGCCTGTGTTTTATAGGAGGTCCAACTAGATAATCACAGAGGTCCCTTCTGGCCTTATAATCTAAGAATAAGAATAGAGTTAAAAATTTCTACACACAAATTTATTGGCAACATTCAAAATAAATGCAAAGCAAGGGAGAGTGGCTTGTGGACTTGTGGCTTGTGAGAGTGGCTTGTGGGAGGTCTAGGTTGGACATTAGGAAAAAGTTCCTAACTGTCAGGGTGGTTAAACACTGGAACAAATTGCCTAGGGAGGTTGTGGAATCTCCGTCTCTGGAGATATTTAAGAGTAGGTTAGATAAATGTCTATCAGGGATGGTCTAGACAGTATTTGGTCCTGCCATGCAGGCAGGGGACTGGACTCGATGACCTCTCGAGGTCCCTTCCAGTCCTAGAATCTATGAATCTATGAATCTATGGACATCCACAAAGTCAACATAGTTAGCTATTGCTAACAATTTTATATGGAAGGCATTCAGATACAACATTGATGGGCAGCATTATAAAACTTTAAGCTAGAGAGAATACCCTGTAATCAGAAAGACAGGTTCTAAATGTGGCAAATTATTTGGTGTGAATTATTGACCCAGCTCTACAAATCAGACTAAAATAGACACACAATAGGCACCTTCCAGACGTCATCTTAGAAATCTATTGACACTCATCATCACCTGTCCATACCATCATATAATATAGTAATCACATACTGGCACATTGACCAAATACTTCCACACTCATAAGCAACAGATTTTACACCATTTCCTCTGGCTCTTTTTAAAAAAATTGAAGTAACTGTACATAAGGAGTGATTTTCATCTAAGGATTTTAAGGTTTTAACGATATATGCCAACACTGTCACCCTGACACACCCCACCTCAGGAACAACAAGTGTGATGTATTAACTCAAGGCTTGTCTTCACTACTGGGGGTAAATCAACCTAAGTTAGGCTACTTCAGCTACGTGAATAATGTAGCTGGAGTCGATGTAGCTTAGGGCGACTTACCCCGGTGTCTTCACTGCGCTGCATCAATGGGCCACATTCTCCCAACCACTTACATTATTCTTCTTGGGGAGCTGGAGTACCGGGGTTGACTGGAGAGTGTTCTGCCGTCAATTTAGCGGGTCTTCACTAGACCCACTAAGTCAACCCCTGCTGCATCAATTGCAGTAGCTTCGATCTCCCCCTAGTGAAGACCAGCCCTCAGAGTGAAACAAGTGATATTGGCTGGTTATGTATTATAAGCCAGCAGGAAAGCACAAAGTTCCAGATCTTCAAAGGTATTTAGATGCCTAATTCCACTGAATTGCAGATCTAAGCCAAAGTAACTTCATTGGGGCTATTTGTATTGATATGCTCAGCTTGCTGTGAGCAATGGATGCAGAACTGGGATCTGAACAGTTCTGAGAGCCCCTCACTGGAGCAGGTCAAAAAATGAAAAAAAAATTATGAAAACATTTTGAAAGGTGGAAGTTGTGTTTCATGAGGTTGGCATCAGACCCATTTTTTGTTTTAATCCAAAATATTTTACATGTTAGTAAATAAAAACATTTATCAAAATCATTCTCGAAGTGGTTATCGAAAATTATCATTTACCAAACTGAATTAAAAAGTGCCATAGCATTTTAATGTTTTAGAATTTTTCTAAACAAAACTTTTAATCAAAATGTTAATTGTTTTTTCATCAAAAATGTTATTGAAATGCCTAAAATTGGTTTGGGTAAATGGTCAATTTTGATAGTCATTTAACATTTTGATTTAAAGTTTTGAATACTGTCAAGG